>NW_027526407.1:176816976-177191224 GCF_048455015.1 Haemaphysalis longicornis
CAAAAGAATACAGATGCGGCGAAACAGCGGTCTACAAAGTGACGTGCGTCGGCGAACGTCGCAGAATCGAATACCCGGGCGTCTGCTCTACCGCCTTTTTATCTTTTGGCGCGCGTGGTTCTCGAACCGTCATTTACATCCAGAACATTGTAGATCCAAGATGATTATTGCGGGCTCGTCACGTTAGATCGGAATGCTCTCCCTATCATAACAGATAACACATGCGGCACAGAAAGAAAGAATGGAACACGCGCTTATCTTGGCACAGAAATAACACAGACCGGCGCTGCCGGGCGGTAAAAGCAAAACACAAATAAACACACCCAATGCATGGTTCGCGGCATTACCCCCCCTCTAAGAGTGCATCGACCCGATGCTAACATAAGCGACTGTCCGAACAAATCAAAATAAAAGTTCGTCACCGTCTGTACAAATGTTTTAAGCGAACCACGTGGACGACTTCGCGCCGCGTGTGTCGTCGTGATGTGCCGGAGTCACCATCGGGGATCACTTCGTAGGTAAGTTGGCCAACACGTCGTAGAATCTTGTAGGGTCCGAAATATCGTCACAGAAGTTTCTCACTCAGTCCACGTCGTCGGATGGGAATCCAAACCTACATACGATCCCCTGGGTGGTACTCGGCGGCTCGGCGTCGGAGGTTGTAGCGGCCGGCATCCACCAGCTGCTGGTCCGTTATACGAACTCGAGCGAGCTGGCGCGCCTCCTCCGCACGCTGAAGGCATCCTTGGACGTCGGCGTTCAGGTCGTCGTCTTCTACATGATGCAGCATGGCGTCAAGCATTGTAGTCGGCAGTCTTCCGTAGACGAACTCGAACGGTGTCATCTGCGTGGTTTCTTGGATAGCCGTGTTGTACGCAAACGTGACGTACGGGAGCACTTCTTCCCGAGTCTTATGTTCAACGTCGACGTACATGGACAGCATATCCGCAATCGTCTGGTTCAAAGGTTCCGTTAGTTCGTTCGTTTGGGGGTGGTACGCCGTCGTTTTCGGTGATCTGTGTTGCTGTAGCGTAAGATTCCTTGCATGAGCTCCGCAGTTAAGGCCGTTCCGCGGTCTGTGATGAGGACTTCAGGGGCACCATGTCGCAGCACAACTTGTCTTATAAAAAACTTGGCGACTTCTTGTGCAGTCCCCCTCGGAAGAGCGGCGGTCTCCGCGTAGCGCGTCATGTAGTCTGTTGCTACGACAATCCACTTGCTCTCGGATCGTGACGTAGGGAAGGGGCTCAGAAGGTCCATTCCAATCTTTTGGAAGGGCCTTGATGGGACGGCGATCGGCTGCAGAATTCCATCGGGTCTCGTCGGTGGCGTTTTTTGTCGCTGACAGTCACGGCAGCTCCGGACGTAGTGGGTGACGTCGGATGTAAGGCGGGGCCAGTAGTACTTCGCCTTCATTTTTCCAATTGTGCGGGCTGTGCCGAGATGTCCGGAAGACGGGTCGTCGTGGCACGCTTCCAAACTTTCGTTAAGGTATGAGGGGATGACGAGAAGGTAATCTGTTCTCGTTCCGGGGCGGAAATTCTTCACGAGGACGGAGTTTCTCATGCTGAATACTGGTAAGCTGCGTTTGAATGTTCTAGGTACGGTGACGTTGCATCCCTTGAGGTAGTCGATTATAACGCGTAAGTCAGGGTCGGCACGCTGCTGGGCGGCTAGGTCGCTCTCCATCACGATTCAGAAGAACGCGCTGTCTTCATGAGAGTCTTGTGCTGGCGGTTCGACGGGGGCGCGGGACAGGCAGTCGGCGGCAGAGTGTTTCCTGCTGGATTTATAAACGACTGTAACGTCCAACTCCTGCAGGCGTAAGCTCCACCGCCGAAGACGGCCAGAGGGGTCCTTCAAATTGGCGAGCCAACACAGCGCGTGGTGGTCTGTCACAACCTTGAATGGTCTTTATTACACGTATGGGCGAAATTTTTAAATCGCCCATATAATTGCCAGGTGCTCTTTCCCAGAGGCAGAGTAGTTTTTCTCCTCCTTCGACAGACCATGGCTTGCATAGGCGATTACCTTATCGCACCCGCTTTGATTTTGAACGAGGACGGCACCCAAGCCTACATCACTGGCGTCCGTGTGTATATCTGTTTCGGCTTTTTTGTTGAAATGAGCGAGCATGGGCGGGCTTTGCAGGCGTTTTTTCAGCTCGCCGAAGGCTTTTTCTTGGTCGTTGTCCCAGCTGGAAGGGGTGCTATCTTTCGTCAAGCGCGTGAGCGGCTCTGCAATGCGTGCGAAGTTTGCGACGAAGCGCCCGTAGTATGCGCACAGTCCGAGAAATCTTCGCACGCCCTTCTTGTCTTCCGGCCTTGGGAAGTTCGCAACGGCTGAAGTTTTTGCTGGGTCGGTAGGACTCCCGCGGCGTGGACGACGGGGCCCAGAAACTTGAGTTCCTCGTACGCGAAACGGCCCTTTTCAGGCTTCAGCGTTAACCCCGACGAACGAATGGCCTCGATTAGAGGCTCCAACCTTGCGAGGTGTTCGTCGAAAGTTGGGGCGAATGCGACAACGTCGTCGAGGTATACGAGGCAGGTGTGCCACTTCAGGCCAGCTAGCGCCGTGTCGATGACTCGTTGAAACGTTGCTGGCGCCGTGCACAGCCCGAAAGGCATCACCTTGAACTCGTATAGGCCATCCGGGGTTATAAATGCAGTCTTCTCTCAGTCTCTCTCGTCCACTTCAATTTGCCAGTAGCCGGTCTTCAGATCCATCGATGAGAAGTACTTCGCATGGCAGAGGTGGTCGAGGGCGTCGTCGATTCGTGGCAGGGAGTACACGTCCTTTTTGGTGATTTTGTTCAGTCACCGGTAGTCAATGCAGAACCTTAATGTGCCTTCTTTTTTCTTCACGAGTACGACCGGCGCAGCCCACGGACTTTTCGATGGCTGTATTATGTCGTCACTGAGTATGATGTCGACTTGAGTCCAGATGTCTTCCCGCTCGTGTGAAGAGACGCGGTACGGTGACTGCCGGGTAGGTCGGGCTCCATCTTCGGTTATAATTCGGTGCTTCGCTAGGGGTGTCTGACGTAATTTTTAATTTGCCGAAAAACACTCGCTGTAGTGACGCAGCAAAGCGAAAAGCTTGTTCCTTTCTTCTTGCGCTAGCGCCGGATTGACATAGAAGGTATGCGGAAGCCGTTCAGGGGCGCGTTCAAAGTCGGCGACAGCGATCACTTTACTAGCTTCTTGCGTTTCTTCGAGGAACGCAATTGTAGAGCCCTTGTAGACATTCTGGAACTCCTCGGTGAAATCGGTGACCAAAACATGGGATTTGCATTGCTTAACGCGCGCAATGCCTCTTGCGATGGAGACGCCGCGGTTGACAAGCAACCTTTGGTCACCCTCTACAATAGCGTCGATGTTAGGAGCAGCATCCTCACAGTAGACGGCGATCTTCAAGCTTGCGCGGGGTGGAAGGGTGACGTGATCGTCGGCGATCCTTACATCAGCACGGTTATCGGGGTTCAGTGGCGGCGTCGTAGAATGATCAGAGGAAAAAGTTATCGAGTTGGTCTGGAGATCAATTAATGCGCCGTTGTCCGTCAAAAAGTCCATCCCGAGTATTACGTCGCGGGAGCAGTTAGGTAAAATTACGAACGCAGCAGGGTACGTGATGACGTCTATAGTGACGCCAGATGTGCACGTTCCTCTTGGCGTTACGAGATGGCCTCCTGCTGTGCGTATATGCGGACCGTCCCATCTTGTCGTAAGTTTCTTCAGCTTAGACGCGAATGATCCGCTCATCACCGAGTAGTCGGCTCCCGTGTCAACGAGGGCGGCTACGTCAAAGCCGTCTATGGACAACTGGACGTCGGACACTGCCTTCCTCGAGTTCTGGGTGCGTCGGGGCGTCTCATCCCGGCTTGTGCGTGTTCACGGTCGGGCACTGTGCGTCGTCGTTGTAGTCGTCTCAGTGGAAGGTTCGGTCATGTCGGGTACGCGCCGCGCCGTGTGGTTGTCGTGTTAAGGAGTCACGTCAGGGTTAGGTCGGGTCGTCGGGATGAGGGCACGTCGCAAGTCACAGTCTTCAGCGAATCGTTGCGTCATTGGAGGGTTTTCGGATTTCCGCCGTTGTGCAACTTCACCTCCAGAAGTTGCTGCCTTTAGTTTCCCCCGCGTGGGCTGGGGGACCTTCCACGTGCGAAGTCACCACTGCTCCGGCGGTCCGGCGACTGGTACGGGTAGGGCGACGGCGAACGGTGGAAACGAGGTGGCCCACGGCTGGTGTTGGTCAGGTATTCTTCAATGTCAGATGGGCGCTGGCCGGGTTGGGGGCGTGGTGCGCCGATGGAGAAACCACGAAGTCCGAGTCTCTTGTATGGGCAGCGACGGTAGACGTGGTCGGCCTCTCCGCAGTGGTAGCACAGAGGACGATTATCCGGTGTTCGCCATACGTCAGTCTTCCTCGGCGTCTAGTTTTGTACTACAGGGGGTCGGGCGGGCGACAGTGGGCGGCGGTAGGTCGGGGCCTCTTGACGTCGTGTTGGAACAGGGCGGTGTCGACGAACGGCCGTGGAGTAGTTCATAGCCCCTGGCTCGCGGGGTGCTTCGGACGGCATAGAAGTTCTCAAAGCCTGCTGTATTTCTTCCCGGATCACGTCAGTCAGGGAGGCGACTTGAGAGTGTGGCGTCGTCGTCGGGAGAAGTTTCCGCAGCTCCTCCCTCACCACTGCGCGGATGGTGTCGCGTAGTGAGTCGGAGTCGAAACCAGCGAATTGATTGGGCGGTCGTATTGCCTCGTTCGGATTTCGAGCGTCTTCTCCATCGCGGCGGCCTCAGACGCGAATTCGGACACGGTCTTGGGGGGGTTGAGAACAAGGCACGCGAAGAGCTCTTGCTTCACACCTCGCATCAGAAACCATAGTTTCTTTTCTTCCGTCATTTCTGGGTCCGCACGGCGAAAAAGTCGCTTCATCTCCTCGACCAAGATCATGACCCCTTCGTTGGGGTGCTGCGTTCGAGTTTCCAGCAAAAGCGCTGCGCGTTCTTTTCTGACCACGGTAGTAAAGGTCTTTAGGAACTCGCGTTTGAACTGAGCCCAGTTTGTCAAGGAGCTCTCCTGGTTGTCGAACCAAGTGCGAGCCGAATTTTCCAAGTAAAAGAAAACATGCCGAAACGTTTCTTCGTCGTCCCACCTGTTGAATTTCCGGACGCGGTCCAGTTTCTCCAACCATTGTCCTGGGTCTTCTGTGGGCGCTTTTCGGAATGATGGCGGATCCCATGGCTGCTGCAGAACGACGGGACGATCGGCTTGGTTGACCATGGTGCTGGTTGCGACGTCTTTCTTCTTCGCTTCCTCCGGTAGCAGGCCGAACTCGGGTGGTAAATCTTGCCGGCAGAGGCTCGCTCTTCTCGGACTGGCTTGGCGGCTTTCAGAGGTTGTAGTGGGCATCAAGGGTGCTACCCAGCACCTTCACCAGATGTCACGAAGCCAGGGACGACGCAGTTGTTTTGGGAAAGAAACAAGTTTATTGGAGCCCACTTGTGCTCCCCTAACAACTCAAAAGAATACAGAGGCGGCAAAACAGGGGTCTACAGAGTGACGTGCGTCGGCGAACGTCGCAGAATCGAATACCCATACCCCGGCGTCTGCTCTGCCGGCCTTTTATCTTTCGGCGCGCGTGGTTTTCGAACCGTCGATTCGCATCGAGAACATTGTAGATCCAAGATGATTATTCCGGGCTGTTCACGTTAGATTGGAATGCTCTCCCTATCAGGGCAGATAACACATGCGGCACAGAAAGAAAGAATGGAACACGCTCCTCCCTTGGCACAGAGATAACACAGACCGGCGCTGCCGGGCGGTAAAAGCAAAACACAAGTAAACAAACCTAATGCATGGTTCGCGGCAATATTACAAACTATTTATCATTTACCATGTATGAAAAAACTTAAAATTCAGGTTTGGACATCTTTTAGTCATGACTAGACTATTAACGGACAAAGTCATTTATGCCCGATTCTGGGTGAAACCGATTTTTATCCTTTTGTTTGCGAAAGTTGTTTCTTGTTTATAAAATGGCCACCGATTTAACAAGAAATGATATTCTTTTTCATTCGCAGGATGCGAGAACATAAATTCAAGGAAGTAACGAGTGCAGTACTATACCTTCCTCTGCCCGACAAAACATTGGGCTGTCTCTTTACAGTGAACGTTATAGCAAGATCGCAGAAGAAAGGCGACACACCTGCAAAGAATAGTGATACCGGAGAAGCAGCACCGTGTTTC
Organism: Haemaphysalis longicornis; assembly: GCF_048455015.1. NCBI lineage: Eukaryota > Metazoa > Arthropoda > Arachnida > Ixodida > Ixodidae > Haemaphysalis > Haemaphysalis longicornis. The sequence goes on from NW_027526407.1 coordinate 176,823,223, forward strand.
TCTCGACAAATTGAGCAAATACTTACAGCGTGAGACATACAAATTGAAGCCAAGGAAGCTAAACCTATTATAGTCAAAAATACGTTAGAAGATTTCATGCGAAAAGGCTTAGTGTGGTCAAGAAGAGCCAAAGACGCTGTAGCAACAAAGCAGAAGTTAACAATAAAAAGCTCTTCATTCAAAAACGAGTAAGCGGGCATCATGGCCACTAGTGATTTTAGCTCTTCTTGAAGGCGTTACATAGATGACGCCAAATGCTTTTCCAATCTACTTTTGTGTGCTTAAAAAAAATTAGGGTAGGGAGTGTTAAAATTGATACACGCAATTTGAAGTTTCGAGTAACCTGTAGGGTGTTTTTAATATCAGTTCGGCCTACAATACAAACATTATTTTCTCGGAAAGCGTATTGGCCAAAGTGATGTCGACACGGAGTGCCCAGTTCAAATTATGCGATGTGTCAAGAATTCAAAATATTGCTTTCAAATATTGATCAATTGATTACGTGTGCGATTTTAGGTTTCCGGCAGATTTGTATGCTCGAAGAAGATTGAGCGTGAAAAATGATTTGTATTTATACAAATTACCATGCAAATCAAGATGTCAGGAAAGAGTTTCAATAAAACCTACACCATAGTCAGTTATGTCTATGGATTACTTGTAGGTTTAGTTTTAATGAATTTACGGGGGCATACAAATGCGCAATAGTATTGGACAAATATCTACGCCTTAGAATACAGATGCTCTTGGCAAAAAAATAATTTTGTTTTGCATATATTTGACATTCTTAGAGAAACAAACAGAAGTTTTACAACAGATCTCGTGACAATGCATTTCAACATCAAAACTGTACAATAAAGTAATGCCTGTTTGGATTGCTTTGGACGTAAAAGATTTCTCATTTTCTATTAAGCTCACTGGAGAAAGCAGGAAAATGTGTTTAACATAGGTATTGCTTCACATTTCCTTCTTTTTTATGCACATTTAGCGGGTTGTGTTCATTAGGCGGGTTTGGCTCTTTGATATGCAAACTGTTCGTGTGCCGGGATTCATTTAAAACAATATTGCCTTGTATTTACAAAAACAGCGAAACTGATTGGATTTTTCTTTCATCCCATGTAACTTGCTCCCCTATCCGCTCTATGCTTCAGGTGTGCTTTTCGCTTCCTCCCCCTCTCTAGGCTACGTCCTTTTCATATCCGTGAGCCCTGGTTACCCCACTTCACCTCATAAAATGCTCGACCAACATCAGGAGTACAATTTAAGGCGTTTCACAGATCTCAAAAATCATCTACCCTGTTCATTCACTACTTAGTACGAAACTTTTTGTGATGCAGCTGACATATCAAATGCATTTTATGCCTTTTTGCTATTCCTATTTTTTACTAGTCAGTTCAATTTTGTGGTTTATTGCCTCTCAGATTTAAAAACACATATTCTCTAACGCAGCGTACACTTCTTTGAGCTTAATATTATTCGGATATTTGTTAACACGTCCGCCGTAGTGTGTTCAGTTTTGTGGCGCAATCTATGGCCGTTTTGTGCGACATTTCTTTAGCATTGACGGAAGAGATCAGATTGGTTTCATCTCCATTGATTTTCACAAAACACATTGCCTTTACTGTTATGTTATGCATAAAACAAGCGTGATTATCAAGTTAAAAATGTTATATGGGCCTTCACGCTTTCTTTTAACCCAGCCTCAATTCGCCTTTTGTGATACCCGAGATTCTTGTGCTCCCGAAATATCTTGTTGTGTTTAGCAGGGCTTACTGCTTTGGAGTTGCTATTTTCGCTTTACCTCAGAACCGATATTCTGCACTAAAAACAGTCGGTTGCATGCCGATAATTGTTTATGGTTAAGTTTCACTCAATGATTCATTGATATTTTTTTCCAAATGCTGCTTTTCTTTTCAAATGATTGTTACAACAAGAAAACAGTGTGTTTTTAAAGTTCAACTAGACATAATAGATTGTCTTTGTAGAGAGATTTTATTATAAATATTACGGCATGCCTTTCCTTGTAACATCTCCTAGAGAAACAGTTTTCATTACATTTTTAAAAAAGTGCCTAAAACTTGGTTTCCCTATCATAAATTTATCTGGGTCTCCAGCTAACACAAAACACGCTCTAAAAAAATGGCTATTTACATGAACGACTGAAGCAACTTTCTACGGCTAGGTCTTACGACAACCAGGATACGCGGCGCCACCAATGCGAGACGATAACACACGTGCTGTATTAAATTTGACAACACATATAATTTCAATCGATACCAAGCAACACGCATACAGTTCATAACAAGGCATGGTAATAACCCAACAACAAGATGCCGTTACGCAGCTGTATATCACAAGCAACCAGCACAAGTCATCTACATTGTTAATGAGGCGCCGGTACAGAAAGCCTTCAATACTGCATGGCGGTATATATTTTGTGGGATCTACGTCTCCTGCCGATTTCTAGGTGCATTCTTGGTACGTTAGCTATATCCCTTTGAATCCAGCTGATTTGAGACGCCTCGTCTTTGAACGCTGCTCGCTGCTCGTGGTCCTGCTGTAGTCACTCGGTTGCCCTGCTTCGCTTCCGTGTGCCACGGAGGATCTACGCCGCCACCGTGACTTTGGGAGGTAACCCGTAACAAGGAATGTAGCTGCAACTTAATCGCTGCTACGCGATCCAGACGCACTGACCGAGCAGATACACTCGTACCTGTTCTCCCTCAAAAGCAGGTGTGAGTAAATTAAGGGTCGTGACCAGGATCGATTTGGACGAGTTAGGAACTGACTTCACTAGTTTTGAATATGAGGAAAAGGTCACCTTGATCCGCTCTCACGTCTCCTTCGCCAGACCCTCCACAAACTCTTCTCTAGTTGCTGCTCAGAGTAGCGGAGCGCCGAGCCCTGATTTCGACATCACCCGGCACAGCAATACCGCTGCACTCCGTGTGACAGCAAGACAACCATGGAAGCCGACAAGGCGACGAACGTACACGATGTGTGTGAGCCGCACGTCGGCAAACTAGACGTTTGCACTCCTGACGAGAATTGAGTAATGAGCGACGCTCACCAATGCAACCCTCGAAAGCAATGCACGAAGCTCGCAAATGCTCTACCCTCGACGGACAACCAAGATATGCTTAACAGCCCACCTAGCGGTGATTGCGCCGATCTCGTAGACGCCCAGGAAACCAACCTTTCAAAGGATGCCGTGACTATGCAGTGCAATGATGCGGCCAATACGGACCCGCCCAGCCAATTCGGCTGTTGGGATGTAGTGGCCACTCGTGTAGCTTTCTTGCCGAAACACAGCATGCGTGCCGTCGCGAGAGGGAGCCATTACCACTTGCACGGCCATGGCCGTTTTGCTCCCGGCGCGGGAATTTCCAGTGCCACCTCCGCTTGCGTTTACGCATCCTGGTACCTCTACCACTGATCGGTGCACGGGCATCCTGATTCTCATGCCGCAAACTGTCAAATGAACCTGGTTGCAGAGGGCTCGTAAAAGAAAACCTGCAACTTCAATGGCTCGGCTTGACGGCTTCCTGCAATGGTCCTGGAAGCTCCCCTATCTGCTGCTGCGATCGTCGTGCCGGAGAAAGTGGCATAGTGTCACGAAGCCAGAGACGACGCAGTTGTCTTGAACTAAATCACGTTCATTGGAGCGAACTTGTGCTCCCCTAACAACAAAAAGAAAACGCAGGCGGCGATACAGCAGTCAACAAAGTGAGTTGTGCGAGCGAGCGTCGACGATCGCAATGCCGTGGCGTTTGGTCTGCAGGCTTTTATCTTTCGGTGCGAGTGTTTCTGGAAGCGTCGATTTACATTCAGAACATCGTTGATCAGAAAAGAGTAGTCTAGGCTATTGATGTTGAGACGAAACAGTCTGCTTATGGGAATGAGATAGCCCGTGTGGCATAAAACTAAAGAATGCAAGATGCGCTGCGCTTGACACAGATAACAGGGCTGGGCGTGGCCAGCCAGTAAAAAGAAACAATAAATAAACAAACAAACGCATACTTGGTTCACGGCATTACCCCCCCCCCCTCTGAGTGCATCGACCCGATGCTGAAACAAAAGACAGTCCGAACAAACAACGAGAAAGCCCGTCATCTGGCATAGTAAGGTTTCAAGCGAAGAACGTGGACGAATTCGGGCTGCGTTCGTCGTCGTGATGTTCAGCAGTCACCATCGGGGATCACCTCGTAGGCAAGTTGGCCGACACGTCGTAGAATCTGGTAGCGTCCGAAATACCGCCGCAGAAGCTTCTCACTGAGTCCTTGTCTTTGGATGGGAGTCCAAACCCACAGACGATCCCCAGGGTGGTACTGGGCATGTCGCCGACGAAGATAATAGCGTCCGGCATCCACCAGCTACTGGTCCGTTATACGAACTAGAGCGAGCTGGCGGGCCTCGTCCGCACGCTGAAGACATCCTTGGACGTCGGCGTTCAGGTCGTCGTCTTCTACGTGCGGCAGCATGGCGTCAAGCTTTGTAGTCGGCCGTCTTTCGTAGATGAGCTTGAACGGTGTCATCTGCGTGGTTTCTTGATTAGCCGTGTTGTACGCAAACGTGACATACGGGAGCACTTCGTCCCAGGTCTTAAGTTCAACGTCGACGTACATGGGCAGCATATCCGCAATCGTCTTGTTCAAACGTTCCGTTCGTTCGTTTGGGGGTGGTACACCATCCTTCTTTGGAGATCCGTTTTGCTGTAGCGAAATATCCATTGCAAAGTTTCGCAGTGAAGGCAGTTCCGCGGTCCGTGATTAGGACTTCAAGGGCTCCATGTCGCAGCCTAACTTGGTTTATAAAGAACTTGGCAACTTCTTGTGCAGTCCCCCTCGGAAGAGCGGCGGTCTCTGCGTAGCGCATCATGTAGTTTGTCGTTACGACAATCCACTTGTTCTCGGATTCTGAAGTAGGGCACGGGCCTATAGGGTCCATTTCAATCTGTTGAAAGGCCCTCGATGGGACGGCGATCGGTTGTAGAAGTCTTCCGGGTCTTGTCGGCGGCGTTTTTTGTAGCTGGCACTCACGGTAACTCCGAATGTAGTGGGTGATGTCGGATGTAAGGCAGTGCAAGAAGTAATTCGCCCTAATTTTTGCAAGAGGGTGAGCTGTGCCGAGATGTCCGGAAGACGGGTCGTCATGGCACGCTTCCAGAATTCCGTCTCGAAGGTCCGCGGGGATGGCAATTCGATAATTCGTTCTTGTTTCGGGGCTGAAATTCTTCTTCACGAGGACGGATTTATTAGGGCTGAATGCTGGTAAGTTTCGTTTTTAAGCCCTAGGCACGGTGACGTTGCGTCCTTTGAGGCAGTCGATCATGACGCGCAAGTCGGGGTCGGCACGCTGCTGGGCAGTTAGGTCGCTCTCCTTAACGACTTCGAAGAACGTGCAGTCTTCTTGGGAGTCTTCTGGTGGTGGGTCGACGAGGGCGCGGGACAGGCAGTCGGTGTCGGAGTGTTTCTTGCCTGATCTGTAGACGATTGTAACGTCGAACTCTTGCATTGGTGAGCCAATACAGAGAGCAAACACTGCGCATGGTGGTCTGTCAAAACCTTGAACTCTCTACCATCACGTACGGGCGAAATTTTGAAATGGCCCATATTGCAGCCAGGCACTCTTATTCGGAGGCACAGTAGTTTTTCTCCTCCTTCGGCAGACCACGGCTTGCATTGGTGATTACCTTTGTGCAACCGCTTTCCTTTGGGACGAGTAGAGCACCCACACCTGTATCGCTGGCGTCCGTGTTCATTTCTATTTCGGCCTTTTCGTCGAAATGTGCGAGCACGAGCGGGTTTTGCAAGAGTCATTGTAGCTCGCAGATTGCTTTTTCTTGGGCATTTTTCCTGTCGAAAGGGGGGTTATCCGATGTCAGGCGCGTGAGTGGCTCTGAAATGCAATGGAAGCATGCGACAAACCGCCGGTAGTATGCGCAGAGACCAAGAAATCTTCGACGCTCTTTTTATCTTTCGGTATTGGGAAGTTCGATATGTCTGATGTTTTCGCCGTATCCGGCCGGACGCCGGGGCGTTGACGGCATGGCCCAAAAACGTGAGTTTCTCGTACGCGAAATGGCACTTTTTGGGCTTCAGCGTTAACCCCGACGTACGAAGGGCCTAGAGTACACACTGCAACCTTTCAAGGTGTTCGTCGAAAATCCGGGAGAATACCACAACGTCGTCGATGTATATGAGGCAGGTGTGCTACTTCAGGCCAGCTGGCAGCGTGTTCATGACTCTGAAACGTTGCTGTCACCGTGCATAGCCCAAAAGGCATCACCTTGAACTCGTATAGGCCGTCCAAAGTTGTGAATGCAGTCTTCTCTCGATCTCTCTTGTCCACTTCAATTTGCCAGTGGCCTGTCTTCAGCTCCATGGATGAGAAGTACTTAGCGTGGCAGTGGTGGTCGAGGGTGTCATTGAATCATGGCAGGGGGTACACGTTCTTTTTGGTCATCTTGTTCGATCACCGGTAGTCAACGCAGAACCTTAGTGTGCCGTCCTCCTTCTTTACGAGTACGACTGCCGCAGCCCACGGACTTTTCGATGACTGTATAATGTCGTCGCTGAGCATGTCGTCGACTTGAGTCCGCATGGCTTCGCGTTTGTGTGAGGAGACGCGGTACGGTGACTGTCGGGTAGGTCGGGCTCCATCCTCGGTTATTATCCGGTGCTTTGCCAGAGGTGTCTGACGTAAATTTGAGTGACGAAAAACACTCGCTGTAGCGACGCAGCAAAGCAAATAGCTTGTTCCTTTTGCGTCGGCGCGTTAAAACTCTACAATCAATCAATCAGCTTGTTCCTTTCTTCTTGCGCTAGCACCGGATTCACATAGAAGGAATGCGGAAGCCTGAAGGTATCTTCGGGTGCGTGTTCAAAGTCGGCGACAGCGATCACTTTACTAGCTTCTTGCGTTTCTTCGAGGAACGCAATTGTAGAGCCCTTGTAGACATTCTGGAACTCCTCGGTGAAATTGGTGACCAAAAAGTGAGATTTGCGTTGCTTAAACCACGCAATGCCTCTTGCGACAGACACACTGCGGTCGAGAAGCAGCTTTTGGTCACTCTCCACGATAGCGACGGCGTCGAGAGCAGCAGCTTGACAGTAGATGGTGATCATCAAGCTTGCCCGGGGTGGCAGGGTGACGTGATTATTGGCGATCCTTACAGCTGCACGGCGTTCGGGGTTCGGTTCCGGCCTAGTGGAGTGATCGGAGGAAAACGTTATCGACTAAGTCTGCAGATCAATAATTTCGCCATTGTCAGTCAAAAAGTCTTTTCCGAGAATAACGCCGCGGGAGCAGTTAGGCAAGACAACGAACGCGGCAGGGTACGTCGTGCCCTCTATTGTGACGCTGGATGTGCACGTTCCACTTAGCGTCACGGGGTGGCCTCCTGCTGTGCGTGTGTTCGGACTGTCCCTTCTGGTCATAACTTTGTTCAGCTTAAACGCAAATGGTCCGCTCATTACCGAGTAGTCGGCTGCCGTGTCTACCAGGGCGACTATCTCAAAGACATCGATGGACACCTTGACGTCAGATGCCGCCTTTTTGGAGTTGTGGGTGCGTCGGGGTGTCGTATCTTGGCTTGTGCGTATTGACGTACGGGCACTGTGCGCCGTCGTAGTCTTCTCAGCGGCAGTCTCGGTCATGGCGGGTACTTTTCGCGCTGTGTATCTGTCTTCGTATTCGGGAGTCTTGACAGGGCTAGGTGGGGTTGTCGGGATGATAGCATGTCGTGAATCACTGTCTTCGGCGCGTCGTCGCGTCTTTGGAGGGTTTCCAGTTTTTCACCGTACAGCTACTTCACCCCGAGAAGTTGCTGCTTTTAGTTTCCGCCGCGTGGGCTGGGGGACCTTCCACGTGCGAAATAGGCATTGCTACGGCGGTTGGGCGACTGGTATGGGTAGGGCGACGGCGATCGGTTGAAACGTGCTGCTACACGGCTGGTGTTGGACAAGTATTCTTCGATCTCTGATGGGCGCCGGCCGGGTCGGGCGTGGGGTGCGTTGATGGAGAACCCTCCAAAACCGAGAATCTTGTAGGGGCAGCGACAGTACATGTGGTCGGCCTCTCCGCAGTGGTGGCACAGCTGACGATTATCGGGGATTCGCCAGACGTCCGTTTTCCTCGGGTTCTTGTTTTGGGCTGCAGGGAATCGTGCGGGCGACAGTGTACGGCGGCACGGCGGGGCTTCTTGAAGACGGTTGGATCGTGGCGGGGTTCACGAACAGCCGTGGAGTAGGTCATGGCTTGTGGTTCGCGAGGAGCTTCAAACGGCGTAGATGTTCCCATTGCGTTTTAGGCATCTCGGATTACGTCGGTCAGGGAAGCCACTTGAGGCTGCGGTGTCGTTGGAAAAGCTTTCGCAGCTCCTCCCTGATCACTGCTCGGGTGGTCTCGAGGAATGTATCAAATCTTCCAGTTGCGGCACCGGTGGTCTCCGAGAACAGCGCGTTGACAGGGTGGTCGTACTGCCTTGTTCGAATTTCTAGCGTCTTTTTTAGCGCGGCAGCTTCAAACGTGAATTCGGGTGGAGGGAGAGCAGGGGGTTATGGACAAGGCAAGCAGAGGTCTTGCTTTACTCCTCTCATCAGAAACCTTACTTTCTTTTCATCCGTCATTTCTGGGTCCGCACGGCGAAAACGTCGCTTCATCTCTTCGACGAAGATCATGATCCCTTCGTTGGGGTGCTGCGTTCGAGTTTCAAGCAAAAGTGCAGCGCGTTCTTTTCTGACCACGGTAGTGAACGTCTTAATGAACTCGCTTTTGAAGGGAGCCCAGTTGGTCAAGGAGCTCTCGTGGTTCTGGAGCCAAGCGCGAGCTGAATCTTGAAAGTACAAGAAAACATGCCGGAGCGTTTCTGCGTCGTCCCACCTATTGAATGTCCGGGCGAGATCCAGTTTCTCAAACCATTCTTCTGGGTCTTCTGTGGGGGCTCCTCGGAATGATGGCGGTTCCCGTGGCTGCAGCAGGATGATTGGTGATGTTGCTTCTTGGACCATGGTGTTGGTTGCAGCGTTCGTTCTCTTGGGTCCTTCTGGCAGAAAACCGAACTCGGGTAGTAATCCTTGCAGTCGGAAGCTTTCCCTGGTTGGACGGGCTTGGCGGCTTCTAGCTGTCGTAGAGAGGGTGAAGGGTGCGTAGCCAGCACCACTACTAGATGTCACGAAGCCAGAGACGACGCAGTTGTCTTGAAGGAAAACACGTTTATTGGAGCGAACATGTGCTCCCCCCACAACCCAAAGAATACACAGGTGGCGAAGCAGCAGTCAACAACGTGAGGTGTGCGAGCGAGCGTCGACGATTGGAATGCCGTGGCGTCTGCTCTGCAGGCTTTTATCTTTCGGCGCGAGTGTTTCTCAAACTGTTGATTTACATCTAGAACATTGTAGTTCAGAGAAACCTATTGTGGGCTAGTGACGGTAAGATGAAACAGCCTGCTTATCTGAATGAGATAGCCCGTGCGGCCTAAAAATAAGGAATGCGAGACACGCTTCGCCTGACACAGATAACAGGGCCGGGTGTGGCCGGGCAGTAAAAAGCAAACAATAAATAAACAAACAAACGCATACATGGTTCGTGGCAATAGCTCATTATCCTGATCCGCGTTGCAGCTCACGACAAGTGACCGCAGGTGACCAGCTACTGCCCATGAAAACCTTCGCTGGCTACGCAAATGCATTAAATGGGGCGCACGACGAAGCTCGCTCACCAAAGAAGTTGCACCGAGCAGGAAGGATTTCCGCATGATCCCGGCGGCTAGTAGAGGCCACGAGGTGATCAGGCCGGCGATAAATAAACCCAGCATCACCGTCATGCCGGCAGAGACCAATATGCAATGCTTGCCAATCAATGTGACTGCGCCATCATCTACAAGAACGTTGCAGATGAAGTTGGCGAAGAGGTGTCCGCAGCCGTGAAGGAAGCTGGCCGCAGCAAATAGCATTTGTTAAGGCTAGTCACAAGATGACGGTGAGTGGCGTGCTCCTGTGGTGCCTTGTTCTGGGGATGGCTAGGCAGGGGTGCATGTTCCACGGCTCGCTGAAGTACATCGATATGCTACTGATGTGCAAGCTGAACTGCTGCGTTGTGACTGTTAAATTTCTGGCTACTGGTGAACTAGCTGATATGCTTCGTGGTGATCCTCACACTTCTGCTGCCTCGGGCATTGCGTGAGTGCGATCATTTTAAATGACTCCACGCCACATTCTGATAAACGTTGTCTCCCCAGTACTAAACGTTGGCATCCAGTACTGCTTCGGCCAACTCGGCGTGCGGAACCAGATGTCCCCGTGTCTTTGAGCTTGAACAGTACTTGTTTTCTTTGACCGCTGCGCAGTCACCACTGAGCTCCCCCTTAACGTAGTAGCGTTGCTCCCAACCACCGGATTTCCTACACAACAGTAGTGCCTTTTCTGTTATCGCCTACCACCAACTAGTTGCTTGTTCGTGCTCGACTATCACATCTTGGCGGCGGCGTGAGTGTGTTGATGATTATGATGAAGAGGCGGCTGGCGAGAGTACGGGACGGGGGTACGGGCAATGCTCAATCTTCGCGCTCCTGGTAGTGGCTCGTGTTCTTCCCAGGAATCGGGTAACCGGCTGCTTGCCTCTTTTTTCTGCCGCTTTCTTCGACACACCGTTCTGGCAAACTTAAACGTGCCCTACAACTTGGGCCAGCGATTAAAAACGGTTGTGTTTCGGACTGGCGCCCTGTATGCCTCTCTGTTGAAGCCAAGCTGTTTTTTCAGGAGACACCGTGGATATGCATCAGCCAAGCGTGCTCCTAAAAAGCATCTTTGCGATATAAAAAAAAACTCTTGAAACAACTATCTTTATTCTTTTAAAAATCGACGTTGTATTGCTAAGTTTTTTATGCTCACTTCCCTGGAAATTAGCGAAAAAAATAGCCTCCCGCCATACCTGTGATTTAAAATTCTTGTTTTGTTTTTCTAACCACCTTTCAGTCTATTCCCCTCAGCAGCATTTTAAACAACGTGAAAGCTTGCTCAAACTAGTCCATTTTGCCGCCATACGACTCCAAATGCCTTCTACTAAAATTTGTTTGTTTTTATCTTCGGAACCAGTCATAAGGGGTAGCTGCCAGTGCTGCTTGGCCAAGTATGACGAACAGTTTTTTTCTAGCTTGAGAATTGTGCTTGCAAAGTTTATTTTTATTAAAACTCGCAAACGTATCTTATGCATTCATGTCATTCAAGTGTAATTATTTGCTTTCCTTCGTAGAGAAAGTGGCCAAGTATAAACATTGGCCCCGCATAAGTCGTTAGATACGCTTTGCCTCTATAAGCATCTGGTTCAAGAAAACTTTCACCTTTTAGCTGGGCGTTCGAGTCAAGGGACAAAAAGGCAGCGACGTGGACATACAGAAGAAAACTTGCGCGTTTATTCCACCAAACAATTATCCCTTTTCAAACTTGACACAGTATGAAAGGTAGACGGGGTTATTTATTATGCTCAATCAAGCCACACGCTTCGAGAACAGAAGTAAACTAGAACTCCACTACTCATCCCTTCCACTTTATATATTGGCGCTACGCTATAACGCTTCCCTGATATGTTCAAGGATCAGTGCTTTGCCGACTGCAATATAGTCAATATTGTGGAAGAAAACAACACACCATATAAGGCAGAAAAAGTTTTGCTGTTGGGGCCTTTTGCTTGAGCGAGAACCAGTAATATTCTCCAAGACATACACAACAGTTCGAGAACATGTATTTTGATTCACATGCACTTTTTTGGGGGAAATGAATCAGTAATAGTTTCAAGTAAAATAACGACAGATGCGTAAAGCCTGTAACTTACCCTATTTTTTTATTATTGTATTTTTGTACCCACTGCTTATATTTGATGTATTTTTAAGCAGACAATAGTTTTAAATCAAATATTTCAGCTATGTGCAACCTTCAAACGAATGACTCTGAATACTTGAGCAAAAAATAGCCTATATATTTTTAACAACAAATTGCTAATGCGGATTTACAGTTTTTATTTCCTTTTTGTTAGACGTATATATTTGTGTCAGGAGACGTCAGCCCAAAGGGCTGCCCCTTAAAACCTGTTTATTTTTGGGCGTCAACGACGTCTCAACAAAATAATCCTTGACACTTTACGTCTTCGTTAGCACATGCACGATATTTTCTACATTACAATATTAACCCCTAAACAACGTTGCTGCTACATTATTTGTGCAACTAGAATATTTTTTACACGGAGGCTATATACCTACGTACGAAATATTCGATATTTATACGCAATTTTAGAAATATTTGAAAATTATTGTGTTTCTGTATGTTTTCTTTTCTTGAAATGCAACCGTGAAACAAATCCCACCGCCCTCTCTTTCTATGTGTAGGTGAATAAACACATGGCACTCGCTTTACACGAGATGTGAGCGCAATAGGCGTAAATGAAAACTACACGATTGGCCGCATTCCTCTAGTCCATAATTTTCAATGGCTGTGTTACACAAAAACGATCATTGTACCCTACTTTTGGGGAAGTCGTTATCATAACCGCAAGCTGGAACACATTAAAAGTGTAATACCAACTCTTACATGTTTTTTGCAAGGGTCTTCATGATGTTGCCCTATGAAACAAAGGACTTCAAGTTACTGACCATTTCGTAACACCAAGCTTGTTCTTAAGCCCCGAAATAGTTTTGGGTATCACCCAAACCACAAACCTCACTGGGAGCTTTTGAGAATACCGGTATAACCACATTTTACATATCTTTTATTTATGCTCCTGTGGGAAAACTTGCATCGGGATCTTTTCGGGGAATTGGAATAAAAAAGGGGGGGATGGAGTAATCATAACTTTCCTTCTTAAGAAAGGCCATCTTTATGACCTCAATGTAGGACTTGTGGAGGTGTCTGGAAAGTCATATTTTGTTGTATAGGTTTAGACGTTTCGGAGCAGAGATCACTTCGGAGCAGAGATCACTTCGGAGCAGACCAGGCAGCCGCACGGTTGCGCAGTGACTCACCTGCTGTTCACCCTTTGCGCAGTTCCCACCGGCGGAATCTTCAAGATTAAACCATCGGAGCGGATAACCGGACCAACTGCCTATCCTGCCTGATACCACAGCGCTCCACACGCGCAACTACGACCACCACGGATTAGCCACTGCAACGCCTGCCCTGCTCTCCTTCGTGACACGACATGACGGCAGGCGGCGTGGCATCTATATAACCTCGGGCAAACCTGGGGGGACCATCACTTCGGAGCAGACCAGGCAGCCGCACGGTTGCGCAGTGACTCACCTGCTGTTCACCCTTTGCCAGTTCCCACCGGCGGAACCTTCAAGATTACAGCATCGGGGCGGATGACCGGACCAAGTGCCTATCCTGCCTGATACCACAGCGCTTCACACGCGCGACTACGACCACCACGGATTTGCCACTGGAACGCCTGCCCTGCTCTCCTTCGTGACACGACATGACGGCAGGCGGCGTGGCATATATATAACCTCGGGCAAACCTGGGGGGACCATCACTTCGGAGCAGACCAGGCAGCCGCCCGGTTGCGCAGTGACTCCCCTGCTGTTCATCCTTTGCGCAGGTACGTTGGTTTTTTAGCCACAATTTTGTAGCTGCTGGTCTGCTCCAAGTGGCGTGGGTGTTTTTCTGCGAGTATTTTTCTATATAATGTTGTTAGCATAAATTGTCCGGTAAAATGCCTGACAAGACACCTTTCACGATAAAAGAGTTGGCAAAAGCATTTGCCGATTTTGAGGCACGCTTCAATGGCAAGGAGGAGAGGCTGAAAGAAGCCTTAACAAAAGTAATCGAGAAAGAACTAGAAAGTGTGAAAGGGTCGCTGAAGTTTATAAACGAGAAGTTTGAAGAAATTAAGACAGAGATAGTGACGCTCAAAAGAGACTTTTCCTCTGTAAAAGAGGACAACCGCCACCTTAAGCAGGAAAACAACCGCCTTGTAAAAGAATTGAAAGAGGTAAGGAGTGAGGTGGCTGACCTCCAGCAGTACAGTCGGAAGACAAATTTGGAAATTCAGGGCGTTCCTTCGACACAAGATGAGAATCTCTGAGAAATAATGCAGGCCATTTGCTCCTCGCTGAAAGAGGATATCACGGAAGCAGACATCGAAGTTATACGCCGTGTGCCAACAAAAGATAAAACTAAATCAAATATCATTGTGAAGTTTGCCTCCCTGAAGTACCGAAACCGTGTCCTACTAGCAGCCAAGAAATGCCGGCCTAATACATCTGCGCTGGGTTTTGAGGAAAATGATCCTATCTCCATCAATGAACATCTTTGTCCTGCGAATAAGCTACTACTAGGAAAGGCTCTGGCAGCAAAGCGAGAAAAAAACTGGAAATACCGTTGGGTTTCTGACGGAAAAATTCTAATGCGGAAAGCAGAAAAAACAAAAGTACTCCATGTGACATGCGCAGAAGACCTGAACAGAGTTGTCTAAACAGATGGCTTTTACCATTTCCGAAATAGAGCAAGCTAGGCTTGCTTTTGATGGTTTATCTATTCTACATTGCAACGTAAGGAGTATCCGTAAAAATTCCGATAATCTTCTCGCTTACCTGTCACAGTTTTCTTTTCGATATGACGTAATTGCCGTCACAGAAACATGGTTGAAGGGAGGTGAATCTGATTTGATACCAGGCTACAAAATGCTATCCATGCCTAGGCGCAGCACTACACGCGGCGGTGGCGTAGCCTTTTAACTGGACTTGCTTTTTGCGCTTCTGAAATTAAGAAACACTTCAGTGACGCAACTGAAGCCCTTTTTGTAAAGTTGCAGCGTGGCCTCATAATTGGTGTTATTTACCACCCGCCGCATTCTAGTGTGCAAAAATTCGTTTCTGAAATGGAAACCATTTTGATGTCATATGCGACAACTAAGATTCCCATCGTAGTCTGCAGTAATTTTAATATTGATCTCTCATCGGACGATTGTAGTGACTATGTCTTCCTTTTGCAGTCTTTCAATTTAAAAAATGTCATTAACTCCCCAACCCGAATTACCAGTAAATCTGGTACTCTCATCGATCACATGTTGTGCAGCTTAGATATGAATTTGCGAGCCGGTGTGTGCGATGTCGTTGTTGCCGATCATTGCCCAACATTTGTTCTTACCACGAGCCTGTATGAGACCGTCTTTTCAAAGTCACCCGAAGCGAACTTCTCGTATTGATTATGTGAGTGTTCGAAAACTACTTGAGCGTGATAAATTTGAAAACCTGGGTAGTGACAATGTAAACATTGAATTCGAAAATTTTGTTTCTTACATCACAAATGTATTAACCCAATCTACGCGCGAATGCGTCAAACATAATTATGAAGACCCTGTGTGCCCGTGGATAACTCGAGACATACTTGCTGTTCTGAAGAGTAAGAATTCGTACTACAACAGATGGAAAAGAAACAAAACAAATGAGTATTTCCGCAAGTAGTTTAAGTACTACAGAAACAAGTCCGTAGCAATGATTAGAAAATCGAAGAAACTGTATTACGCAAAAATGGTTACAGAAAACAAAGCTGACACGAAACAACTGTGGAAGATTGTCAAAAACGTAATTGGAATAGATCGACAAAACAAAGTCACACCCAAAGATATCTCCCAACACGTTGCTAATAATTTTAATGAGTACTTCATTAATGTTGGTTCTGGCTTCACCCGGAAATTTCCTTTTCAGTTATCTACTACTCCTGCACCCAGAACTGTAAAAAAAAACTTCTGTTTTCATAACATTTCTATAGAGGATGTGCGATCCAGTGTCAGTAAAATGGCAGTAAATAAAGCATCGGGTCTTGATGGCATCCAGATGCGGGTTATAAAAGAAAACATTGATATCATTGGTCCTTATTTATGCCATCTGTTCAACCATTCCCTTGAAAATAGCTGTTACCCGGATATACTCAAAGTTGCAAAAGTGGTCCCCATATACAAAGATGGAGATCCAAACGAACCAGGTAGTTACAGGCCGATATCAGTACTGAGTGCGCTCAGCACTCTCTTCGAAAAACTAATTGCGCAACAGGTTAAAAAATTTCTTAAAGAAAATAATATTATTGCACCCCAGCATGGTTTTGTAGAAAAAAGATCTACTTCAACAGCCGTACCTACTTTATCACAGGCTCTCAATTCCGCGATGCATCAAAATACCATAGCTGTCGTTGTTTTTCGAGATATTAAAAAGGCATTTGACACGGTTTATCATCCAATCTTGCTGCAAAAATTAGAAAGTTATGGCTTTACAGAGTGCACACTTAAATTCTTTCATAGCTATTCATCCTTCCGGAAGCAAAGGGTTCTTATTAATGGTTTTTTATCGGATGTTAAAGAGATAACTTGCGGTGTACCACAGGGCTTTGTTATGGGGCCAATATTGTTTTCACTTTATAGAAACGATCTCCCCAAGACTCTTTCCTCGTCACAATTAATAAAGTATGCAGATGATGCCGCTCTTGTTGCTTCCGGAACATCTCTTCAGGAAATTCAAACCAGAATAACCAGTGAACTAAAAAACCTATCTTCATGGTTTTTTGAAAACCGCTTAACACCTAATGCAGACAAAACTAAGTACGTCATTTTTCACTCTAGGTACAAGACCACCCACAATTTTTTTACACTTACTCTCGGCAGCTCAATAATACAGCAAGTATCGCATTTCAAATACCTAGGAGTAATTTTTGACTGTCATTTACACTGAAAAGAACAAATAAATAGCACATGCAAGAAACTAGCTTTTGGTTGCACGCGCTCTTTAAGGCAAGATATTATTTTCCGTATGATATACGACGCTCCCTCTACTATGCATTCTGTGATTCACATTTCAGTTATTGTTGTGAATCTTGGGGGCAAACGTATAAAACCTACCTTTCGCCTTTACTTTGTATGCAAAAACGAGCATTGAGTGCGTTGATAACTGACTCAGGTCTTTCCAGAAACAACGTTTTCCATGATAATCACGTATTGTCGTTTTGGTCCTTGCGTAACTACAAAATTTCGCTCGTGATCAACAATATAATAAACACCAATTCTCCCTTACCATTAAGCATTTTCACCTTACCCTCTCGTAGTACAAGGCAAGCCTCGAATTTCAATTTCAAGCTTCCCAAATGTAACAATGTATATGGTGAACACCTGATCGAGTTGAGTGGAGTCAAAATATGGAACGACCTTCCGATAGAGGTGAAAACAGCGAGAAAATAGAAGATGGCCGCTAAACAGCATTACAAGTCTTGTGAAATTTTATCGGAAACTCTTGCTACGTGAATCATCTTTTTAGTGACAATATATTTCTGTTGTATTTGTTGTGTCTATCAGTGAATATGTACAATTCCAGTTGTATGACATGTAGCCCTGTGTACATCTCAATTTTTCTTGAGCCCTCTACGCTCTGACGTTTAAGTGCTTGTGAATTGCTTGTGAATTGCTTGTAATTTTATATTAGACCGGCCACTAGCCTATGCAGCTATCGGTCCAAACAGTGTGTGTACATACTTCGTGTTTTTATGAAGAAAGTGTCTCATTAAAAAAAATGTTTCCGTGTACGTGCTATATATTTCTCGGAATGTAATATTGCTTTGCAGCTTGAGCTGAAGTCTCGTAAGTGTTTAAAGGTGCCCTTTCTTAAGAAATCAAAATACGGGAGTGCAAGTAGTCTCAGGCACACTTTGTCTATACAGAGGCTTATTATAAAGGAATGTTATTAGCTCAATGAATGAGTTCGTGTACTGCGAAGACGTCGACACGTGTAATAATTGCTATGCTATTGCTTTAGCGTATTTCTGAAGACTCTTTCCTCTTGTGCTGCAAATGGGACTGGCTATGTGCATTTGAATATTTTTATTTATCAATCAGCACTTACACAAAATTTATCAATTTTAAGACAGATAACAACTGATTTACCGCACTTTGGGCATACCGAATCCTCAGAAGGCTCTAGTTCTGCTACTTGGTAATCTTCCGCGTTGTGTTGTCTTTTGTATTGGTCCGCATAAAAATAATGAACATTTTTACCCCTTCTGGCTACACGAAAAATTCTAATAGTAATCTACTATAGCGCTTTGAGCTTCGGTGACCCTAATGGTTCAAATTGTGCGAGTCCTGATTTTTTCCCACTACATAGGGATAGTGTTTTTGGTTGCTTCTTAACGAAACGAAAAAAATTATGTATATACAAAAAATTCAACTCCCAACTGCAATCGAGAAAATGTGGTCCTCTTTGTCGAGCCTCCTGATAATAACGCAGTGGTTGTAGAAATAACGCCAAGAAACAACGATTACACCACAGTGCCTATTGTAAAAAAATCTATTTGTCCAAGATCTATTGGTATGCTGTTCCTGATTACTGCTACAAAATTCATACTTTTTGGCAGTTACATATATTTTGCAAAAAAAAGCCATTTTCAAATAATATTGGCTCCGCTCGAATTTGTAAAAATGGGGGAACACAGCTGTTAGTTTAATAAATGAGCAATTTTTGTTGCAAGACGGGTGAGATTAAGCCGTTCCAGGTTATTCGCTATGGCAAATTTTATCTACATCGTTTTCAGTGTCGCCGTTATTTGGTAAATTTTTCTGCATTGGTTGTGATGGTTTCAAACATACAAATTTTACCGCGATTTTCAGGAGCATATATTGGGAATCGGAAAAAAAAATTCAATGTGATTAGCACCCCTACCAAGATAATTACTGCAATACCTGAACTAATGGCAATACAAAAACATAAAAGCTGATACTTTTTGCCACTATTTGGAAGGTACACTTGGTAGTGCCTGATTCTTTCTTAAAACTGTAATACTTAGTCGAATTATAGGTTTTTTAACGTAAAAATACCTTACCCGAACACACAAATATTGTCGGTTTTTGGAAGCACAATACACGGCTGGACATTTCATTGGGCAAAGCAGCGTAAAAATGTACTTGCGGAAATTTGGTCTTCTTTCTCCAGCCACCTAAAATGATTTAGCAGTTGTAAAAATAACATAAAAAAAAAGTACATCAAAGCATCTAGTATGAAACGTCCACTTGTGCAAACTTTACCTTGCACGTATTGGTGTATCTTTGGTTCTGAAGAGTCCGATACGTTTTATTTCGGGGGTACTGCGAAAACATTTTTTGTTCGCTGGGTATACATACTGCCGTTTATGTGGCGTATATTGTGTAGTATTTTTTATTGTTTTCTTTCTTTCCAGTTTGTTTGTGGTTGTGCATTGCGCACTAATTGAATTTTTAAACACGCTTTTGGCTCCAGGGCGTATTAAAAATTGGAAATTTTCTATCACATGCTCAGAGAATGACGCTGTAATTTTTCTCAAGTTTAATCCAGATGAAAAATACATAATTCTGCGCTTTGGGAAAACGTTTTGAGCAGTATTCTGAAATCTGAAAAAAGAATGCCCAGAAAGCTTAGAGATAAATCAATTGTACTAAATTTTAAAGCACAATGTCACGCACATGAAGTGTACGAATAATATTACTTTTTGCTGACAAGAAGGCCATATGTTTTTGTTTTGTTTTCTACTCGCCTGAGTAGTCACAAGCTACAATCAGAACCATAGAAACTGGGTTGAGAGCGTAAAACATATAAAAAAAGATTAAAGCGATAAAATAGGCGTTTATCGTTTTTTTTTTTCTTTTGAGAATTAATAAAGTTTGAGCTAGCGAACCCCGTCTTTACATTGTGAAGGATAATGGTTATCTTTTCCTAATGAAATTATTTGCTTTCGATACAAAAGATGTGTTTAATTTTTATTCAAACTTTTATTCAAACGTCCCAGTCGCGATGGTCGGTGGAGACGTACATCGACAACATGTCTGTAAGCGTCCTGTTGAGCCTCTCCGTAAGGCCGTTGGTCTGCGGATGGTAAGCAGTGGTGACCTTGTGTTGTGTTGCGCACGCACGAAGAAGGTCCTCAACAACTCGGGACAAGAAATAGCGACCTCGATCAGTAAGAAGCTGGCGAGGTGCTCCATGATGAAGAATTACATCGCGTAGAAGGAAGTCGGCAACGTCGGATGCGCAGCTGGTGGGAAGAGCACGGGTAATGGCGTAGCGTGTCGCGTAATCGGTGGCGACTGCTACCCACTTGTTGCCCGAGGTAGACACCGGAAACGGACCGAGGAGATGAACACCAACACGATGAAAGGGCTCAGTGGGGATGTCTAACGGCTGTGGGAGACCGGCCGGTGACGCGGTGGGCTTCTTGCGGCGTTGGCATAGGTCACACGTGGCCACATAACGGTGGACAGTGCGGTAAAGGCCGGGCCAAAAAAATCGACGACGCACACGGTCGTACGTTCGGGAAACACCCAGGTGACCAGCCGTAGGTAGGTGGTGAAATTGTTTGAGGATGTCCAAACGAAGGTGGTTAGGGACAACAAGCAGGAGATCAGGGCCATCTGGACGGAGATTCTAGCGGTAAAGGATGTCATCCTGGAGTTGAAACAGATGAGTGGTAGGTGCAGGGGGGCCGATGGTGAGACTGTCGATGCTGGCATCGGTTCGCACTTCGGTTGGAGCGGCTGCGTTGAAGTGGGCTAAAATTGGGGAGGATGTAAGGAGGGATATTAGGGTGTGAAAAGCCTCATCTTGGTCGATACCCCAGAAGAACTTAACGTCTTTCTTGAGAAGGTCAGTGAGAGGACGGGCGATATCAGCAAAGCTTTTGATGAAACGTCGAAAATAAGAACAAAGTCCGACAAAGCTACGCACGGCGTCTGTAGAACACGGAACCGGGAAGTCCTTCAAGGCGTTGACTTTGTCTGGGTCAGGCTGAACTCCTTCAACGCCGACGAGATGGCCGAGGATCGTAATGCGGCGGCGAGCAAATCGAGATTTAGAAGAGTTTAGTTGCAGGCCAGCATGTCGGAAAAGGGAAAGGATGTCCGGAAGGTGAGATAGGTGAGTTTCGAATGATGGGGAAAACACGATGACGTCATCCAAGTAACACAAGCACGTCGACCATTTGAATCCGCGAAGTAGAGAATCCATCATTCTTTCGAAGGTCGCTGGCGCATTGCACAACCCAAATGGCATGACCTTGAATTGGTAAAGACCATCGGGTGTGACAAAGGCGGTCTTTTCCCGGTCCATCTCATCGACAGAGATCTGCCAATAGCCCGAGCGGAGGTCAATTGAGGAAAAGAACTTAGCCCCACGAAGGCAGTCGAGGGCGTCGTCTATTCTTGGCAGTGGGTATACGTCCTTCTTGGTTATTTTATTGAAGTGGCGGTAATCGACGCAGAAGCGCCCGGTGCCGTCTTTCTTTTTTACCAGTACCACTGGGGACGCCCACGGACTGCAGGAAGGCTCGATGTCTTTATCGAGCATTTTTTCTACTTCTTTTTGTATTACATCGCGTTCCTCATGGGACACTCGATAAGGTCGCCTGTAAATTGGCCTGGCATCGCCTGTGTCAATCCGGTGCTTCACTGCATGTGTTTGACCCAAGGGGCGGTTCTGGAAGTCAAAAATGTCAGAATACGATAGAAGAAGCTGGCGTAGTTGTTGGGCTTGTGGTCCTGAAAGTTCGGAGCTGATCATTGCGCCAAATTTCTCCGCTAAGTTCGGGGTATATCTGAGGTCATGAGAGTAAGCCGGTAGAGAAGTGTCGACGGGTTGCGCAGAAATGTCAATATCGTGCAGTGGAGAAACTGAGGCGAGGGAAATTCCTTGGGGAAGTACTTGGGGTTGCAATCCAAAATTCAGAATTGGAAGGATGGTCTGGCTGTTTTTGATGGTTACAACAGAGTTCGGCAGGATCACATTGTGCGTTAGGAGAACGTTGGTGGCAGGGGACACGAGGTAGGCACCGTCGGGGAGAGGGTGGCGGGAGGACAAGGGAACATCGGTGACGGCTTCAGGGCGCAGACGGATGAACTCAGCTGAACATAACGACGGTGAAACTGAGGCGTCGGGAGCATCGGGCGAAAGCGGTACCTCGAGGCGTAGTAAACCCGTCGCGCAACCTATTAGTGCAGAATGTTCCGACAAAAAGTCAAGGCCCAGAATCAAATCATGCGTGCACGTTTCTAAAACAGAGAACAAGACTGTCGTTGTGTGGCCCCCAATGGTTACACGGGCCGTGCACATTCCGGTAACGGGCGGTGTCCCTCCATCAGCGACACGAACATGCGACATGGTTGGCGTCAAAACTTTACGGAGGCGACGACGAAGGGGAGCACTCATTATCGAGATATGTGCGCCAGTGTCTATAAGAGCGGTGATCGGAACGCCGTCTACTTCAACGTCGATTAAATTGTCTCTAGTCGGCAAAGAGGATTTTTGGGCTCGGGTCGGAATGCAGCGTCACCTCTGGGCGCTGCATCCATCAGTTTTCCGGTGAGAAGCGTCGAAGGGGCGCCGACGGTGAAAGGTGTCGGCGCTGCGGCGAACGTGAATGGTGGCGCGGCGGCGGGGGCGAGCGGCCAAATCGGGAGGCAGAGCTATCGGCATTAGCGACGGATTCTGGTGACGTGCGAGGGTAAAAACGGCTGGGCACGTCAGTCGAGTAACGGTCGTGCGAGAAGTTGTTCCTGGAAACTCGAAGCCAATGGTTCTGACAGTACCGAGCGACATGGCCAACACGGTGACAGGTGAAACAGATGGGCTTATCATCGGCGGTTCGCCAGTCAGCGGGATTTCGGTAGCGTGGAGGGCCGGACACATAGCGAGGTCCAGGTGGAGCATAACTGTGGCGGGCGGCAGGCCGACTCAGCGACAATACTTGCTGGATACCCATGTTGCTAATCTCGTCTCGAACGACAGCTTGAATCAGCGAAATGGCTGGAACAGGGCTGTCGACCGAATGGGGCAGAGTAACGGCAGGAGCAGTGGCTTCCAGTTCGCGGCGTACTATTCTTTGGACGGTGTGTTCGAGTGAGTCGGGGTGAGAAGTCGCGGAAGAAAACGGCTGGGGGGATGGTGGCTCGCAGGAAGAAGTCGCAGCGGTGTTGGGCAACCGTTGGAACTGCTGCGTGATACGGTGGCTCTTCGCTTGCTCGAACAGTCGGCATTCGTTTAAGATGGCATCGACTGTAGTGCAGCCCTTACACATGAGCAAGTGAAAAGCGTCGTCAGCTATTCCCTTAAGCACATGCGCAACGTTGTCCTGCTCAGTCATCTTCTCGTCTACCCTAAGGCAGAGAGCCAGGACGTCGTGAATGTAAGAAATGTACGGTTCGGTCGATGTCTGGGCACGGGATGCAAGTTCCGCTTTTGCGCGTAGCTGACGTTGGATGGGATTGGCGAATATTCTCAAGAGTTCGGATTTACAGAAGTCCCAACTGGTTAACTTGGCTTCATTGGTTTCATACCATGTTTGTGCCGCACCTCTCAAGCAGAAAAGAAGATTGGCAAGCATGAACGTAGGGTCCCAACGGTTGTGGGCGCTGACCCGCTCGTAGCGCTTTATCCAATCTTCGACGTCAACATCGTCCGTGCCAGTAAAGAAACAGGGCTCTCGGGGCTGCGAAACGACGACCAGTGGAGGCGACGACTCACTCGGCGGAGCCATGCTGGCAGGAAGAATATGACGGCCGCTTCGGAGATGCGTGATGAAGGAGCACGACGCCTTATGCTCGGATAGCCGAGACGAGAGGGAGGGGATGTCTGGCAACCTCCACCAAGATGTTACGGTGACGTGAAGAAAGACGTGTAGCCAAGCGGTACAAGAGGTATCCGCACAGTGTATTTACAACCGCTAGAGCACCCCGCAGGCCAGGCGCAATATCCTCTTCTACTTCGACATCTAGCTCGTTTTTCGAGTCCGCGTGCGCTACCGTCATCTTCTTTCGGCTAGTATCTGGCACATGTCCCAATGTGGTACATAGGCTATGCACGTACCGTAGCAATATGATACAACCCGCCGCAATGGCTCAGTGGCTAAGGCGTTGCGCTGCTTAGCACGAGGTCGCGGGTTCGATTCCCGGCGCGGCGGCCGCTTTTCTGATGGAGGCGAAAAGCAAAAACGCCCGTGTGTACGAGATTTCGGCGCACGATAAAGATCCCCAGGTGGTCAAAATTAATCCGGAGCCCTCCCCTACGGCGCTCCTCATCGCCTGCGTTGCGTCGGCGCGTTAAACCCCACAATCAATCAATGATACAAACTTACCTACCAATTTCGACCACAGGTTCTAACAATTTTTTATGTATAATATTCTCAACAGTACTAACTACTATTCTTTACAAACTGGTCTTTACACAATTCCCCTGTTAACCTCGTAGTGCTTTTTTAAACGGCATAATGAATCTCAGTCTATCATATGCAACTTCATGCCATCATACCTTACCTTTTTGTTTATTACAAAAATGCAATGGGAAATTATTGCATTAAAATCTACATCACTAACCCTTCGCTCCTCTTTCAATTCGTAGCCATTAGGCAAAGAATTAGAGCACCACACTTTTATCTTGAAATATTGCTTGCTATTCCGTGTGTACTCAATTGCTGTTTGTTTTTTTCTGCTCAGCGGTGGTGATTGTTATGCCTTGTGTGTTTATTAAGACGCAAACTGTGAACCCTTAATGAATCCTAACACGCTTCCTCTTGAAAACTATATTAGTGTAATATAAGAAATCGTGTTTGGAATTTTTATTCACGTTCAATATAACAGTTTGCTGATGGTGCATTAAACGGGTTTGATTGGGGGAACAAGTAAGTTCCACTAGAATTTTTGAATGCACCAGCTAACGTTAGTCATAGTCAATTTATGGAAGACAAAATAAATAACATGTACTCGTCCAAAACTGTCGGTAAGTGTCCAAAGACGTCTAACGTTGACAACTGGGGCCAAATATTTTTATTTGCTCGTTATATAAAAACCAAAAACAGCAGGGCTACTTCAAAGGTAATATGGAGCAGTATAACCGCAAATAATCGGATGGTAGGATTGCCTTCCACCGCAAACACAAAATTACTCACCAACGTTTACATACAAATAAATTAAGAGGGAAAGTATTTTTTGAAAATTTTATGACATCCCTAAAAAAGGATAAGTATCGCAGCAACTCATCGAGGTTGCTTTGAGAAAGCAATTCATTGTGGAGAAAAAAATGCAGGTATGTAAATTTAATAGCCAATGTATCCCTGTGTTCGAGCACACATATTTGGTAGCACGAAAGTTCACTATACAAGCAGCTCGACAATGTACACGGGGATTATGTTTCATAAAGTGTTTGCTCTAGAGGAAAGCACAAGCAAATACTAGAGTATCGTAGTTACCCTATTCTTACGCGCACTTTCTTCCTGAAAAATGCGTTGAAAAATCGCATGCGCGTTAAAATCGGTTACCAAACCGAAACTGCCAAAACAGCGAAAATTTTGTCCCACCCATCGCCATCGCCATCTCAAAATGGCGCCGAAGCTTTTAGCAAAATACAGCAGGCGATGCTGTTAGCAACGGCTTTTCCGACGCAGGAAGCATAGGCGCCTAGGCGTTTCTGTTGGCGTTCACAGAAATCGGGAAATCGTTCCACTTGCGCGCTTGACAAGAGCAATGGCAGCAGCGGCTCTCACGCGTTCAAAACGAGCGGTCGGCTGAAGCGTGCGCCTCTGGACAAGCTCGCGGGATGGGCGTGCGAGGGCTGGGCCAGGATCCCATCGACCATCGTTGAATGCTCGTTCTAGAACTGTGGCATCGCGAACGCGCTTGACGGCACCGAGGACGAGATGTGGTCAGCGGAGAGCGACGAGGAGTGAGATTACTCCGGGAAATAAATCGCCCGTTTCTCTCACATTCGTTTTTCTTGCTACCAAAGTTCCATCCGTGTTACAATCAGAGATGTAAGTTTTTTCGTTTTTTTGCCAGGAAACCGGGGTGCGCGTCAGAATCGGGTAATTACGGTATGTTTACACAAATTCTCTAAAACGTTTCCTGATTTTGCGTTCATCGAATATATTGCGTATTAAAAGTTTGTTGTTCAGTAGAAGTTTTATTCCGTGAACTTGTGTTCGAAGTGTTAAAGAAATTGGAAGTAAAAGCTGTAATAAATTTACTACTCGTAAAGAAATTGGCATTTAATTGAATGAGGCCAGTGGTAATGACAAGATGTACATTTTCTGATTGAATGACAGGAAATGTTTTTTAGACAGAAACCATTGTTTCATTGCATAAACCAGTGACAGTTGCTATTTAGGCCACGTGGTATTAGTGAGTCGAGCCTTCCAGGAACCGACTGGTGATGAGTAGGCGTGGGGAGGCTGTTGGCCAGACCAACTTCTCTTGCTTACTGTGCCAGGTCGCCCAGCGTAGGACAATTATTTAAATTATTTTAAGAACGATTTTCCTTCTGTTTTGAAAATATTTACAAGAATCAAACACTTCCGGCGCCCGTCCAGACTATTTGCTTGGTGTCCCATAGGAACATGGTACTTCAGTAATGTGCTTTCGTCGTTCTGGCTAGACTGAGTAAAATATCCAGGAAAGTGCATTCTGCGATCACAGATGTGCAGCCGTCGTTTAGCAATAGTTTTGGGAAGCCGATTAGAGGATAAATTTTCTCTACCAACACCGGATTTTGTTGACTGGTAGCCCGCACTTGACATGAAACGGCAATAGAATATAAGGTGATGGCTCTAATTGTATTACCAAAATTGTGCTGGATGCCCACCACATATTTCTAAAACAACTATTTACCGGCAACGCCTCGAAAAACCTAGCGAAAAGTTAGGAGTAGCGTATTTTTTGGCAGCTACACAAATGTGTCTTCGGCACATGGCAGGTAATACGCTCCACTCATTCTTGGAGCAGAACCAACATTGGAAATTGCCCTCAACGTGTCTCTCTAACTACCTTGTGTCTTGATTTACTGGCTCTCAGTTTCAGCTTGTTGTATGGCTACCCGAGCATCAGTTTTTATATTCGCGGGAAATTGCGAATATCCGGCCTTCACCACTATGTGATTCTTCCTTTCTAATTGGTTTCATGGAAATCACGCCTTACACCCTGTCTGTAGCGAGGCAGCCACAAGGTCGAAACGGTACCCGTTACCTTCGGCTGTTTATTAACATTATAGTCTAACTGCTACGGCCTCCTGGGTAAACATGGTGTTGGCCAACCAGCCCCTAAAACCGCGGTTAGGAGGCAGTCGGTTGTTAACCGGATGATATGCGCTGGTCTAACACTGAACCTGAATGAAAAAGCTGGAGGCATGGGGACATCCAGGTGACCTTGTGTCGATAAGATTCGATGTGGCCAAAGTCTTTCAAATGTGTGCCTTTAGCGCTTGCGTTCCGAATGGTTCTACACATGTAAACAGGCACTGGCGAAACAGGAAATTTCTAGGAGTAAAACGGCTAGTCATGGCAATGCTGTTCAAACTCACCTCAACTGCAAGCAATACAAAATAAAGAAAACTACTGTGAGGGTAACAAAACTTTAATATATTGAATAGCGTGAACTGAATTATTGTTGCATCAATACGTAACTAAAATTTGTTGCTGTAATGCAAGCAAATTTACTGGGGGAGCGTATCCTAATTTTTGGTTCCTCCAGGGTTTCCTATTTGAAAAAAAAATTACGAGTTGCGTATGTAGCACCGCCATCAGCAGGAATAAAGATGGTTTCAGTTTGCTGATGTTTTTGTTTGGCCATGCAAGCAATACCGAGACTGCATCGGATGCCAGCCGCCATAGAATATAGAGAGGCACCCACCACGTGAAGTCTTTCTCACTATATACTTGCTTCGTCAAGCGCACCTCTGCTTTCTTGATGCCTTAAGAAAAGAACAAACTACACTGTTGCTACTGGTGCTGCAACTGGGGGTGTTGAAAATGTGCCTCAGGACAGGCCTAAAGGTTTTGGTTTTGGTGAAGGTTTCGCTTTGGGTGTTCGTGCAACTATTCTTGAGGCATAGTTCGTAACCGACATCGCTTTGGATATTTTGCAGAACGCGAGTATTTCATTCCGCCTTGCTATCGAAACCCCTAATTAGTATCTGGTTTGAAGAGTGGAGTAGGCAGAAAATCTGTAATAGAATGGTCAGTGTTTATGTAGTCTATGAGTTATGTAGTCCAACTTTGTTAATCTGTGCCAAGTGAGTACTGATTGTGTTTACTTTGCTCTTTGCAGCTTCTGAGTATCGAAGGAAAGCCACCTTAAAAAGAAAGCTTGTTGAGAAACAAAATATGTGCGATACGTTTAAAGTAATTGACATCGTTGGTCAAAGGTTTCCCGGGACGTAAAGCTAATTTCAGCAAAGAATGGCATTCAGCACTTTGAGAACGTTTACGTTCTAGTAAAATGATTATCAGAAGGGGGGGGGGGGTTATGACTGCTTTTCCCCATTTGAGAGATCGCTTTTACTGTAAGGGTAAGTCTGTTCAATCAAGTTAAAGAAAACAAATTACTCCAAACAAGTGTATGTTCTTATTATTTAAAGGCTCAAAAGTTGTATTATTAAACAGTGTAGCCAGCCTGTGCAGTGCAAGTGAGTGAAATAGGTCGGAAATTTGAAAGATGGGTCTCATTTCCTGACTTATAGATCAGAACTACCTTAGCGATTTTACAATCTCTGGGGACCTCACATGTATCTAAGGATTTGTTATTAAAAAGCAGCAGGTATTTGCTCACCCACTCTGCCTATCTTCAAAGGAAAGAGTATGGTATGTTGTAAGGACCACATTATTTTTAATATCTAAGGCGAGAAACAAGGACAGAATTCCGGCTTCCCCTAATCATATTTCATCAAGCGTGCTCTTATTGAAACTTGGGGCGTTAAAGGGGGGCGTAATGCCGTTATCGACAGTAAATACAGACTGGAAATAATAATTAAACTGCTCAGCTTTAAGCAATGCGTATACAGGTGGCAAGTTACTATGTTTGCATTTTCCAAAATTTAAGTATCGCCATAACTTATCCGGGGACGCTTTTATAAATTTGCCTAACGTAACATTTATGTACCTATCTTTATCATTTCGAACTCAAGGTTTAAGAGTTCGAAAGTTTAGGTCAATGCCGTTTTTATACCTTTGTCAGCAATATTTCTTTTTCAGCTTTCAAAGTCTTGATAGCTTGCGCTTGAGATGTATGATCTCTCGTGTTATCCAAGGGTCAGTTTTTTTGCTGTTTTTTTAGTTGGAATATATTTAGATAAACAGTCTTCCACATTCGTGTTAAAAGTATCCACAAGCAGTCAACCGATAGGATTTTGTCGTTTGAAAGAATTTTAAAAGCTGAGTATAAATTTTTCGTGTAGTCAAGCACACTGACGTCATCAGCGTTATCCACGTCATATATACGTTTTTTTACTCTCCCGTTACGCACACTCGGAAACGATAACCAGCATTTTGTTGCCTTGTGATCAGATATGCCCTCGGTAACTTCCCAAGAAAGGCTATCGGTTAAAACGGTAACACTCACAAATGTTAGATCCAGAATATTATGCGAAAAAGCAGTGACAAGTGTGGGTTGCAAAATTATCTGCTTTAGTCCGAAGTTATAGGTTAAATCAAGCAGTGTTTCAGCGCTGGCCTTTCCAGCGGTTCCACTTTGAAGGTACTCCAACTCAAGGTCAGCACGGTTATAGTAACCAGTGCGAATTTTTTTTCGAGTCATATTCTTTCAGCACATGTATCGCACCAGAGCCTGCTCCCGGCGGTCGATACATTGTTCTCACGTAAATCGAAAATTTGCCTATCGTATCTTTACACCGTACACACTTACACCATAACTTTACACACTTCCATACCATCAACGTCATTTTAAAACCCTGAAATTGAAACCGTCAGTTTCCAGCCTTTAAAGAAATCGACGAATTTTGGATTGCAGAACAAATTGTGTCACAATCAAGACTACAAAACTGCAGTAGTAGTGTCGGAAGGTGCATGGGCGTGAGGCTCCATAGTGTTGACCCTCACGTTTAACACTGAAGAAAAATCTATACTTCCTACAGCTGTTTATTTTATTCGGAGAAGGGGCGTTGAAAAGAAATGTTTGAAACTCTCCCTTTCCTTATCATTTTAGATATTGGTAATCGATCACGCATGGAGTAACATCCTTATCACATTCGGTCTTACATGCTCGAAGCTCTTCATGGTAGGACTACAACATATGCTTTTTTATACAGTCTTTGTTGAATACGAAGTCATTTGTCGCCTCATAAAAAAAAAACTAGGCACCAGTTTTAGGAGTAGCACCTCGACGACAATCATGCTTCAGGGATTAAAATTCTCAAGCTCATTGATAACAAGTGTTCTGTACATAGTCCGCACATAAAAAGCCTACATAAAAGTAGCCGAATTCCGGTGTTTTCCGCAAGCAATAATTTCAGTTGTCAATATTCTTAAATACCGTCTTCAGGATTTCATTTTGACGTGGCTTTATTTTAAACGCAAGAGAGAAGCCAACCGGTTTTTAAAATAAAAGTATTCCTGATGTACAAATATTTATCTCTTTATACTATAGCTTGATGCAAACCATACTAAATTGAGAAAGTAACAAGGAATCTTTCCTTTTTGTGGACTTGAACAACACAGACGTTTTGTGTCACGAATATTTTCCACCATTTATATTACTATTTACTTTTTGATAAAAACACCTTTGTCATGTACTCCTTATTGATACCACTGTTTTTAGGTAAAGAGGTAGCAGTCGGCACAAAAATTGAATTTACAAAGTGGCTTTTACATTGAATGTCATTGTTACTTTGTACAAATTCATGAATTTTTAAAGCACCATTTCTTCATAACGAGTACACGCTGCTCGCGTTCAGTCAAGCTTTGAAAACTTCGTTTAAAGTATCAGAAGCTAGAGGTATCAGAAGTTCCAATAACTATGGCTCCGGGCAACATAGTGCCGCGACTTTATTGTTGTGGGAGCAATCCCCGACCGGCTAACGGGGCTGTTTCTAGTAATGGGTATGTGCTGACTGGTGGACGGAGGAGAAAGAAGTCCAAGCTCGCTTTCTCTAGCTTGCTTGTGGATCGCCAGTGTTTGCCGGCACAAGTTCGCCCTGTTAATAAACGCTTTTACTCTCCTTACTGGAGCTCATCGCTACATAAGTGGTAGTGGTGCTGGGTACATGACACCCCATCCGTCAAGGACGCACAGCTCGGGGTCGCCAATTCAAGTCGAAGTTTCACCCGTCCACGGGCGAACCAGCCGTCGTCTACTCGGACTTCCAGCGGAGTGCGGCCTTTTACCTGATCGCACAACCAGGATGACAGGACGGGACGCTGGCGCTGTGAGCACGACTCCAACGGGCAGCCCTTTTCAGTACCTGGTTCAGCAGCAGCGGCAACCAAAAGTCTTTTACGGAGAGCCTTATGAAGACGCGGAAGATTGGCTTGACCACTTCGAGCGCGTGGCAACATTTAACGGCTGGGACAACAGATTCAAGCTGCGAAATTTCTACTTTTCACTGGAAGAGAACGCCCGAACCTGGTATGAAAATAATGAATCCACGATGTCGTCTTGGGAGGAGTTTTGCCAACGGTTACTAGCGACCTACCCAAACAGTGACCGCAAGGAGAAGGCTGAGGCTGCCCTTCAAACCCGATCCCAGCGTCCGAACGAGAGCGTTGCCATGTACGCCGAACACATGGCTCATCTTTTTAAGCGCGCTGACCCCTCAATGACCGACGACACGAAGGTTCGACATCTCATGCGCGGCGTCAAGCAAGACATCTTTGCCGGGCTGATGCGGAGTCCCCCGACAACGGCTTCCGAGTTCGTCCGCGAGGCTACCACGATTGAAAGGGCGCTCCGCCAAAGGGCGCGGTACTACAGTCGCAACGAACCAGCCCTGCCCAACGTATCCGGGATGGACAGCCTCGGTCTCCGGGAGCTCGTGATACATATTGTTCGCGAAGAGCTTCAAAGGCTGCAGCAGGGACAGGTTCCACGGGCTCCGTTGTCCATAGCAGAACTAGTTAGGGAGGAGGTAAGGCAGGCTGTTCGGGTACCAGAACAAGTTGACGTGTTCCGGCAGGATGAACCCCGCTCCTCATATTCAGCAGTCTTGCGTCAGCCCGTCTATGGCGCTCCTCCTGTCGTTGCCTCGGTCGCACCGCAACGTACCCTGGAGCTGACGCCGCGTACATCCTACTTGACGTACACCCTACTTGACCTGTGGCGCACCCCTGACAACACGCCTCTCTGCTTCCACTGCGGGGAAGCAGGGCATATCTACCGGACCTGTCCCTATCGCCGAGCTGGTCTGCGTGGATTTCCGCCGAATGCACCACGGCCGCAAAACGGACAGAGACCCCCCGAAATCGTGGACTACATTGCCGGACGCCGTAACGTTTATTCTCCGCAACGCCCTCAGTCTAGGTCCCCGTCCCCGATGCGACGCAGGTCCTCCAGCCCTCGATTTTCCTCGGACCCTGGCAGTTGGCCCTCTGGTAGCCCAGAAGGCCGGGGAAACTGAGGCCAGCGACTTCCGGAGGTGAGGCCGCTGATGTCACAAACTGCCAAGATCCTCCACTGCAACAACCGCTACGACTGGACGACGAGCAGCCGGTACCTGAAACTTGTGTAACCCGACCGATTGCCTGCGAAGTGCTGGTAGATATCGACGGCTGTACGACGACTGCGTTGGCCGATACCGGTGCTGATCGTTCAGTCATCAGTGAAACTCTGGCTTCTACGCTAAAGAAAGTCATCACACCCTGGACTGGCCTGCAAGTTCGCACTGCTGCAAACAATCTGATCACTCCAGTGGGTAGGTGTACTGCGCGCATAAAAATTCACGGTTTCACCTACGTTAACGACTTTATTGTGCTTCCTGATTGCTCGAGGGACTTAATTCTGGGCATGGACTTTCTGCAGACAAATGGGGCAGTTATCGACCTGCAAAAATCGAAAATTAGCTTCTCGACCAAGGGAGCTATAGCAAGCAACATCGAAGACAAGCGCGACGGAGCACTACGCATTTGTGACGACGACGTTACACTGCCTGCTCGTTCTAGCCTCTTTGTAATGGTCAAAAATGACAAATTCTCGGATTGTGAAGGCATCGCTGAAGGCAACATTCAGTTATTGTTGGATAAGGGTGTTTATTTAGCTAGAGGATTTGTCAACTTGCACAACGGATGCACTCAAGTTTTGGTCACCAATTTTTCCAACGAACGTCGACATCTTGCGAAAGGCACTACAATCGCATTCATTGAGGAAGTCGCTGACGTTACGCACGTGGGCGTGCTCAGGACGCTGTCTCTTGATTCGCTCACAGGTGACACCGACATACCAGTTGAAATAAACAACGACCTCCCGACCGCTCAGAAAGAAGCCCTAAAACGGCTAGTGCACGACTTTGCCGACTGTTTCGCCACGTCTTCCAAAGTGCGCCGTACTCCCTTCGCGAAGCATCGCATCGTGACTGATGAATCGACTAGACCTATGCGTCAACAACCCTACCGCGTGACGCCTAAAGAAAGGGAGGCCATCAAAACGCAGGTCAAAGAGATGCTCGCCGACGACGTTATCCAACCATCCAAGAGTCCGTGGGCCTCCCCAGTTGTACTCGTAAAGAAAAAGGACAACACGCTTCGCTTTTGCGTAGACTATCGCAAGCTGAACAGTATCACTAAACGCGATGTTTATCCACTTCCCCGAATAGATGATACGTTGGACCGTTTGCGTAACGCTAAATTCTTCTCGTCTCTGGACTTAAAATGTGGTTATTGGCAAATAGAAGTTGATGAAAGGGACCGTGAGAAAACAGCATTCGTTACACCCGATGGCCTATACGAATTTAAAGTCCTCCCATTTGGCCTCTGTTCTGCCCCTGCAACGTTCCAGCGTATGATGGATACCGTACTCGCTGGATTGAAATGGCAGACTTGCCTTGTTTACTTGGACGATGTAGTCGTGTTTTCTAGTTCTTTCGAAGAGCATCTAACACGACTGCGAAGCGTTTTGGAAGCAATCCGCTCTGCCGAGCTTACTATTAGGCCTCAAAAATGCCACCTTGGGTTCAGCAGCTGAAATTTCTTGGACACATGGTTAGTGCTCAAGGCGTCCGCCCAGATCCGGAAAAAACAACGGCCGTGAGCTCTTTTCCAGTACCAACCGACAAAAAAGCTGTCCGACGCTTCCTAGGTCTCTGTGCCTATTACAGACGCTTTGTCGAAGGATTCTCTGGAATTGCGGAGCCACTCACGCGCCTCACAAGAGAAGACGTACCCTTAATTTGGACGGAAGCGCAGAAAGTGGCATTTGATGAACTGCGTAGCCGCCTGCAAACGGCCCCAATCTTGGCACACTTCGATGAAGATAGCGACACAGAAATCAGAACTGACGCCAGTAACGTCGGCATCGGAGCTATCTTGGTTCAGTGGCAGCAGGGTGCCGAGAAAGTTATAGCCTACGCCAATCGCACACTGTCTAAAGCTGAACGCAACTATTCGGCGACAGAAAAGGAATGTCTTGCCGTGATATGGGCTATAACTAAATTTCGGCCATATTTGTATGGAAGGCCCTTCAGAGCCGTAAGCGATCACCATTCGTTGTGTTGGCTTGCCAACCTCAAGGACCCCTCCGGTAGACTTGCTCGATGGAGCCTACGGCTGCAGGAGTACGACGTAACGGTCGTGTATAAATCTGGAAAGAAGCACAGTGATGCCGATTGTTTGTCGCGGGCGCCAATTCTGAATGAAGCACATGAAACGGAAGAGGATTTCCTGTTCCTCGGGGTCGTCCATACTGCGGACATGGCCCTTTACCAGCAAAGGGACGCAGACCTACGGCCACTGATTGAGCACCTTCGCGGCGAAAACACTACGCCACCACGCTCCTTTCTTCGAGGTTTGGCTTCGTATTCCCTGCGAAACAATGTGCTGTACAAACGAAGCTACGGCAGCAAGGAGAAATTTCTTCTGGTAGTGCCGTCAGCTCTGCGAAGCGAAATTTTACGAGCCTGTCATGACGAGCCTTCCGCCGGGCACCTCGGCGTTAGTCGCACCTTCGCTCGGATTCATGAACGGTATTACTGGCCCAACCTTCTCCGATCAGTACGACACTACGTGAGGACTTGCCGGGATTGCCAGCGCCGCAAGAAGCCTCCCGTCAGGCCACCGGGATTCCTTCATCCAGTGGATCCTCCCGACGCGCCGTTCCGGCAGGTTGGGATGGATCTCCTTGGGCCTTTTCCAACATCGGCGTCGGGGAACAAGTGGATCGTAGTAGCCACTGATTACTTGACGCGTTATGCCGAGACCAAGGCCCTTCCCAACGGCACCGCTTCTGAAGTCGCCAAATTCTTCGTTGAACACATTGTTCTACGCCACGGTGCGCCGACGATTGTAATAACAGACAGGGGCACCGCTTTTACTGCCACCTTCCTACAGGACGTCTTCAAGCTAACCAATATCACTCACCGGAAATCCACTGCCTACCACCCTCAAACCAACGGCCTTACCGAACGCCTTAATAGAACCCTAACTGACATGCTATCCATGTACGTGGACCTGCAGCACAAAAACTGGGACGAAATTCTTCCCTACGCAACGTTTGCCTACAACACTGCTATGCAAGAAACAACGCGATGTGCACCGTTTGAACTTGTTTACGGACGCTCTGTAACGACAACCTTACATGCAATGTTGCCTGTCGATTCAACCGACGTGACCAGCACTGATGCCGAGGCTTTTACCCAATGGGCGGAGGAAGCACGCCAGCTAGCCCGCGTTCGCACTCGACATCAACAAGAAATCGACGCCGAGAAATACAACAAGGGACGCCGTAACGTCGACTATCGACCAGGCGACCTTGTGTGGGTGTGGACGCCGATTCGCCGCAGAGGACTTTCGGAGAAGCTGCTTCGGCGATACTTTGGGCCTTACCGCGTTCTTCGCCGTCTGTCCGACGTTACCTACGAGGTCGTACCCGAGGACACAACAGCCCGTTCTTCACGACGGAGGTCCGATCCAGAAGCTGTCCATGTGGTACACATCAAGCCGTACTACACCCGGTCTTGCGAACCCGAAGCATGATGCTATGCGAGCTTACGTACCCTGACTCTCGCCCATCACTGAACACATCTACGTGCCTATTTTGGGTTTTGCTACCCTGGCATCGGGCCGAGGCCAACTTGGAGGGGGGAGCAATGCCGCGACTTTATTATTGTAGGAGCAATCCCCGACCGGCTAACGGGGCTGTTTCTAGTAATGGGTATGTGCTGACTGGTGGACGGAGGAGAAAGAAGTCCAAGCTCGCTTGCTCTAGCTTGCTTGTGGATCGCCAGTGTTTGCCGGCACAAGTTCGCCCTGTTAATAAACGCTTTTACTCTCCTTACTGGAGCTCATCGCTACAATAGCAACTTGTGATATAAGTAACCTTTGTTATTATAATTATTACAACAATTGTACACAATTCTGAAGTGGTATTTACACTTTCAATACAAAAACGTACGAAAAAAGACTTCTTTCTCCTTGTTTGACAGTCAAAATCAAAGTTTGTGTTCTTCCTCAATCCAAACGAATTAGTTGGCAATCGTGAATTTGGTTTTACAGTGTATACGTGTATTCGGCAATAATTGTGATGGTTATTGGTCTAAAAGCGTCAATGAGCAGCTAGAAGCGACCAATGCAGCATAAATTTTCAGGACTCGAAAACAACAAGATACTAAACAAAAAGACGCCCAATAACGCAGATTGGATCAGGCGCTACCTAAATAAATTGGGAACAAAGCAGGCCAAAGTAATTTTGAAATTTTTTGAAGTACACAAAAATTGGAATTACTCTCATTATTCTTGCGGGTCTATATTAGTATCGGTACTAAGGACTGAAAATAAAGGCATACTTAAAATATGCTACCCAGAGGCCCTGAAGATGAAAAAAGGGTAATACTTTGGCTACATTTGTGCAAAAAGGTAGAAAGGTCACAAACTTTCAGTTATTTATCTATATATTTCTTTTTTACAAGCAAGTTTATTCACCTTTACTTCTCTGACGCTCAAAATGACCAAATAAAAATGTTAGCAAAAAACAAGCATCTGTTTGGTATAAATATTTCGACCGACAGCTCTGTTTGTGTGCGATTCTGAGTCCACTTTTACTACGGTAATGGCGAAAATATTCCTCCTGGGTTTCTTCGGTTTCTTCTTTCTTTACGGTGAGTTCTTAAAATGACGGATTCTTCCTTCCGATATAGTACTTTCGCTAGCATGGTATTAAAACACGCAAGTTTACTTTATAATCCCGTACCTGATGTATATTCATTGATTGAATTTTTACTTGAACCAAATTGATGTCAATAATGTATAAGGTATGTTCTAGGTTATAAAACTGAAACCAAATTTTTTATGGTATGTAGTGTCAGTGTAGAAATGAAAAATTAGGACCTTTGAGTGCTGACTTATTTTTAACCAAAATACAATCACGCCAGCTTAGGCAGGTTGCTGGCCTGTTTATAAGTCTAGCATTGGAAAGTTATTCTGGCATTGTGGTTTGTCTAAAAGCATAAACTCTACTGAGGCGTTTATTATTGTTGAAAATATGGGACAAATAGATGCGAACATTACTCAAGCTTTTGCATTTATTTTAGGTTAAAAAAAGGCAATCTTGCAATACGAAATATACATTGCCTGGTAAACTTTTCTTTATTGACCGACTTGGTTAAGGTAACATAGCTTAATTGTAAATGTTGCTTCGGTGAATGAAAGTATCGTAAAGGAAACAACAACCATATTTCAATAAAAAATGCTACGGAAACTATTATGGCTACCTGTACAAGCATCAATGTTTACAATCCTTGGGTAACATTTGTGATTTCCGAGCTAAGTTTAAAAAAAGGTGTGTTATAAATTTAAAAATGTACCTAATCACAGTAGTCATGACTAATTGGTACGTCTTGGTAATCACCTAATGAATAATCTTGTTGCTTTAGTTTCAGCAAATTTAAATTCCACCACCACGGAAGGTAAGCTCTATAGGCATACTTGCTTTCCGAAGAAACTCGTAGAATCAGTACACAACGAACTCAGCTGTTGTAAATGTAAACAAACTAATGCTAAAATTTGCACAAAGGGCAATGTTTGAATACGTATGATGACTCAGAGAGTTAAAACATTAAAACTAATAAAAAGTCCGGCAGTGTCCCTGTTTGATTTATTGATCCTCATAAGGGTCACGATGTTAACGCCCCCATATCATGAAGCACAACAAAACCAAAACTGCAAAACAGAAAGTAGACAGGACAGTGATAACTTTACTGTAATCCCATTTCCTTTGCATGTACAAATATCCCAAGTGCATCTGAAAAGATTTATTGAAAAAAAGGTTTATACAAAAAAATGTTCGTACAAATGTTCACAAAAAGAATAATTCGAAAACAAGCAGATTTCTTGTTCTGCAAACTCAGGGATGGGACGGGCTCTTCAAAGGCTCTTGCGGTCAGCCTTTTTGTGAGCTAGAAGTAATAGCTGTACAGCCTCCCCGCTTGCAAAAGGGTGAATTGAAGGGATAAGTGACTGTGCAGGCACTGACACACTGTGTTGCATTGTTGTTCTCTGCATAAAACGAAGCATGTGGGCATGAGGAGAATTGCAGAGCGTGTATACGCAAAATAGGCAGTGCCTAAATTTTATATCAATAATGTCCCAGCTGTTTGTTGCTATAGACGAGAGGGAAAAAGGAGGAAGCTCCTGCAAAACAGTCGTTATTGGGGAAGGCAACTTGCACCACTATCTTATGTCTGAGGAACTGTTGAACAGTAGGTTGGTCGTGCCTGCAAAACGGGCGCAAGTGTGGGGAGGTAGGTTGTCCTCATTTTGGTAGCTTCAGATGAGAGAGCTGTTGCAGCACTAGATATTAAAAACGCCGAGCCAAAGAAGAACACATAGAGTTAGCGCTGAAGGTAGGAGCTGCTAGGGCAGCCGCACCGATGCCTGACCGAACGAGCGGTGTTCCTAGGAGCCACTCACTGCTCGCCTCGTGGCTCAGAGCGGTGATTCTTCGTCTCCGGTGATGTTGCTAAAGAAGGTCCTCCCCCCTTGCGATCCGTTGCTCGCATTCCAGGGTGCGATAGTCTATAGTAGGCCTAGAAATCAACGTGGGCAAAGTTCGCCTTGACGAGTGGGCGTGGGGTGGGCGTAGGAACATCACCAAGCACGAGAAAGGGAAACGATGAAATGGGTACTTTACAAACGAACACCGCTCCAGCGCTTTCGCGAAGCGCTAATATTTCCACATCATCGTGCTGCGCTGCTGCGATTGCGGTGAAGTTAATCTCAGCCGAGGTGTGGGAATTGAAGAATAAAGCAGCGAGACGTGAGAGCGCACGTGCGGCAGCGTTGTACAATCCTTAAAAGGGCCGTATGTCCGTTGTGTATATGTGAAGAAAGACCGATGGCGGGTTTCACGAGATGAAAATTTGGTTAAATTCAACTGAATGGCGAAGGTGGGAGGTGCAGGCATTGTCCACCAACTGTATCAGGATAGCTCCGACTGCAGCGTCAGATGCATAGTCAATAGACAAAGCGGAACTCATGGTATCGAATGCAGGAGCAGGCTTGCCTGGGACCGCTTGGTCTGAACATTATCGAAAGCTGTCAGTGCCTCTGGAGACCAAGTGAGTGGATTTGCTTCTGCTTTGTTTCCCCTGAGCATGTCTGTCAGCGGCCGGATTAGGGCGGCGCAGTTCCATACGACACGAAGAAAAAAATATAGTAGGCCGACAAACTAGCGAAGCTTGCAGATAGAAAAGGCTGCGGAAAGTATTGGGTTACCTGTATCTTTGAAGGCGAATGGTGAATGCCATTCTTGTCAACACGGTTACAGAGAAGTCCTGCTTGTGACTACCGAACTCGGAATTCACTCTGTTGAAGATAAGGTCGTATTCTTCAAGGCGACTGGAAAGTTGGTGAATGTGCTGGATATGTACTTCGTCGCTACTGAACGCCAGTACGTCATCGATGTAAGCGAAAAAGAAAGGTAATCATCGGGTCACGGTGCCAATGAACCTCTGGAAAGTTTGTGTAGTGTTCTAAAGGCCGAAAGGCACTGCACATACTCAAAAAGTCTGAACGGCGCGACGATTGCCGTGTTCGGAATGTTTGCTGTCTCCACAGGAACCTGATGGTAGGCCTTAACAAGGTGGATCTTACAAAAAACTGTCACACCATGATGTGATGCTGAGACGTCTGCGGTGTGGAGAACGGTGTGTTAAGCAACAGTGGCGTGGTTAAGCCACCCGTATTGTCTGCAGCAACCCCAGTCTCCATGTGACGGCTTTGGCGCAATGCAGCGGGGATGCCTGAAGGTTTGACGACGTTCAAACGATTCCAAACACATGCCTGCGTTCGAACGAATGGGAGGGCCAGGGTCTAATGTGGTAACTGACGTCATGAATGACAGTGAGGAGGAAGTTTGGAGTGCGCAGAAGGGACGGGAATTACTCAAGAAACATGTTCTAGACCGGCTTCGACACGGTGCGACCGCCAAAGGCAGTTTCGTCGATGCTGTACCAAGCACAGAGAGGTGCGTTGCATCATCAATGAACGATTTCGGTGCGTGCCAACTAACAAGATGTAGTGACCCAAAGTCTCTGTTCAAAAGGTTGTAGGCCAAATCAAAGATAAGAAAAATGTATCGAAATGTCCTCCTGATGCCAATGTATAGGGACAGTGAATCCTCTCCGTAGGTGAAGATGGGAGTCTTGTTAACGGCTTGTAAGTTGCTTGTGGCTCCTCTGCTGTTGCTAAAGACGGCTGAGGATGGTTTGACGCCGACCTCTATGCCAGTGTCGTCGAGGAAACGCGGTCCGCTCGTTTTGTTCCTCACAAGAAACAAGAGGCCTACTTCGCAAGTGACACTAGTCATGGCCTCTAGTAGTGCGCCGGAAAGTTCCCATGAAACGTTCATGCTGCCTTACACTTGGCTGCTGCTTTTCGAAAGTGGCGCTGGTACCAGCATACGCCATGACTTAAGGTGACTTCGAATGGCGGTGCCAGAGAGAGCGGCCGTGTGAGGGAGAAGACTGGTGCTGGGCTGAGGGAGCGGAAAATTGATTTGATAGATGGGTGACTTCACCATGACAGTCCTCGTGCAGGCTCTGCAGTTCAGGTGAAGACTGCGTTGTGGGTGCTCCTTTAGTGGGTCCTGAACGTTCTGACAGGGATAGCGTGGAGACAGAAGATAATTCGTCTATCACGTAGACGGCTAGTAGTGGCATCTGCGAAATGAATAAAATGGTCGCTGTCAGCACCACAGTCCCGACGGAGGTGGGAAAGCGTTGATGGAGAAGCTCTCAAAGCACAGCTTGATCGAACGTGGCTTCCGTGCTTCCCATGAGCCTTTGAAGGTGGCGCAGTAGCTTTAAGTGCCTGCGATCACTGGTATTTTTAAATTTTAGCAGCTGCAACCATCGCTGTTGCGACTTTGTCGTCAGATGGATGAGTTCACTAGTAAGGGTGTAGAACGGGGCAGTTGCGGGTGGTGAAATAATCAGGTCGCGCAGCTTAGTTGCGATCTCAAGAGGCAATGCATACACGAGATCATTGAAGTTTTGTGTCGGCGACATGACGTGCACTAAGTCGAAAAAGCTGTTCACCTTGCGAGCCAGAGTTGTGGGTAATGAGGTCCGTACTGGGGCAACCGCAGTGAAAGTGCAGCCACGTCACTAAGCACTGCGGAGGCTGTTCGATGGATGTCATCTGCAGCGGTGGCTACGAGTGCGGCATCCAAAGCGCTGCGATTGTTCTCACCCATGTCCCATGTCGGCGGTAAGCAATGAGTAAAAGGGAGATCAGTCAATAAAAAAAAGGCTACGTTTCTAATAATCATCAGTTCGTGCAGTCACATGGAGTGGCGTAGTTTACTGCAATTCCAGAACAATGGGCCCTTTGTTCAAAACTTCAGAGTGATTCTGCATTGTTGTGAACGTTATTTTATTGCGCTGACAGAAATTATATCGTGCTATATATAGTTCTTTTTACGTTTTTTTCGCACACACAGCAATCTTATGTAAATATATAGTCGACACATATTTTACGCCTAATCTTTTCATTTTCGTTTGAGCTGTGTACTTTGCTCTTTTTTTTAATGATACAAATACCTAGCCCTAAGAATGATAGTCGTCAGAATATCAAGCTGCAATATAATTGTGACTACCTCAGGAGAAAGAAGAAAGCAAGAGGGAGCGCTTGTCTCGTTGCCCGCCGTTTTTGTGTGCATCTTGTGCGGATCACGCGCAATATTTTAAAGAAGTTTCCCTCGTGTTCGGCCCGAACAATTCGGCCCGATCACAGGTCGACCTATCGTGGAAATAAAACTTACTTTAACGTAGACGCTTCGAATGCAAAGGAGTCGTTTTATACTGATACGATGCCATCATTGTTAAAATGTAACCCACGAAAGTTCTGGAGCAGATTCAGCGGCAGTGAAAACAAACTTATTCAATTTGTTCAATCAAATAACCCAGTCTCCCCAAGTCAATGCTGTTCCATTCTGAACAATACATTTTCCGCTGCT
This sequence comes from Haemaphysalis longicornis, assembly GCF_048455015.1. NCBI lineage: Eukaryota > Metazoa > Arthropoda > Arachnida > Ixodida > Ixodidae > Haemaphysalis > Haemaphysalis longicornis. The sequence continues at coordinate 176,865,649 of NW_027526407.1, forward strand.
TTCAATCGCATTGTTTCTCCCGTTAGGCCACCTTTCATACCTCCGCAGTTCCTGCCAATGGATTCTGTTATTATTGATTCTGTGGGTATTGATGCATTGATGCGTAATCTCAAAATTTCATCCTCTGCTGACCCTGACTGTAATATTTCTAAAATACTCAAATATACACATGTGGATTCATCTGTTATTCTTTCAAATATTTTTTAGCAATCTTTGTAATATTATGTATTGCCGGACGATTGGAAGGTGGGAAAGGTGTCTCCTGTTTTCAAATCTGGTAATGATCATTGCCTCGATAATTATCGCCCCATCTCATTACCATCTGTGCCTTGCAAAATGTCAGAACCCATAATATATTCCCATTTATTTGAATTTCTTGAGTCCAATTCCTTTTTCACTAACTCTCAACACGGGTTCAAAAAAAGGTTTTCTTGTGAAACGCAACTACTAACATTTATTAACGATTTGCTCGCAAATGCTGATTTGGGAATTGAAACCGATGGCATATTCATAGATTGCGCTAAAGCCTTTGATAGTGTCCCACATGATTAATTAATTTGCATGCTCGGCAAACTAAACATTGATCCCAGAATTTCTTTGATCCCAGATCCCTAAACATTGATCCCAGACTTTCTTTTCAACCGTTCTCAAGTTGTTATTGCTAACGAATACTCATCTGCTTTATCTCCGGTAGAATCAGGCGTGCCACAGGGATCGGTGCTAGGGCCACTTCTTTTCCATGTTTATAGCAATAACCTTCCAGACTGTGTTCAATTCTCGTCAATTAGGCTTTTCTTGGTTGACTGCGTAATTTAACACAAAATTTCTAACCTTGTTGATATTCAAATTTTGAAAATGACCTTAACTGTGTAACTAACTGGTGTAACAAGTGGCACATGAAGCTTAACATTACGAAGTGCAAAAGTATGAGGATATTCCGGAGCCACAATAAAACATATACGCATGCGTATTTTTTTCACGATATTCTTCTTGGACATGTTAACTCATATAAATATCTTGGTGTACATATTTCTGATAACCTGTCATGAAACAGTCACATTGACCACGTAATAAAGAACGCTAGTCGCAGGCTGGGGTATTTGCGCCGGAAGTTTTCTTCTGTACCTTCATCTTTAAAATTAACCCTGTACAGGACACTCGTCCGTTCCAAATTCCAAGATGCATTCGCCATATGGGATCCTCACCAAACGATGCTCACCCTGGCTCTAGAATCTGTTCAATACCGTGCCGCTCGTTACATATTATCATCTTATTCACGTTTTTCTAGTGTCTCCTCCATGAAAAATACGCTTAATCTCACCAGCTTTTCACACCATCGCAAATGCTCTCGTCTTTGTTTGTTTCACAAAATTTATCATCACAACCCTACTCCAAAGGATGAACGTATCACTGCCCCCCGTTACGTGTCATCTCGAATTGACCATTTCAGTAAAGTTGGTGTACCATATTGTCGTACTGATATGTATCATGAATCATTTATCCCAAAAAATTGAATAGAACCGCCTCCCGGCCACCATTGCTGCTATCATTGATGCCACTCTCTTTAAAGCAGCGATTCACAACGCTTCTTGTTGAATCGCTCTTTTGTTCTTGATTTCGGTTTCTATGCCGTTTGTGTAAAACAACTGCACCTTATTTATGTATCTTACCACCCCTTTGCCCTAAGGGCCGTCAAAGTATTTTGCATAAATAAATAAATAAAAGGAGACAGGCGGACCACAAATGTTCAGGAGATTTTCTTGTTCGAGTTAGTAGAAAAAATGTAAAGGTCTTTATTAGCTGAAGCCAACAAACCTTCGACATGGGATACAAGTTTTCTGCCTCGTTTGGATTATGACTATCCGAAGCGACTGGGATATCATTGTCCGCGGGTTAGGATAGAAATATTGTGCTCCAGAATCCTCATTGCTGGCATTAGCATTGGTCAGCCTTGGTGGTTGTACACACCGCTGCGCATTCTCGCTAAAATTCAGCGGTAATTTGGAGAAACCATCGTGAGCGGTTAAAATAACAAGTTACTTATTCAGCAGAAAAAGTGTTTAATAGTAGTCTAGTGACAAGTTCTAAGGCTTGGTAGTTGGAAATGATGTTTAGGTTCGGTATTTAGAGGCGTGTTTCTTCCAACCATCTAACGGAAATGGTGAAAGTGCAGCTAAGCGACCTACCAAAAAAGTGTTAATAAACACAGAAACAATTAGCCTGAATATTCAGTCATAAATCTCTGGTGAGAAAAAAAGTGAAGGTAGACGTGTCGGCTTCTGTTCTGTTAGTGAAAAATTTCATTTATTTGCTTGGGGATATTTGGTACTCGCAAAATACAGCCGCACCAAGCCTACTGCGGATGGGTTTCTGTGGGCCAAAATTTACGAATCGACACAAGACATTCGCACAGTTCGGTTATTCTGGTGTCATAATACTGTTGCTGCCATACTTTAGCGGATATTTTTATTTTCTCATCGACCGGAATATTATGCGTGACAATAAGGATGTTTCTATTTACTCGCAGATACGGTGCCCTTGTATTACCCTGTACGTATTCGTAGGCTTTTAGTTGACACTCAATTACAGGATACAGACCGAAAACGACCTCGGATATTTAAACAGCAGTAAATTGAGGACCAATTTTAGGTTAAAATTCTTCTCTCGTTATTGTAAATGCAACGGGATTGCTGCCGCGTAGCGAGGACACATAGGTGACACGTGACACCAACTGGGCCGCGGACATTGCGGAAAGCGCGGCACTGAGTGTGGACGGGACCTGACGGGCAAAATGGGAGATGTCCTGCCATGCTCCAGTAAAGGGCTGCTATCCATGAAATCGCTGCGGTTATTGGGAGCCTTGTCCGCGTGCTGGGACCTTGGTACTACTAAGTGCGGATTAGATACCTAAACAAGTCATTTACATTTTCGGCAATACCCGTACGTTCTTGTTTAATAGTAACCAATCCACAATGATTCATCTTGATGATTTTTATCCCTGTAAGAATTCACCCGTGAGCAAAATAAATACCTAGAAAAACAAGGAGAAGAAATGTTCACAATTTAATGTTGGAAAAGTTTTCAATTGAGAGAGAATACAAAGCTGTAGACGAAACATGGTTCTGGCATTTTTATCTTGCCGAGAAAAAAAACGATTATCTCCGGTCATGAAGGGTTCTGAAAGGCAAGCCTATGTGATAGTTTCTGTTCGTTTGTACTATGAAATGTGTCCGCAATAATTGTTTACCTAAGTTTAAAATAAAGATACATCATTTGCGTACTTTTGATTATTACAAAATTTCTTAAGTGAAATATGAAAGGAACTACATGTAGTTCTATGTAAAGGAGCTCTAAATATTCGTTCCTCAGATCTTTTTCCCGTGTGCTTCAGCGGTAAATTACTTTGTAGAGGAGTAGAGCAATTTGGAAAATTGCTTTGTATTCAAGATACCTCTCCGACAACCGACAAAGTATTAGAAGCTGCAATTTAAAACAGCATTACCACTATACTGAATAATGTGTGCACAGCGGAGCTGCCAAGCGAAATGTTGCAATGCTCTTTTATAGGCTTGAAATATGCAAAGAATTTAAAACACTATGTAACACCCTATATGATATGTTGTGAGCATTCTGATTGTATACAAACAGCCATTTGTGGATCTCGTAACGTGAATGTTGCGTTTTTCAAGATCCCTTAAAGGAGTACGAGGAGTACGAGGATTATGGGCCTTCCACCTGCCCATTCTCCCAAGTAGGAAGAACAAAAAATGGCTCAGATGTGAGTTGCCTAATTTTCAATGCTAAATAAAACTAAATATGATAAACGGAATTTCAAAGCAATAGAACACTTCCCAAAAAAGAACGTAAGCTGTATATTTGCCCAACTATCATTATTTTAGATTGCATTGTGGCATAAAAATGGCTTAGGCGTAGTTGAAGCAATCTCATCAATTTTTGCGCTTTCATATTTTCCCCCTGGTAATTATTCAGGAATTCTGCTGTTTTGTGTACCTATTAAAAAGGTGAGATTTGATGTGAGGTACAAAAATCTACACTGCCCATCGAGCTTTGTTTTCAATAGATAATAAATGCCCAATACGAGTAATGAATTCATCGCGTCCCCTGGGTGTGTGTACAAAATGTTTGTGCTGACACATCACGCTCAATGATTTAGCATGGTGTCAACGGTAATCATGGTGTCAACGGTAATCAACTTCTGCGTTTGACGTTTTATAGGTTTGTTTCTATAGCACTATGAGAGAAAGCCGGATTAGTAGTGCATTTACTTGAGAGAACTAGCAAGCTTCAGAGATCCCGGGCATAGTGACAAAAGTAGATATTGCTCATACCTTGCAGATACCAGCTCATCAATCAAATCGACCTAATCACAGCACGTCCAGGTTCTGGCAGTTCGATGTAAAGTGCTTCGCGTGTAATCTATAGTGAAATTAGAGGAAAGTTTACTTTTTTTGACCTCGTCAACGGAAGGAGATGTTAAGTATAAAAGGGTGATCTGAAGGTACATGCACTGCCGGGTGGTCCTTGTTTTCCGCAAAGTGGGACGTAGATGGTAGTACCATTTTTGCTGAGAGAATTCGCATGTGTGAAAATATTACTGCTGCCATACGCGGCTTTGGACTTTGCTGTAGCCACATATCAAAGATTCAAAGTTTGAGAATCTGCAAAGTCGCAAAGCTCTATGCGCAAGCTGACTCAATTGCCTACCCTATTGTAGCTGGGGGCATATAAGTAATTTCGCTCCGCTGTCTCACCATATTTGCTTGAGTGGCTGAGCTCGCTATCTTAATTATGTAACGAGTACTCACGAACGTATAGCTGAGCTGAGAACAGCGGGTGGTAGCGACGTAAGACATGAGGGGCCTTCACGGCTTAAGACTTACCAGGAATAGCTCGATTGAAGAACTCCCGGACGGCTCGAATGTATTCAAGAAAGCCCTCACGCGGGTGCTGTATGCGCTCTATTAGGTCATTGCGGATGCTTTACTTCCATTAGGGAGGGAAGAACGTTGCGAAAAACATCCCTCTAAGCTGGCCCAAGACACGAACGGATCCTGGAGACCCCAGTAGCAGGCAGTGGGATCCTCCAGAAAAACCCGCCACACACAAGTCAAAGCTATCTTGTCCCAAGCACCCAACGCCATCTTGTAAACGGTAATTTTGGAGAAGATATCCGCCAAGAATCTGCGGTCTTCGTAGCACGTAAACCGTGACATTTCGAAGCTTCAATGTAACAACAGAAGGCGCTGTGGCGCGTAGCAAATATTGGAGGACGCCGGCGTTTCTTAAGCATGCCGTTCTTGCGCCCTCGACCGTATTTAGGGTAGCCACTTAGCAAAAAACATGGAGCCGTGCTCCCTCGTGAGAACTTAGCTTCTCATGAGTATAACACTAAGAGCGTACTCCTCGCCACAGAACTGAGTGTGCTCATAAACACGAAACCATTAACGTTACATGAATCGAGTGGTGCATGTTCCGAATAAATGCCTAGCAATTTCCCCAAATCAGAAACTGCCTTGTGTTGCCGAGCGGCGTAGCGATCATTAAATTCTTATGCACTGTACGCGTTCAAAGAAAATGTACGGGAGAGCGCTTTTCCTAATTACGTTGTGCAGAAGCACCAGTACAATTTAGTAAAGGCGCGTTGTGTACTCTAAGGCAGTACAAAAAAATGCAATGGTTGTGTGCTCTTTCTGATGCGTGCAGGTTCTCAAAGAGCTTCTCTGTCTTTGAATAATAAATTGCGAGTACGAATTGGAAATAAAGCTTGGGAAAGCAAACAGTAGTGAAAAAGAAATATTGCCTGAAGTAGGGTCCCAATCGTAAAAATAAAACAGTGTTGAAGCAATCCTGAAAAAGTCATTTTATGATGGCGTGCGTGATTAGAGAACAGAATAGGCTGCACTAGCACATGTTTAGGAGGCTAAACAGTTCCCTCTAGTAAAACTGAATCTTACACGCTATAAAAGCTATAATATTGGTAGATTTACTGACATAAGAAAAATGATCGCTTATTTTGTCAATTTCCCTGGAAAGCAAATGTAAAAGGTCCCTCTATGCTCCCACAAAAGCAAGGCAAAAAAAATCTATCTCCAGAACCATTTTTATGCAAAAATTTCCCCGAGATTGAAAACGGGTAAAATAATGAAACGATAGTCCAAATGTTTTATGCTGATTGGGCAAAGAATTTCAATGGTGTTGTTTTGGTTCTTTATATACTCTTATGAAATATTCAGCTTTGTGTTTGTCATTACGACCCGCAATGACTTTCAGATTGCGTTGGGGTGCAAGGATAAATGCAACAACACATTACCCGAAGGTATGCCATGCATTGTAAGTATCCACTTTTTATACCTTTATCTGTATTAGTAAGTATTGAATTCTGCAGCGTCTTTTTTATGGTTTTGATATTATGTCGTCGTGTTTGTTAGATTATTCGGCCGCAGCAAGAGACAGGATCGCTTGTCTATCACTGTTACGCTTTCGTTTTGCTCTTCCCTGATAAATTGGGCACATTCGGAGTAACTGAACTTTTATATACTTGGGGATTCATCAGTTGGCGGGTTGACATTGATGGCCTGATGAGTAAGTAAGAACGAAAGTTATCACGTAAGCATTAGGGTTCTGCATGTGGTTTTAGAAAACAAATGAAGAGAAACTTTACAGCCTAAGTAAAACTGAAAGAATAATTCCTAATGTATCCCTGAGTAAAAAATGAGAAATAATATTTCCTCCAATAATCCTAGGAAAACAGACTTGTGAAAACTAATATCAAGTTCCGAAAATGATATGCATGTATTTTAATCGATCGCGTGTCTTGGCAAGCGTGGTGGTCATATTAGGGTATTTATAAAAAATGAACCTTGATTTAAACTTCTATTTAGGTATCACCAAAAAGGTCTCTGACATATTCAAAGCCCTCCAGATTCAAAACAGAAACTTTTCAGAGAACACTTCACGAATTAATTTTGAATTGGGCAGGTCACTGGCGTCAGACATAAAAAACCGACACATCTGACGTTTTTCCGATTCATCCACCGCCTACTCTAGCAATACAAATTTGCCCAGCTTCCAGTGCAATAGAATGGAACTAAACACATCGTAATCATGTATAAGCACCTTGGATTTTTTTGCTATTGCAGCGTCCAAATGTCCAGCACCACAGATGAAACTTATATTATGCGAAGTAAACCATAAGTAATGGGTAATGGTCGAAGGAGATAACACTGACCGATTTCCGGCTGCCTCAAAGCTATAGGGACAGAATCGGAAGGTAGAATACTTCACCCTCCTCTAAAATGATGTTTGGGGTGGAATTCAACCGCAAAAAATTATTTGACTGGGTCGTTTTCAACGAGCCGTATAGAAAGTAAGAGTTTAACAATGTGCAGACCCGTTCAGTAAACTCAGCCGTCCGAATAAGGATCGCTTCAAGTTTTTCAAAACTTTTCTACCCCCATTTGATAGTTTAAGAAGCAATACCAATTTGTGGTGTGAGACTGCAACATAAAAGATAGAAGGAGGTAAGAAAAACAGAATTGAAAAACTTTTAATAGGAACTGGCGTCGTATACTAAACGTTCTCTCTGGAAATTTGTAGACAGATAACCCGATACTAAGTACACCATTCTGAAAGCAACTCCCATTGAAAAGAACCTCGAAAGCATCTTGAAAAAGGAAAAGCCAAAAAGAAATTTTTCTACAAAAGTGAATTTAGCACTGGATGGTGAATAGCTAGGCAAAAGAAAACGCATAGACCCGATAATTGTGAAAAGCGAAGAGCCTGAACATAAGGTAAAACAAAACAATGGTGAAAAGTAAATCCTAAACTAAAAACACCAAACTTGCAGCCGTGAAATCATTTTGTGCGGAAGTTTTTAATATGGTTCAGAGTGCCGAACGTACCAAAAAGGCTCTAATGGCGAGTGCGAGATAATGAGTAGTAATTTTTTTCAATTCAGCCAGGAATTGAAAAAAAAACACTAAATCGGGCAGGTTAATTTCGTAGTTCTTCAAGCTTATTTATGATATCCGACAAATCGGACTTCAAGGATAGTGCATGATATTCTGTCTTTGACCGAACAAGTGTTTTGTTAGCCCATAAGCTTTGTGGATGTTTTAGTTATGTGCAAATTGTGCCTAATGAATCCGAGTGAATATAGTGTCCTTAAAATGGTTACGTTATGTGGACGCCTGTATTGTACAGCGGTTACAGTTTGTACAAGCATTCTATTGAGAACATAGAGACGGGGTTCACATGCGCTGGTTTTGGTAAATGTTATGCAGGAAGTTTTCGGTGCAATTACTTCCATCTGCCAATCCGTACACCATTTCGACAGTTAAGGCCTGCTTGTAAGGAGAACGAATCTTGGGGGTTTTAAATTTGCTTTTAAATGATGCTCTTAAGCACAAATAATAGAATAGAACAGATAAAACTTTAACGTCATTCACATATACTAAAAATAAGTTAGTCCCCAAGACTGAGCCCTGTTGAACACCGGTAGTTTGTTGGTCAGAAGCAGAGGAATGGCAATAATGGTTACTGACTGATACCATTGGGTTAGGAAATTCTAAATACACCTGTCAACCTTATGTTGGCATTAGGAGCAATACGTTTTTCTATCAGGCGGATGTTACAGACTGTGTGGAAGGCCTTTGCGAAATCTATATTTCTAGCATTTCTTTGGGAGGATGAACGTACTTTTACAACAAAATTCAAACGTTTTTCGGGTGTGTGTGTGAGGGGGGGAATGAGATTTCACCTGAACGTTTATTTACAAAGCCTGAGTGAGTACCGTCGCTAAGCGTTGCGTTCAAGCCATGTTTACACAAGAAGCACCCCATTCTTCTGCCGGTGATATTTGCCTGTGATATAGTCAATGCCATCTACTGATCACGACATTCAATCAGTTCTGTGGCGTTACATTTCCCCCTCTGCAGAAGAACCCTGCCGGGTGAGTCACTCAGCAGCATGAGGGTGCAAGTCTTTAACCAGGAGACATTCACAAGTTTGGTCTGGCTTGACTGGCAACCATGTCTCGCAAGGCGCGAGATAACGAAAGTCGCATCGCTTACAGGGTCGAGGATACAAATAGGCAAGTGTAACACGACAGAAACGTACTACACAACCCGCGTTTCCTTTCTGTATCCCCACCAAATCACCTCTACCGAATGGTAAGCTGTGATTTCGAGAGTCGTATCTCTGCTCAGAGCGGGACTTTGTTTTAACATTCAGAAGGCAAGCTTTTGGCGGTATTTTTCGGTCACACACAAAGTCTAGGCAACTTACCCTTCGTTGTGCATCGAGAAGGGCAGGATGGTGTCCAGACTGAGGGCATGAGTGCGTGATAACACGAGGTAGAAGGGGCGTTAGCTAGTTGTTTTGTACTTGGCCGCGTTGTACGCGCGAATTCTGAAAGGTATACTTCATTCCCGTTTCTATGATGTGATTCGACGTACATTGAAATCATGTTGAGCAGTGTAGGATTCGTGAGTTCAACGAGTCAGTGGGTCTGCGGATGGTATGGTGTAGCTTGCCGAATCTGTGAGGTGCAAAGGTCAACAAGCTCTCCAACGGCATCCGGAATTAATGGTCCGCCACGATCGCTAACATGTACGCGCGGAGCGCCATTCCTCAGAATCACCAAATTTATGGAGAAAGAAGGAATAAATAAACCACAATGAAATTCAGGAAGTAGGAAGAAAGAAAGTGAGGCTGCTGAAGCCGTTGGTAAAGCCGCAGTTTCTGCGTGATGCGTGAGGTGATCGACGCAGACGATAGCTTAGTGGTTTCCGGATGATGTTCGTGGAAGTGGGCCAACGAATTAAATCCTGACTATTTCAATGGAGCAGCTGGTGGTTTCACATGATAGACGAGGCCGGGCGGTGGGGTCGTAGGACGCTTATAGCACTGACACTTTACACAACTGGCGACGCATTTTTCAATCGTGTGCCGCATTTTAGGCCAGTAAAAGCTTTCTTGTGCGCGGTGTAATATGCGAGCAGAGACAAGGTACATCGACATCCTGTCATCATGCATTGCAAGAAGCACGCTTTGGGCAGCCACTCGTGTAAAACCAGCATAAATAGCGTGCCAGTCGCACTGTAGTTAGCTTTGTAGAGCAGGCGATTCCGATGAGGAAAGCAGTTGGTAGGGGTAAAGTTACGAACAGCGGGGAAATGGATTCTAGCTTGGGGTAACCTTGCTGTTCTCGCCGGCAGGTTTCAATGTAAGCAAATTTTTCAGCGACTGCTGCAAGATAAACGTTACAATTGTCGGCGTCGCAAACGGTAGATGAAACTGGGAGACGGAAAAGGCAGACGGCGTGAGTGTGTCGGTGGTCTCTTTCGTAGGAAATAGCGAAATCACATTGTTGATGTGTGAGGCCTCACCCGGCGACCCACCAAGATGTATCATGGAGCCCAAGCACCTAACATAAATAGTGGGAGTCTGTAGAACTTGTAAAAAGCTTTGCATAGATACAAGTTCAGAACTTATAAACAGCAAAGATGAAAAACAAACTTTCTTGCTCCGATGCGATATAATTTCTGTTATATTTTATGAGCGTGCGGCTGGAATAGGAAATTACGTCCTCGGTGCTGTGATGTTTCTGCACAAGGCCTTTTCCGATTTCGATGTCGCTGAGGTCCGAGTGCAATTCTAGAGAAGCAGCTGGGTCGAAATGGCGAAGTATTGGCCCTGACTTGAGAAGAAATTTTAGTTGGGGAAAGGAGGCTTCGCACTGAGATGTCCACTAGAAAAGTACATTTTTTCGTAACGGAGAACGCTGTGGAGAAGGGAGCTCCACAAAGTGTGGGACAAAACGACGAAAGCAGGAACACAGCCACGGAAAACTTTGTACGTCGCGCTCACACTGCCGCTGCTTAAACAAACTCACGGCATACGTTTTTATGAATCAGAGATATCTTGAATGTAGAGCTCTTAAACACGGACATTAGCGAAAGAAACGACTAGCCACACCGCTGACTCACAACTGATTTTTATTTGAACAGACATAGAGTTAAATAGTTCAACCTAAACCCATGTGACCACAAAAAATACCTACGTCACATTCAGCGTATCTTTCCAAAACATGAATGCGCGTGGTATATTTACGTTCCAGCGCGATTTAAAAATTCAAACTCCCCCTCATGTAAATGAATTGATGGCACACTGAAGCACCACACCCACTTTTTTTGTATTATATGCCTTAATATTGTCGCGTGTCAAATTGTCCCTGTGCCCAGATAACATTACCGTTTTCTGGAACCCAGGCTAGCATTTGCACTGGGATACGTGCTGAGCCACGTGCGAGTAGGTGTTCCTTTCTAAAGACCTTTTATGCTCCAGCAACCTTGAAGTTAGTACATCGACTTGTCCGACCAATATACACATAACCACAAGGAAATAATATAAGATAAACAACACACGTTTTGCATGAAAAAAAAAACGAGACAGAGAAACGCAACCCTTTCTGGTTCCACGCGACATTCCTTTCAGCTTTCTGTGAACAGATCCACAGATACACAAATTCTAAGTGGCAATGCCTTCCCAAGAGAGTTCATCTTCACTATGAAGAGAGTTCAGCTCAAAACTCCACCTTGAGGGAGGCACGCTGTTTTTTTGCACGGGAATCGTTAGTGGACTACCGACTCTCACGCGAAAGGTTCTCTGTGACCAGTCAAGGGGGTTTAGCTTGTCAACCGATACACCGAATGCCTTCAGATCACTAAAAACGCCCTAGCGCCGAATGGTGTCCTACGCCTTCTTGAAGTAAAAAAACACCGTAAGATTTTGCACATACGCAAGGTGGAGGATAATTACGCCCGCTCCCCTCGGCGGAACCTTGGTGTGATGCGACGCTGAAGAGGGTTCCGTTGGGTGTTTCCGTTGGGTCGATTAGTAGATTTGCGTGAAACACGTAGTGAACGTGAATTGCGTTTCAATCACATCTTTGGGTTCCACGCGAGGGGATGCGGCGCAAGCGCATGCGGGTGCGACCGTCGACTGAGAGACCGGCCGGAGCGCGGCAGTCCGCTTATATGCACAGCGCACCTGAAGGAGAGGAGACCGCCGAGAGAGAGAGTACTGGACATGCGCACTTCGCGCAGCGCCACCCACCGGCGGAGTGAGAGTGCGCTGCGCCACGTGCCCGCAGATGTTGGGCGAGAGTGTTCGCTATTGGAGAGAGGAGAGGGGTTGAACGGAGGAGAGACGCAGCTGTGCGGACGCGGACAACGACGACGCAGGAAGGACAGGGCCGCCTGCAAGAGATGCTCGTCTCAGCGTCGCATTTTAAAACATAGATTGGCAAATTTACACCTACGTGGAAGAAACTACTGTACTTGATCAGGCACATTTCCAACAAGTTTGGGGGTGCCAAAAACGACGTTGCACAGACACTGGTGCAGGGAGTTCTGGTAAGGAAGGCATATTACGATGCCATTCACTACCACCTCACTAAAGTGCAGATGAGCAAATTGGAAAGGCTGTACCTGCAGGTCCTGAGGGTAACCATCGGGCTACTACCATCAGAAAATATAAGAACTATACCGGTAAACCCATCTTCAACCGCTGCATCAAAATGTAGCTCACCAGGTACAAACGGTCATGACAGGCGCCTACTCACACCAAAAGGTCAATGTCCCTTGGAACTCGACGACCGCTTCTTCAAATCTACAGCGTTTGAACTAAAAATACATCCATGGGAAGATCTACTGGTTAGTTCGAAGCCTCTCGGTGAACTCGAAGCCTATAGCAACGAAGACCCACAAGACTAGCCACAACCATCAACGAAAGACACAAGCGACGTTGACGAATTATGTGCAATCAACAGGCGCAACTATTCACACAGATGGGTTCATAAACGAAACTCGCCTGCCCATAGCACTTGCTGCAACCGAGCTAACACAAACGAGCACGCAGTTTTTCTCGAATAATGAACTAATTTCTACTACTGAACTCGAACTGTAAGCCATCCTCCTGGGTGTCCACATAATCCCAAACGTTGCAGGTCAAACACAAACAACAGTTGTAATCTTTACGGTTAGCCTCGAAGCCGTCAAAGCATTACACACCTCACCAAGTCGACACACTATGCCTCTTCATATAAAAGATTTACGTGGAACCTTCCAGCAATGGCATACCATCGATATACGAGTTCAGTGGATACCTGGTCACACAGGTACCCTGTTACTGAGGAGGTCCATAGGTTCGCGAGGGAGGCAATTCTCAATCTCCCCAGGGAGTCTGCACCCCGTTCTCTTTGTGATAACCCTTCCCTTGAGGAACGCAGGAAGACACTTCAACAAGTAAGCTAGAAAGGACTAAGAGCAACGATTCCAGACCCACAGCACCCTATACCAGGCAACATTCCACGAGCTGCACAAGTTATTGCGAAAGACCGCACGGGTTACGCCCTTACGGTTGACATCCAAGTTCGCTGGGAACACTACCCTTTATACAAGAACGGACAAGTTCCACCACGCCGGCCTCTGTGCTCCCTGTGCCGCTAAGACTGACACACCATCAGCCGCTTGCTGTGGTCATGTGGGGTCCTGGAAAGAATCAGAGCAATGCGCAAGCCCCCGGGCATTACATCTCTGCAGAATTGGCTGTATCAAAGGAATAACGCTAACGATGTGCTGCTTTGACTGTGGGCTTTGATCGACCATAAACCCCTTCCCCCATTTTGCCCTACAAGCCAGGGCGCCATCCTTTCTATAATAAATTTATTTTTTCACTCATTCATTTATTACTTGGTCAAAAGATTTGCCTTATAGGACTGAATATATATTCTCAGAAAAAATGCATAGTAATGTTTCAAGAACTATAATAATACAGTATTATTTATAATCATTTAAAATATATTTATATCACAAATATGTTTCACCACTGCTTAACAATTTGTTTTTTTTTGCTTGAATGTTTCATGGGATATTACTTGATTGTTGCGCTTTATTCGAAATCACAGTGGGTCAAAAACGTGATGTACAATGACAAAAATTTTAATTTTTGTATTCTTTTCAGAATGTCACCGAAGCAGCCGCCCCAAAATGGAAGTTTTCGGGGGTACAATCGTGTGGAATAGGGCATTGTCATAATGGCACCTGCGATGCCGACTTCCAGACTATGCAATGCTAGAAGAGAATTTACATCACATAATAAAAACACACATAGTTAATGGTTTTCGTCTATTTTTTTCTGTTGGGGGAATCCTTATAAACGCATGGGTAGTGTGTTAAAACATTTGTTGTGCGCTTTTTCCGCAAACCTAAACAATAATGTAGCTCGCATTGCATATGCAGGGTAGCATTCAGTATAAGAACATTTCATTCATGAATACATTTTCTGAAGAAGCTCCGGAAAGAATTCCGAGGGTATTTTTTCCTGTACCTAAATGTATTCACAGGTTTGAATATCTAGTTGTAAGCGTATCTGAAAACCGTTGCCTTATTATACAATTTTTAAGAATGGTTACACGCATATTGTAAATTTATGAGATGTTACAACATAATAAATGTTGCGCTTCGAAGACTGATTTTATAAAAACAGTCATTGATAACTTTTAAGAATACAGGAAGCGAACGTAGCTCTTCTTTCAATAGATAGTACAAATACTGAAGTACTGCAAAAGGTGGGCTGAATGGAAGTTTTCTGAAAAAACGCAGCTGTTCGCTTTTAAACGCAATTCCGTCCCTGTGTGAAATAATTCGTATTCCAAAACAGTAGGTTGAGATAATAGTGTCTTATAGGTTCAATACGTTTCCAAAAGCAGACAAATTTACGAGAAATAAAATTGTGATTTTTAAAGTGCGTCTATTTAAAATTGTGGTTTTAACCCCGGGCAATGGTACGGCTACCACCAAAAAAACAGAAATGAAAATAATTTTAAATGGAGCTTCAAACCAGTTATAAGCTGCATGGTCCCTGTAATATATGTGTTCACAAGAGGTTGTCCATTGGTAGCCCGCGCTCGTTTTCTGTGCCTGATGCTTGACCAATGGCGCAACTGGCGAGATGGCACAAATCCAGAGAAAAGAAGGCAAAAGCCCTTTGGTGCTTACGGTATTTTCAAGGCAGTTTGTTTTGCTTAATAGGCGGGATTTTGCTTTCTCCTATTTTAGGCAGGAAATTGTTCACATTCTATTATATTTCGCCGACATAAAGGTGGACCTTTGGTTGCCTCCTTTCACGCCGCGCTTGAATTTTGTCGTTTGGCATTCCAGAAAATTAGAAATTCATTTCCCAAAAAATGGCTTCTTTGAGTATGTATTTGTAGTGGCTCGGTTTTTAAGGTAGCAGACGAAACTTGTCCCCTACCGATTCTTGCACATGTTCTAGCCTTATGACTGCTTTGAAAGTTTCTGGGGTGCGCGAGGACTTAAGGGTGCATACCTTTCACCTTCACCGTAACTCTTTTAGTACAGGGTGCCATGACATACTTTTAGTAATCAAGGCGGTGAAAGAGAACTTGCCCTACGAAACTGCATTGGGTAAAACACAAGTTCAGCAGACAAAGCCAAAGCAGCTAAACGTACCTCCGAGGGTCGCCAATCTGAATGCTGTGGTTTGTTTTCACTATACATCTGAATATACAATTTTCAACACGTTTCATTGGCATAGATAGCTGTCTGTAAAAATAGTAAGCCTATATCAGTGACCTAATATGAACACCAATTTTTCATTCAAGAATACCTTACGGCACCGGCTAAACTAGTGTAAATTGTATACTTCTTTGTATTCAGCCTAACACCCTGCAAAAGATGGCGAACTATATCAAGGTTTTTTTTTTTCAGAAAATGAATGACAATTTAGGGAGCATATTTTCTGGAGATGTTTTTCGGAAGAATAACATTTTAGTGACATCAGGATAATATTCTCCCACATGTTTCTGAATAAATATTACCACAGAGATTACAGCGTCAACTGTCATCACAGTTTGGAAGCTAAAAACAATGCCGAAGAGACTGTTTGGTTTACAGAATTTGAAGTATTTATGCGAACGTTCACCATGTCCAGATAAATCTTTTTTCACAACCAGCACCAGCCGTAAAAAAACCCCAAAATGGGTTCTTCAGAACCAGGTGTGTCATCTGAATGCACCTTTTCTTATTTTAAGCTCCTGCAAAGTTTTACAAAGAAAGGCAAGTTACACTGTGTGAAAACGGCCCTTCTGACTTTACCTCTGTGCGAAGCGAAACACAATAAGTATACCGTTCCCATACTTCGCAGTAAGGTTCAATACTGGCCCTCGAGCATTGGTGAGACTAGAAGCTCTTTTTTACGCTCTGTTCAAACATTACCCTACTTTGAGAGTATGTCATGTAGAAAACACTTTTAGGCTATAAAATAAAAGTCAAAGTACGTGACAAAAACGTACAGAACGTTTAGCAGCAGCTTGCAATATGATCCGGTTTTCGTATCGTTACAAACAATGAAAGTACCAGTCACATAATCACAGTCACGCAAGAAATATCCTATTTGTGGTCCACACAAAATAAATACAATCCCACCGTATGCTGCAGCAAGAAAAGTCCGAATCTTCTCTGAATCTTCTCAGTTTAAGAAGAATTCGTCCTTGTCCAGGATTCAGATCTGTGACCACCCTTTAACCGGAGCAGTTGGCCTACCAACGGAGCTAACGAGCAGGCAAGTCATTTGTAGCTCGAAAGCGAAGTTATCAACATCTCGAAATCAAGAACAGGTGTTAATCGACCAGATTTAGGGAAAATCTCCGAGGTGAAGTAAGTTTCTGATAAGAGAAGTTTGCCACGCACCTAAATGCAGCCGCGAAAGTGCAATTAGGTGGATGTCAAGTTTTCCTGTGACTGTTCTGGTTAAGCGGTGGTCCTAGGGTTCAAATCCTGGACCAGGACGTATTTTCGAAAGCAAAGCTTTCTACCTCTACCCCCCAAGGGTTCTTTCGCGACCGTTGGTGTAACCAGAAAACTCCAGCGAACAAATAAAAAAATTTACTGGCACCGCCGGGAATCCAACCTGGAACTAATAGACTAACAAAGCGAGAGCTCGTTGTCTTACCGAATTAGCTACGAGCCCACGCGAACACGGGAAGACAAATGGTGTACTGACCAGGCACATCTACAGGCTTACCCTCTGCCTTCTCAATGAATGCCACGTGAAAGCGTCATACGACCACTCACGCCCGTCTAGCGGCCCTGTGCGCACCTTGCTCATGTGCTAAGGGTTACAAAAATTAAAGGAAGCTCACACCAATTCATGGAATCTCACTTTTAGTACGCCAATGTGCTAAGGCCTGTGGCCTCCAGTGTTCACGTAAAAAATCACAGCTCGTTGTCGTCCGCCCTCACGCCAACTCAAGGAATACTATCAAATACGTCTTGATGACCAGGCCATCACTCCAAACCCCAGCATCAAGAACCTGGGCCTACATTTCCAGGCCATCACCAAGAGTGACGTCTCCTTGCACTGGCTCAAAAACAGCATTAATCTAATCATACACATGACCAGGCGAGTTGCCCACAAGAAGCGAGGCCTAAAAGTATCCTGTACCTTTCGATTATTTAAGCTTTTGTCCCCTCGAGAGTTACGACAAACCCCTATCTTCTTCTCGACGAGGAAGACATAGAGATGCTTTGCATAATAATTAGAAAGGCGGTTGAGCAGGCCATTGCTCTTCTAATGAGTGCGTCCACACTGAGGCTGCCTAGCACGTGCTCCACAACTCGGTGGAATAGCTGATAGAACGCCATCTTTCTAACCAGAAGGTCCGACTCAGAGCTGCATGGTGGGTAACCGGTGGGTAACCGCATGCTTCACCAGATTGGCTGCGCAGCCCAGAATGTCACTCCGCTTGACGTACTCCCAGACTCTTGGCGACTAAAACTAAAGATGCTCCCTTTGCTTAGAAATATGAACCCCTCACATGACGAGGGTCAACGAAAAGCACGGGCTCAAGCGCTAAACAGAACCCTCGGTGGGGCTCATGCAGTTATCTACACAGACTTCTCCAAACATCAAGCAACAGCAACACGCAACATCATCGCAACAGCAACATCAAGCAACATCAACAGGAAGGGCAGCAACACGCCATCATCGTGGCTACCTCAAGAACAAACCTCCTTGCGGGTACCTCGCTTAGGACCCAACAAATAACGGCAGCAGAAGAGGCAGCCATCACCCTTCCTCTCACTCAACCAGGGGTTCGGAGGGTGGTCACCGATTTCCAGCAAGCCTACTTGAATTACCAGTCGGGTTGGGTGTCGTGACCTGCACTGTGCGTTCTAAAAAACCACTCCCCAAGCGGTTTCATTCAGCTCTTCTGGACACCGCCTCACGCTTCAATGTAGGGCAACAAATACGCCCACCCAACAAGCCTGCGCTTCTACCTCCCGTGCTATGGAGCTGCGCGAGGACAGTCACCCGCTTGTAACGTCCAGGGAGATCATCAGCATTATCGCCTTCTGAGACAGACCGTAGCTTCGCCTTACCCTGACCATTCCAGAGAACAACAAACTACCCTACGGCTCATACAATCCGGGCTCCTTGCCACAGCCTACGCGTCTTCACGTAATGCATCCGAATCGCTACGACGCTGAATGTAAATTTTTCTCAGAAGTAGGAATACTCCGCCCCGTAATCGGGGTGTGCGATTTTAGCTCTGAGCACACTCCTCTCTTTCCGTCAACTACCCAACAAGAGCAATGGTAGATGCTGCTGTACAGGCCCTCTCTACCTAACCAGCTTCAGCGGGTGGACAGAACACAGGCTGCGCGGACTGCATATAGGCCCCACAGAAGAAGGAATCACTCCCCAGGGCTCCACTCTGGGCCGTTCAGAATTCTGAACTGAAGTATTTCTTCCTCCTCCTTCTCACCCGCAGGTCTCGTCACCTCCGTCCGCGGCGCAGAGATGGACAAGTCAGATCGTCTAACATCGGGTTAAAGCTTACTTTGATTTTATAAAAAAAAGTTTCCACTCTTGTGCTGCACCAATACAACTCAACCAAACACCGTTCATTCATCGTGCATTCATTTAACCTTACCAAGAATATCTCTTTCAAGTAATAAATGGTGTGGATAAGTGCATTTCACTTCTCTCTGGTTCTACTATTTGTAGAGCGATGTGAGTGATTTTAAGTGTCGTCGCATGAGTAATCGTTATGGGTGCCGTTTACAGCTTTGCTTTCCCACCACATTCACGGGGTGGATTGGCGGGATTTTTTTTCAACTGCGAAGTTTCTAAGGAAGCTGTATAGCTTTCCTTATAGTTGTATATTGGTGAATGTCAAAAAGTTTTTTTCCCAGAAACCTATTTTACCTTGGGGATTTACCATAAATCTGGTCGATCAACTCTGTTCTTCTCTTGAGGCAACCGTCCTTGTCACCAGTTCATACAAGAACATGATTGCAAAGACCATCCCCATGGTTGGATACGCGTAGACAATGTGGTCCAGCTTTTACCCCCGGGCGTATATTTATTCATAAGTGGCTGCTGTTCTGAGGAACAACACTTCGAGCCGCTACAATCTCTGTCTTTGCTATGCTGGAGATGTCTCATTAAATTTCGGGAGCACATGTAGCACCCACATTATTGTTTCTCTTAAGTCATAGGGAGTAGTATTCTACTTCACGTTTTGAAAAATGTACAACTTTCTGATTAGAAAAATTGTTGCTAAAGGCAGCATGGAGAAGCCGCAGACGAAATAGGTAAAGCAGTGTGCGCAACTGTACACTTTTTACTTTTTTTCACTTTTTTATGTGTTACTTTTTGTACACTAAGCACATAACAATTTAACACCCAGGTACGGTTTTTCAATACAAATTAATATCGTTTTTGTAATGGGTCTCTGAACCTTAACCCCGCTTGTGGAATCGATGCATTTTTGGTGTGAAGGTACCGAGCAAAAGGGCACGTAGAAATATTTTTTTATTTTTTAGGACATTCGACAAACTAAGCAATGACAAAATTTTGATAAAACTGCGTGCCTATTTAAAAATACTTCTCTTCTCCAGCACATTGAAGCATTTGTCCATAATGAAGACACTTTATCAGTTAGGTAATAAAGCGTCCACCTTATCTCTCGTAAACTCAGGGGTACAACCGGAATTATTTCGTGGCCTTCATTTATTTTTAGCATTCAATTATCACAGTATGGCTGACCTTCCAGTTCAAGCTTGATACCTTGCAGAGTGAATTTTTTTCACTAAGGTCGAAGCAGTCGCAGATCAGGTTGAAATAAATGATTGTTTGTATAAAATAATAATTGGTGCCTATAGGTTGTTGCCCCTGAATCTCCAAATGTTTGTGTAACTACAACTACCAGTTTGAATCCACTGAATTTGACTACACTTTTCAAACTGGCCCTTTCGGCAAAATTAGCGAGCACATATGTTTAAGGGCAACTATCACTTCTATCGTCACCATGGTCAACCACGTCAATATCGTAGTTTGTCAGGCGTAATAAAGGTTAGGTTGCTTTCAAAACTTGCCTCGACTGAAATAAGAATTACGGCTTACAAAATGTTAATGTGACCAATATTGAAATATATCCACAAAGTTGTTTCTACCCATGTACAAATACTAGTACCTAAAGAGGAGAGTGTTCATAGACGTGCAGTCTGTCCTATTTACTCTCGATTCTGGAGACCATACTCGGCTTCATCATTGCATGACAAAGGTAACCTAAAGCACCTAGAACTCTGTAGAAAAAGCAAAAGTTTTAGTATTTTAAAATTACATAATACCCACGTACTTCTTGAGAAGCATCGATACCTAAAGAAGAGCATATTGAGGAATAAAAAAAATCAGCATTCTAAACATAGGAAAGTGCAGTTCAAAAAGAAATGCTTCAAATATTTCTTCTTCGTGCAAACTGCGCGTTATTAGAACAAGTTGCCTGAAAGCTCTGGAACCGCCGTGGAACAAAAAAATTTTGTGTCATGTCTTCTGATAATTTCTCAGCAGTAAAAATAGTTACTGTGAAGGTTAGATTGCTACACTGCTGTCTGCATATTTTCGCGTAAACAGACGTTCGGGATGTTGTACAACCCTAGTTGTGCTTGTTTTCAGTGCAAAGCCATTACAGTGTCCAAAGTGATTTCGTTGACGAAACTGTATTCTACTCCTATCTTGAACCTGTACAGGTCTTGTATATATTGAAATAAATAAAAGAAAGAAATAAATAAAAGTTCGGACAGTGCTTATTATGCATAAAATGTGCACCAGCAAATTCCCAAAAAGTATGACAGGGAGAGATTACGTTTCAGAGACTGATACTTGTCTGCTCATAAAATCACACTTCTAGAAACTATGCTGCCCTTCGTCTTTTCCTCACCTAACAGAGGATACTTCTGTAATCATCGACATATCAGCAGAAAAAAATGAGGTTTCTCAGATGTCCTTTTTATTTACTCATTGTATTGTTTACATACTTTCTATCACAATTGAAGCGAATAAGACTAAATAACTGTACACAAATGAATACGCTTTTAGAAGCTGCAATGTATATTTTTATGCAAAAAAATTTTACGTTTGAATGGGCTCACAGAGGGAGGTTTGTAATGTTCTTTGCATAGCCAATGCAGCATATTATACGATTTGTTTTGCGTGGTACCTGATATTTCTTATTGCTTTGATCAGTACGGAAACTGCACGAAACTTGTTTCGTACTACACTTCCCGGTGGTGGCCTATGTCTACCCTATTAAGATCAGCCCCACCCACAGAACGGCTACAGAGGGATTCTCTCCCATTACAAGCAAACTTAGCAGAGCCTCCCACCAGCACACCGGTGCCTCTGCAGAGAGGAGGCGGCGTCTCACGAAAATCCCTAACCACATCCCACCCCTCTCCACCTCACTCCGCCACCCCAACAACCTACCCACTGCGCTTCCTGTCCCCTCTACCACATCATATGGGGGTGCGAGTGAACTCCAGACTTCTCCCCACTTCCCAACCCCACCTAAGACCATTAGAGGGCTTCCCTGGCATCCCAGACCCGGATATTAGGCTTAAACCGATGACCGATCACGGACGGCCAGCCGAAGTCAAACCATTTCGGACAAGGCACGCATTCCACAGGGCGAGGCACACACATCAACCTCTGCTGGATAAATAAAAATATTTACTCTCTCTCTCACTCTCTTTCTCTCTCACTCGAGTATATTATTCACTCTTACACTTCTTTTGTAGTTCAGCTAGTCATGCCTGGCTTGCTGCTCCGTGTGTGGGTTGTGGACAACTGAATTCCATTCTAAACACTTGGAAACATTTTTATGGTCGCTTACAAATCAACAACCCGCGCAAAGACATGGAGTGCATGTCGTTCATTTATTGAGAGCCTCTAATTCCATAACCTTGAACTTACAAACGCGGATTTTTCCTGACTAACGGTGATATATATATTGTAAATTTACTCATGTAATGGGCCTGATCCATTCGTTTTTGTTCTGAAGAAATGATTCAAAGACGTTCGTTAGCTGCTTTACATCGAGCGCAACAGTGGTAATTTGTGCGTTACCGGAAGGAATGAAACCTCATGCGCGATATTTCGCAGTCCAGGAACAGGTTGAACTTCGTCAATGGCGACATGTGCAAGCAGCTCGAAAAACCCTCGTACAACCATTACGCCTTTGCAACTGCTCGGCCCTTGATATGAATCATTCTTTCGTGTTGCCCTGTATGTACTGGGAGAATTTTTTTTGGCATTGTGACAACAAATGAATTGTGATTGCGAATGACAACGCAATCACTCGTGCTATCACCCGTGCTACGTCAAGCATTTGCACTATGAATTTTTCTTATTTTCTTCTGGAAGACGATATTGCATCACAGTGGTTCTTTGGTATTACACACTGAAGCAGCATAGATTTTGAATAAGAAGCAATCGACGACATTCTGCTTTTTGTTCTACTAATAAAAGAGTATCGACCCTTTGCCATTCCCAAAATAAAGAGGTAACTTTTCACCTACAACCCTCCAGATATGACTGGAGTGTATGTCTCGGCAAAACATCTTGACTTCGAATTAAAAACATCACAAAATTCAAACATCCTGCATATTTAAATTCTGGAGTTTCAGCCACCGGTGCCTTTTATGTTTAATAAAGACAATATACTGCATTCCTAAACTTTTTACAAAGTTAATACCTTAAAACACTTTAGGTACTTAAAGCGTAACTAAGTTTGAAACATAATTTGGCACCAGTAAAGCAGATTTTCTTGGAA
Organism: Haemaphysalis longicornis; assembly: GCF_048455015.1. NCBI lineage: Eukaryota > Metazoa > Arthropoda > Arachnida > Ixodida > Ixodidae > Haemaphysalis > Haemaphysalis longicornis. Next base: position 176,888,873 of record NW_027526407.1, read on the forward strand.
GGCGAGTATAGGGTCAATGAATCAGAGTGAAAGAGAGAATCCAATTTATTTAGAACTCTGGTTGTAGGGTGGGTAAGTGGTGGTGGGCCAGATGGCTGCCGCGACGTCCAGGGCCCCCCCGGTCACCAGTTCTTGGACGTCGTGGTCCGACTACCCTTGAGCCTTTTCCCAAAGGGAGAGGGTTAGAGGCGGATGGCGACGCGCGGAAATTTGCAGAGTGAGTGATAGAGCGTGTCCGGTGCGTCACACAAGGGGCAATTGGGAGAGGAGAACAGGTGAGGGTGCGCGTGCACTAATAGACTGGGATGAGGAAAGAAGTGCGTCTGAGGAAGGCGGCACATATAAATAGCCTCGGCTAATAAGGAGGCCTAGGGAGGGGGAATTTGTCTGCAAAGAAGGCGGTAATGTTGGGTGATGTCCCAGTATGTGAGCAATACCGAATAGGTCATCTCGGGAACGCCGTGCTTGGGTGTAAGAGAAGCGCCTAGCCGGGGTGTCAAAGCTTTAGCTTGGTGGTGGGCAGCCTCTTTACCACCTACACTGGTGTGGTCTGGGGTCCACCACAGTGTCAGCTGTTCGGAACGGGGCCGATTGCGAATAATTAGGAGGGCCAGTGATGAAATGGTGCACTTGAGCTAATTTCAGATGGTGGGTTGAGAATATGATAATATAACAATAGCGGTGGGTGTTTAGGTAAGACAGAGGGCAATGGCCGCCTTTTTCCGCGGTGACTGAAGTCGAGGTGAGCACGGTGGCTGAAGCTTCCTGGTCGGCGCCAGGTGCCCCTATGACCGCAATGACAAAAGCGCGAATGCTCGGATACTCAGCCGCGTCCACATATAGGACGTTTGGGCAAGGGGGGAAGTGTCTGATGGCCCCGGGCACGGGCTACATGGCGCCCAATTTGGAAGGGAAAATTATATTCCGAGGAAGGGGTTTGGGGTGGCTTCTGGAGCGGATTGAGAGAAGCATGGCCGACATAAAATCAAACAGAACGGGTGAGTTGAGATCCGCCCGTTCAAGATTACAGCCACGGGTGGGAGTTTGGGATAGGAGAGTGATTCGGGCAGCGCGGTGCGCATCGAGTAGCTCCGAAAGCGTGTTGTGCAGACGTATACCTAGGAATTGTTCGGTAGGGGAGTGTGTAGGCAAGAGAAGCGCTGCACGATAGCAGGTATTAAAAGAGCATCCAAGGACTGCTGCTGAGTGAGGGTGAGATTGGCGTACGGTAGGTGGTAGGAGAAGCGAGAGATGAGTAAGCTATCAAAGAGGCGTAGGGTCTCAGATTTAAGGAGGCAATTTTACGGGGTAGTGGTGAATTTAATGAAGCGAATAATCTTCCTAGGGTAAGTACAAAGCTCGGCTATGGTTTGTGTGCTGCTGCGAGTTGAGTGTATGATAAATTCAAGAATGCGGAATTGCGATACATGGGGCAAAGTGGTGCCATCGAGCGAGACCTGGATAATTTCTTCTGCACCTTGTAGTGAAGTGACCAGAATTGCCGAGGAAGTAAGTAATTTTGGTTTGGGAACAGAGCAGAAGAAACTGGCAGATTGGGCGAGCAGGTATACGATAGAGGCTTCTTGATTAGGTCTCTCTTCGAGCATGGTATGACTACCTCTAGGCCCCCATAGTATGATGTCGCCAGCATAGATCACAGATTGGAGGCTGGGGTGTCTTCAAATGCGCGAGCGAGAGGCGCCACAGCTAGGTTAAAGAGAATCGGAGTATTGACAGCACGCTGGGTCGTGCCGCGATAATGCATAGGAAACTTTTGAAGAGGAGTTAGCCGAATCACAGCGGAGCGGTTCGGTTAGAAAGGAAATTTGTTCTGTAGGTGTGTGTGGGACTTGCAAGATTGTGGTGGCTGACGGAGTCAACGATGGTGAAGTGGGAGACATGATTGAAAGCTTTATGCAGATCAAGTGCGAGGAACGCGGCGTGATCGGATTTACGTTTCTGGGCGAGGGTGTCAGCGTGAATTTGGAGTACAGCATTCTGTGTAGAAATACCAGAACGAAAATCGATCATATTGGGTGGGAGTAGCTGGATCTCTTCAAGAGGGCCGTAGGGCGGGTGCCTAGACAGGAAGTGAGCGAAAGAAGGCGGAGGTGTTTAGATGCAGCAGTTTTCTGGCGTTTAGAAATTAGACAGTGGTTTGTGTGTTTACAAGACGTGGGAAGAGTGCCGTGATTCCAGTGCTCGTTAAACAAAGTAGTGAAATTTTCAATAAAAGTATGGTCCAGATGTCGGAGTAGCTTGTTAGTGATGGCGTCCGCGCCTGTTGCGGTTTGGTGCCGCAGGAAACCGAAAACCTGTATGATTTCATGTCCAGAAATTTCAACATCGAGCTCCGGCGTAGCGTATAATGGGTGCTCGGAGGAGTTATAGCTCGGTATGTATAGGATTTTAGGGTTGTATATAACATCTTGCTTGGTGCAGTCTTGCTTGGGGGAAGCTGTGTGATACGTAGTAATTGGCCGAATTAGGATTGGAAAGATGAAGCAGGGGTCGTAATAGAGCCCAGGTGTGACGCATGTTTAGGGTACTATGCATTCCTTGGCAGAGTTGGTGCCACTTGGCCCGCGTAAGGTATTCGGCATGTCGTCTCTTCTAAGTGCGGAGGAGTTCGAATCGCCCGTGCGGGCCTGGGCCGTGCTTCTGTTTGCGGCGCCGTCCCTCGAGAATACATAAGTATTCCCATAGATGCATCATTTTGAAGTTCACGTAGGCGGAGGGAATTTTCGGGTCTACGAGTTTCTCGTGTTGTTCTTTAGCTTTCAACAGTTTGGCGACCCACTTTTTGATGTCAGTGTCTTTTTCAGGAGCAGGGGTAGTGATATGATGACTGTGTAAGTGAAATGCATCCCCGTCCGTTATATGCGTGTGCTGTAGCTGCTCGAGTGAAGAGATGCGTAGCGTGGTGTGCAACTCCGTAATGAAGTTGCCGCTGCACAAGTTAACTTGAATGGGCTGCCAAGTGGCAGGACGAAGACGATTCGAGCAAGTAATATCGATAGCTTTGTCGCGCTGTACACGATGTTCTATGTGTGTGGTGAGGTCGGGGTCCTTGTGGGTGGTGAGGTGGAGTTGTTGGATCGCCTCTTACCAGAGGTGCCCTTTTGGGGTGTGTGGGAGTAGCCCCACGCGGTATGCGGGGCAAAAAATCACCCACAATGAGGAGGGGTTCGAGGAGTGCGTGCCTTAGAGGCAATTGGAAGATGTCATGAAATGTGTGTTGGACGTTGCGGGGAGAGCTTAAAATATTCAGGAACAATAGTTGTCGGAGTCCTACATGTTTAGGTAGGATGGTCGTGAACATGTGTGGATTGTCGAAAGGCGGGCTGCGCTGATCTACACTGTAGTTAGGGTGCAATTGAGTCGCCACCTGAGGAAAATGGGATTGTTGGTAAGCTTTGTAATTTAACAGTTTGACATTTGGGCCCACCTCCTTAAGTGCAATGACTGTAGGCACGTGAGACAGTGTGGCCATGAACGCTTGAAGCGATGTCCACTTCGTCTTGAAGCTGCGTCAGTTCCATTGCCAGAATATAATATCTTTAAAGGTCCCTGTCGGCATTTAGGGGTACAAGGGTATTTATGGTTGCGAAAGGCTTTACGCATAAAACTGCTTACGTGGGACTTGATTTACATCGTAAAAACGCATTGCTTGGAGCATCAAATTCAACCCCTTATCTCCTGTCGTTTACTTACTCTTAAGGCGAGTCATTCTGGGACAACTAAGCAAAGTGAAGGGAAAGACATACCTGAATATGCCAAACCGAAGGCAGGCTTTTCTCTTTTCAATAAATTTCTCTTTACCTGTTTCAACTAGGACTATAGTGGTGCAGAAATCTGTTCTGTCTGTTTGCTTCTAGAGGCAAGGTGCTAGGAATCAATGCCGGCATCACCGAATCTGCGGCTGCCCCACCAAGGTAGGTAAATATATGTATGTAAGGCACGTATATCACGCGGTAGTCATTGTTTTGAAAACCAATAACACACTTGAAGTGATACTTCGAATGATAATGGTGGTTTTGGTGGTAGTGATAAAAGCGATTGTAAGCTACCCGTCTTCATCGGTCACTCAATGAAAGAACAACAAAACCCAAACACTTGTCACCAGAGTGCATTTGCTCATTGCCAAATACTGTAGAGACGTGAATGCCAAAATGCACGCGACAAATTTTTGCAATATTTTCATTGGGAAAAAAAGCCGCTCCCACGTAAACAAAAAATACTTGACGTTTCCATAAAGCTTCTTCTTGGGCGAGTCTTTTTTAGCAATTGTAAGACAAAGACAAGTTAGGAGAACAATGGTGGAGGATAGAAGCACCTGTACTATTTATATTTTTCAAAATGCATTTAGGACCACTACCTTATTCCAAAATTATCATTTTGAGTTACCCACTAGTTAAAAGTAATGGCTTTGAGTTCAACTGCAATTTCAATTATATTGTATGTATATATACAAAGAAAAAAGGGTTGGCAGTAATGAAAACCTCGGAAGGCAAAGTGGAGGATGTGGTAGGTTATTAAAACAGATAAAAAATTGAGATAGAAAGAAAGAAGTGGAGAAAAATGCCCACCAGGTGGGACCCGAATCCACCACCTCCACAATACCGATCTGGTCCAGAATACCAGTCTGGGTGATTTTCCCATCCACTTTTTGGGGTATTTATGTTAAGGTATTTTTGTTTCCTGTATTGGGGGTGGTAGCCAGCGCCCCTCGGACTACTCGGGGTGAAGGGGATCTTCTTTTTCCCCCTGGCCGGGACTCGATTGTCTACGACATATCAAGAGTGGTCGACTAGCGTTGAACCCTCTTAAGCTTCCTATGGCAGCAAGACTGCCAAAACAGAGGCCCTCGCTTTGCATGTAGCGAATCAGAATGGGAAATGAGGGGTCCGCTGAAAATAAGACATAAATAAGGTTTGGCACTCATGAAAACATCGGAAAGCAAAGGGGAGAATATGGCAGGGTATTGAAACAGATAAAGAATTTGGAAATAAAGAAAGTTGAGAAAAAAAATGCCCGCCAGGTGGGATCTGAACATACTACCACCCCCAAGCACAGGAAACAAAAATAGCTTAACTTAAATACCCCTGAAAGTGGAGGGGAGAATTGCGCCGCCGGAAGCGTAGTGGTTATCGCACCAGACAGGTACCCTGGAGGTCGTGGGTTCGGATCCCACCTGGGGGGCATTTTTTCTGCACTTTCTTTCTTTCTTTCCAAATTCTTTATCTGTTTCAATAACCTACCACATCCTCCCCTTTGCTTTCCGAGGTTTTCATGGCTGCCAACCCTTATTTCTGTCTTATTTTCGACGAGCCCCTCATTTCCCATTCTGATTCGCTACATATATATATATATATATATATATATATATATATATATATATATATATATATATATATATATATATATATATATATATATATATATATATATATATATGGCAGGACGGCTACCTTCATCTGGAATGCTCATGACCGTGCTTATAGAGGTCGCGGCTCTCAAGCAGTATTACACTATTTCATAGGAAAGCTTGTAGGGCCAACTCTTGCGCTGCCTCAGCATGTGATATATTTTACAGTTTTAGTTACGCGTCTGTCATTATGTCCTCATTGGAACCATTTTGATGTCTTTGCCCATCGATACTTATAAAATACGTTGTGGTGCGACATCCTTCTTGACTTTAACAATTATTTCATTTCTGCTGTTTAATAGCTTAGGCATCATTCTGCGCCTATACTTTGCCCTTCTTGGCCCTTTTGCTCTTATTTACACCGAATAGGTGTAAAATGGTGAGCGTAGGTCTAAATAAGTAGCACTTTTGAAACAAAGCATGATTTGAATCAGTTAGAGCGTGGACATGTCACGCAACATGCCACAATGTCTTGATGCCTGAGGCAGTCTACAATTCAGGCCAAGAGCGTCAGAATATTATAGGCTGTGGCCGCGGTTTGTTCGAAAACAAACACGTTTGTGTGTAGTGCTATCACCATGCGCTAAGTGTCTACAGGTGGCAAAAATGTAAGCGCACCTCCTTAGTGCAGTGTTCCACGTAAGTGATATGCAGATTGGATCCGCAATAAGTACAAAACTTCGACGAGAAAATTCCGGGCTGCTTCTCCAAATCAGCAAGCCATGTTTAAAGAATCCTCCTTACTTATTTCTCCGCTTGTCCAATGCACAAATTTACGTTTGACTTTGCCGTGACGGACGTCTTGAAAAACCGAGCCGGCACAGTTTAGTTTAACGCGTGTCGAAGAGGAGGTGACGGGCTCGGGCATTGATATTTAAATTAAGAGACCGTAGTTTGATTTCAAAAGCCAGCCAAATGTACAGCCTTCTTGTTAGTCATTACTTGCCTTTGTGCACAAGAAATTACTGACAGGTAGTTTTGTAGCCTTTTTCTCTAAACTATACATTTATTGATGTGCTGTTTAGACAAATGTAACATATATTCTTATGTATGTAATATTTGAAAGTTCGCTGTTCCGGGGCTTATAGCAATGGAACGACGATTACATAAAAAGCAGAGCAGCCTGTAACGGCAGAAATGTAGGAGAATTTTCAGAAGCTATACATACTTTATTCAGCATTGCGGCCTGTTTTATGTTCCTTTCAAAAGTGAAATAAACCTTTCTGCAAAAAGGGGTGGTGAAGATTCATGGCGTCACACCCCAGAAGGACAATTCGCCATAAAGATAGTGCGAGCACTGGGATTTTTGGTCTTCCATTGTCACAACGAGCTTTGTTCACGTATAAGATAACTGTTCTACCTCCCTGTCAAGACTACTACACTTTATAAATTGTTTTGGACACAATTCGTTTTGTGCCGCTGCCTATCCGCCATTCCTCTCCGTCTAAGCTGTCGCGCTCCTCCGATGCTTTTTACCAATAATGAAGCCTCACAAGCTTGGGAAGTTTCTTGTTTTAAAAAGGGTGTTTGACAGTTTCGGCCTATTCACGTAAAAGTAACGATACGTCACAGAAGAAATTCACTTTGGAAAATTAGTCTAAGCGTCGATAAGCAAAGGTTCTGCACATGAAGAGAATACCTCTAAAGTGCGCCCAGATTGAGAGTGCCCTGTTTGTTTTCTACAGTAAACACTTAGGCATGACTTTATATGCCGAATCAGGATACAGCTATAGCCAAGCAACCATTTTTAAAAAGCGTTGGCTTGGGCCGCTTTAAATTTTTAAGCAGTCTTGGCTGAATTCCTTCAGCAGAGGTGTTAGTCACAATTGTTTCATTTTTAGTATTTTAAATCTTTTCTAAGGAGACAGGTGTGTTTTTTCTGTAAAATATTTCACAAAATAGACATTGAGCAAACCGTTCGAACGCTCGGTGACTGCGTACTATCCCACAAAACAGCGCCTGGTAATAATTCTTGAATAACGCCGTTTCCCTCTGCAATTTAGATGATCAAGTAAATATTATTATCAAGTATCTGAAACGGTATTTTATAGAAATATTTGCTTCGTCCTCCCTTACAACTCAGAAGATTTCACTTTTTTTATTTTTGCATCGTCACCTCATTTTTTGGTACCCTTAAGGGCTAAATATTACCAATCACACCTTCATAAACACTAAAATCATACCCATTCCTTTTAACTCTACAACATAGTAATAATAGTCTAATATAGAAATAGAGTGTGGGGTTGGCGTAGGAATTATTCGTCAGCAAAAATGCCTTCCTTCTTTCCTCCTGAGACTATTACATGAGTGAGCCAAAAGATAATGCCGCAAACCATGCATTTCTTATGCAAACTTATGTATTGTTTTTACCATCATGCGCAGTCTGGCAGTGTTATCAGTGTTTCAAGCAAAGTGCATGTATTCTTACATTTCTTTAGAATGGCCGCTAGCAATGTTACTTTGATATGGAGAGTGTTTTGCACTGATGTCAATAACCATAAACAATCTTGGATATCCCGTGTTGTCATTATAATTCGACGTTTCGAGGAACAACCGCACCTAAGGATGAATACTCTCTAAGCAGCAGCTGCGGTATACAATTACCCGACACTCGCCTCCGCACGTCACTTTGTTGACTGCAACTCCGCCGTGCTTTTTTTCTTAGTTGTTAGGGGAGCCCAAGTTAGCTCTAACAAACATGTTTTTTTTAATAGTTGCGTTGTCTTTCTATACGTTACATCTGACTGAGTTGCTTGCTACGCACCCCTTATGCTCCCTATAGGTTTCATTAGCAGAGAAGCCAATGAAAGCCCAGAAACCCGTCCACTGCACAGTAAATGGGCGATTTTGATCTTGTACCAGAAAAATCAAATAAAAAGACCACCGCACCAGCTTCAACCTAGTGTGCTAGATGGGCATTTCGTATCTGAGGGATAGCACAGATGCTTCGGAAGTGAACGGATCTTCAGGATGTATGAGCATGTCAAGCAAGGGTATTCTGTGTGTAAGTGGTGGTTCGTTGGTTTCAACATAAATACTACTAATGGGTGATGGCTTATCTGCGCCACATGAGAGACGTAAACCTAAATTATGTACGGAATCGAGTTGTTTCAAGTAGGACTGCCTTGCTGAGCTATACACAATGCAACCATAGCCTAAGCAAGAGCGAACGGAGTGATACACTTGTCGAAGGCATGATCTGTCGGAACCCCAGTGTTTGCGTGGTGGAACCCTCAGTATCTTTAAAACTCAGGATGCTTTGTTTCAAGATATTGTTGTAAGGCAGGAAAGTGAGTTTTTTTGTCAAATGTTATGTCAAAAAGTTTGTGTTCGTGTTGTATGGGTAAACTTTTTTCTTTAAGGTATTGGGAGGGGTCCGTCTGCAGGCCTCGTTTGAGTGAGAAACCATTAGCGACTGTTTTGTGTGGTGAAGACTGGAAACTATTTCCCTCTGCCCATGTTGTCAGTTTATTTATACTTAACTGTAAATTCCTCTCACATGCGGTTACATTGGAGGTTGTGCAAGCTATTTGAAGGACATCAACATGGACAGAATACCTAATAAACCTTGGAATTATTTTGGATATGTAGTTCATGTTTAGGACAAACAGTATAGTACTAAGAATACAGCCCTGAGGGACCCCGTTCCAGTGTGCGAAATTCCTCGACATAGTTGAGCCCAGGCGCACTGGAATTGAACGATTTGTCCCGAAGTCATTCAGGCAATTCAGCATTCTTCTACGGATACCTAATTCTACTAAATCGCGCATTTTGACAAACCTCTTTGTAGGGAAAGAGCAAAAAAGACAGCAAGAAAGTGTTGTTTGTGTATAAATGCTTCTCGTACCAAATGTTCGATCAGCACAAGATGATCAGTTGTTCATCGTGCTTTTTATAGTTGCACTAGAGAATGTCTAGAAGTTGATTTGTTTTTAGGACAAAATGTAACCGGCATTCACAACAAGTTCAAATGTTTCGGGCAGGCAGCTCGTAAGGGCTATTGGTCTAAAATAACTAGGGGAGGTTGGCGGCTTTGCGAGATTCCAGAATGCTACAGTAAAAGCTTTTTTCCAAGCTGTGGGGTTTTTTCTAGATACGCAAATTTTGTTAACAAACTATAGAAGTGCTTCTACAGCAGGACCCGATGGATGGGCGAGCATTTCATAAAGCATAATATCTGGCCCAGGGGCGGTCGACTTAAAAGCCAAAAAAGTTATTTTAACTCTTGGAGTGTAAGTAGAGTTTTGAATGTTTCGTTTGTGCCACCGCATGTTGGCAGTGCTTGCTTCTCTGATGCGTTTTTATACTTCAAGAAAGCTTGTGTTTAGCGTGCGGAACTTGATACTTTGGCGATGTGTTCACCCCGTATATCTGCCGGTTCTTGTAAGTTTGCTTCACATCCGGTGCTAATAAATGTGGTAGTGTATAGGGGCAGTATGTCCCGTTTAGCTTATGAATTCGCTCCCATGATTTCTTTAATGTTGCGGAGTTGTTTATGGATGAGAAATAATTTTGCCACAAGGCTTTCTCAGCTTTTCGGCGAACGTACCGTGCCTTAGCTCTTACCTTTTTAAAGTTTATTAGATTTTCCTGTGTTGGGTACCATCTAAAGAGCCCCCATGATTTCTTTTGCGGCTTTTTTCCTCGGTACATCCTTGGGTCCACCATACTTGATGTTTTCTCTCATCACTCCTGTGGACTGTGGGATAGCTATGCGTGCCGCATTAACAATGGAGGATGTAAACACGTCATTCAATGCGTCAATACTAATAGTGTCTGAAAAAAAAGGATTAAATTAGCTTCGAAAGTAAAAAGTCCCCAGTTGCCAAACTGAGGTTCCCACGGGCGTGGTTTTGTTGGAATAATGGCTGGTGATGATGTCGTGCTAATGGGTACAGAGAGATGATCGCTCCCATATGGGTTGTCTTGGGCATCCCATTTAAAATCGCTAAAAACAGACGGGTAATGAAGGATACATCTAAGCAGCTCATCTTTCCTGAGATTGGGAAGCAGTATGTAGGCTAGCCAGTATTCAGTAGGCAGACATTATAAAACAAAATAAATCTTCTAAACTATGACCTCCTACATGAGTTTTTTCTCTTCACCAAAAAGATGAGTGGGTTTTAAAATCACCTACTATTAGGAACGGTTCTCGTAACGCATTTACGAAGTCTTCTAGATCAAGCAGTGATACCATGAGTGTCGGTGTCAAGTACAAACACCAAACTGTGATTGTTATGAATACACGCAGGGTGGCAGCAACTGCTTCTAGCCTAGTTTTCAGTTTGTGTTCTTGGGGTGCAATACGATTTTGCGAAATTATGGCGACGCCACCAGACAGCCTATCCGCCTGCTCCCGGTCACAACGAAAGACCTGGCATCCTTTCAGTATGTTCTTAAGTTTAGGACCCAAGTTTGTTTCCTGAACGCATAAGGCCACACGTGAATGAGTTGCGAATATTTCTTTGATATCAATTAAAATATTTAAATTTCCTCTACAATTACAGTGGACTAGGAATGCCGTGTTATATTTGTATCAAGGGAACACTGGGTTTTTGGTCCCGTGTTATGGTTATTGCTTTTCTTCCCATTTTCTGGGAAGTTCCGCCGCCCTCCGAAGTAGACGGCCGAGAAGCTCCCTCTGTTGTGTCCATTGTCTCTTCAGAGACACTGGTGGTTCGGGCAGGGTGAACGGGGGTTAAAGCGTTCGACTTCGCCGTGTGGGGTGAGGCCTTCGGCACTTCTGAACCAGGGGTCCATGCAGCCCGCTCCCGGGGTGGTGGAGCAGCGCTCGCTGCTACCACCGGGGGCGCGGGGGCCCCACTTCAGCCTCACGGTGTGTGGTTTCAGCAGGCGCCGAGAACTGCTGTGATGCCCCGCCCTGTTGCACCACAACGAAGTAGGATCGGGTATGCGCTGTTGTCAGTCGCCTGCGTGCTTCGCTAAACGAATGGTTTTCAGTCACTTTCAGTGTGGTGATTTCTTTTTTATTTTGCCATGCTAACCAAACCTAGAGTATGCTGCGTGGTTGCGCTTGAAGTTCACAGAGAGTTGTTCTTCAGATTCACAGTTCCTGGCAAGGTGTTCATTGGAGCCACATTTACGCTGATGTCTTGGCCCCGGCAGCTGAGCGAGTTAGATGTTAGATTACAGGGAATGTCACATTATGGGAGAGATTAATTGAGACAAACTGGAGCTGTGCACCTATTTTTATGTACACGTACGTTTTAGATCTCGAACCTTAAAAGTGCGGCTGCAGTGGGTGGCAATAAAATTCGCGTGCTAGAGAAACAAAACCCCTGAGAATCCACTGCAAGTAAATTATTTCAATACCCGTAAACACTCATGAATTCAAATGAGGAAAAAAATATTCAGCAAATGCCACTTGGGGCAGACACATTCACGTAAAGTTGCCAAGAATATGGTCATCAAAAGTGACGACGCATCTCCTGTAATAATACGATCTATTATTACGCTGATATGACGGGAACTGCGCACGGTAGGATAGCCGTGCTACACGACCGTATTTATGGCTTATTAACTAAAAATATTTGACACACACACGACATTTGAGCTGCTGCAGTACATTTTTCAAAGATATTTTGTTGAACTGCCTTTTGGGTCAACCAATCTCAAAGGCCCTTGAAGTGCGGATGGTCGTACTCTCGCACGCAGCTTCTGCAAGCCATATTTTAAAAAAATATATCTATGAGTAAAACTTGGTTTTCGAACAACGGCCTTTAAAAAAACAAAAAAAAGAATGTAGCCTATGTAGGGCATATTTGGTTTTGTATTGGCATTATGTTTTATTTTACACTAATAATTGTGTTTTTTGGCACTCTAAACTTTTATTTGTTTTTGTTGCTTTACGTAAACAAAACTACGCCCCTGTGGCGACACCAAAACATGACAATGTAACGCGGAAACAATCAACTACCTTCGAGAATTCTCGTCCAGTTTGGCGGAATTCTTTATAGTTCGCATGGCATTTAAAATTTTGATGGCAGTTTGACTCAAATGTCTCATGCACTTAAAAAAAAGAAGTTCCCATTGCCTGCTGTACTTATTCCTTGATCACGTTAAGCAAGAAAGAGACTTGAGGTATTGGCTTTGTTGTTGGAAAAAGTTTCCGCAACTCCTCCCTCACCACTGCACGGGCGGTGTCGCGTAGTGAGTCGAGGTAATGACGCCGGCAGCAATCGTCTCCGAAACTAGCCGATTGATTGGGCGGTCGTACAGCCTCATTCCGATTTCGAGTGTCTTCTGCATTGCGGCGGCCTCAGACGCGAGTTCGGACATGGTTTTGGGCGGGTTGCGAACAAGGAACGCTAGAGTTCTTGCTTCAAACTTCGAATTAGAAGCCGTAGTTTCTGCGATCATCGTCCTGGAGAAAGTAGCATAGCTCATTATCCTGATCCGCGATTCAGCTCACTCCAAGTGACAGCTGACGACCAGCTACTGCCAATGAAAACCTTCGCTTCCTTTTTTAGCACCTTTTATGCCTATCTGTTGAAGCCAAGCTGTGTGTCAGAAGATACAGTGAATATGCATCAACCAACCGCGCTACTAAAACAAATATTCGCGATATCTCAAAAAACTTCTAGAAACAACGCTCTTTAGGTCTTTAAAAAGCAAAGCTGTATTGGTAAGTTTTTATGCTCAGTGCCCTGCATATTTGCGAACGAAAATAGCTTCCCTACACCCCTGTGATATAAATTTCTTGTTTGCTTTTCTCACCTCCTTTCACTCTCTTCCCCTCAGGATTAGCTGCCAGCTTAATAAACACATTGACGGCTTGCTCAAACTAGTTCATTTTTGCCGCTGTTTAATTCCACAGGCTTATTACCAAACCTTTTGTTACTTTCGATCTTTGAACCCTACCATAAGGTGTAGCTGCCACTGCTGCTGGGTGAATAATGACGAACAGTTTTTTTGAGGTATAGAATTTTACTTGAAAAGTTTATGTTGTTATTAAAATGGGAATCGTGTATCATGCATTGAATTCATGTCTGATATTTGCTTTCCTGTGTAAAGAATGCGGCCAAGTATAAACATTAGCGCCGCATCAGGTCGTTTAGATACGCTTCGCCTCTGTAAACATCTGGTTCAAGAATACTTTCATCTTTTGGCTGGGCGGACGGGTCAAGCGACAAAGGGGCAGCGACACGGACATACAGAAGAAAATGTGCGCATTTATTTACCTAAAAAATATCCCTTTTCAAACTTCACAAATAAGAAAGCACGACGGGTTTGATTTATTAAGCTGAAACAAGCAGCCCTCTTTGAGAACAGAAGTAAAGTATACTTCCACTACTCATCCCATCCTAAATAATATATTTGCGCTACTATAAAAAGGATTCCTGATGTGTTCAAGGATAAGTGCTTTGCGGATTGAAATACAGTCAATATTGTGGAAGAAAACGACACACGATATAAGGCAGAAAAAGTTTTGTTGTTGGGGCCTTTTGCATGAGCGAGAACCAGCAATATTCTCCAAGGCATACACAACAGTTCGAGAACATGTATTTTGACTCACATGCACTTTTTTGGGGGAAAGAAATCAGTAATAAGAACGTCAGGTCCGTGAATCCTGTCTCTTACCCTAATTTTTCTTTAATATTGTATTTTGGTTACCACTGCTTACACTCTATGTATTTTTAGGGAGACAAGTGTTTTGAATCAAATATTTTATCAATGTGCGACATTCAAACGAATGACTGGGAATACGTGAGCAAAAATAGCGCAGATATTTTTAACAAAACATTGCTAATGCGGATTTACGGTTTTTATTAATTTTTGTAAGACGTACACATTTGTTCCAGGAGACGTCAGCCAAAGAGCTGCCCGTAAATACGTATTTATTTTTGGGCGTCAATGACGACTCAAAAAAGATTCCTCGCCTCTTTACGTAGTTCGTTAGCACATACACATTTTCTACATTAAAATACTAACCCCTAAACGAAGGTGCTGCTGCATTATTTGGGCAACTTGATTATTTTTTGCAGTGAGAATTTATATCTACTTACAAAATATTCGCTATATAAACGCTAATTTGCAGATATTTAAAAATATTTTGTTTCGTTATGGTTTGTTTCTGGAGAAATGCAACCATGAAAGAAATCGCACCGCCTTGTGTTTAGAAGCGTAGGTTAATGAACAAAAGGCACTCGATTTACACGATTTGTGAGCGCCATCGGCGCAAATAGAAAAATACACGGTTGGCCGCAACTCTCTAATCCGAAATTTTATAAGAACTGCATACACAAAAACAATCGTTGTACACTACTTTTGGGCAAGCAAAAACAATCGTTGTACACTACTTTTGGGCAAGCCGTTATCATAGCCGCAAACCGTAACGCATCAAAAGTGTAATACCAACTCCTACATGGAATTGGCAAGCGTCTTCATCAAGTTGCCCTATGAAACAAATGACTTCAAGTCACTGACCATTTCTTAACACCAAGCTTTGTCCTAAGCCCCGACATAATTGTTTTGGATCACCAAAACCACAAACCTCACTGGGAGCTTTTGAGAATACCAGTGTAAGCACATTTTACATGTCTCTTATTTGGGCTCCTGTTCGAAAACTTCCATAGCAGCTTTTCAAGGCAAAAGGAAGAAAAAGGGGGTGGGTGGTGTAGTGATAACTTCCCTCCTTAAGAAAAGCCACCTTTATGAAACCAATGTAGGACCTGAGAAGCTGTCTGAAAAGTCATATTTTTCTGTATAGGTTCAGAAGTTGTTCAATCGCGTCTCCGTGTCAGTGTTATGAATGACTGTTTTGCGCCTGGAGCTGAAGTCTCGCAAGTGTTTAATGATGCCCTTTCTTAAAAAAGCAAAATGAGGAGTGCAAGTAGCCTCTGGCCCACCATGTCTATACAGAGGCCTATTATGAAAGACTATTCTTTGTTACATGAAAGAGTTCGTGTACTCCGAAGGTCTCGTCACGGGTTATAAATGCGATGCTATTGCTTAGGCGTATTTCTTAAGCCTGTTTCCTCTTGGGCTGCCCCCTGGACTTGGTAGGTGTCTGTGGTTATTGATTTTTATCAATCAGCCCTTACACAAAATTTATCAATTTGAAGAGGGATAACAACTGTTTCACCGCAATTTGGGTATACCGAATGCTCAGAACGCTTTCGTGCGGCTACTTTGTAGTCTTGCGCGCTGAGTTCTCTTTTGTGTTGGTGCGCAATAAAATATTTACATTCTTTACTTCTTCTGGCTTGAGAAAACATCAAATATAAATCCACATATGCGCTTCCAGCTTCGCTTCCGTTAAAGCTTCAAATTTTGCGTGTCCTCAATTTTTTTTCCCATTACATAGGCATGTTGTAATGGTTGCGTGTTCACGAAACGAAAAACTGTATGTTAGATACAAAAGACCTTTCAACTTCCAGTCGCAATAGGGAAGGTGTGGTCCTTTTTGTCCAGCCTCCTGAAAATAATGCAGTGGTTATAAAAATTACGCCATGAAATGAAAAATACACCACAGCGTCTAGTATAAAAAAGACCTATTTGTACAAGATCTATTTGTATTCTGCTCCGGATTACGGCTAGAAAATTCCCACTTTTGTACAGTTACACGTATTTTACAAGAAAAAAAACAATTTGCAAATAATTTTGGCTTGGCTGGAATATATAAGAATAGAGAAATGAAGACTGCTTTTAGTTAAAATAAATAGGCAATTTTTGTAGCAAGACGAGCGAGGTTGAACCGTTCCAGGGTATTGGCTGTGGTCAATTTTATCTACACCGCTTAAAGTGTCACCGTTATATTGGTAAAATTATCTGCATTGGTTATGCTGGTTTCTAACATAAAAATTTTACCACGATTTTCTGGAGCATGTGTTCGGTAATGAAACAAAAAAATCAAAGCGATTAGGACCGCCACCAAAATATTTACTGCAATACCTGAAATAATTGGCGATATATAAAACATAAAACCTGGTAACATTTGCCACAACTTGGAAGGTATTCTTGTTAGTGCCTGATCCTTTGTTAAAACTGCTCTACTTAAATAAATAACAGTTCTTTGTAAATGTAAAAATACCTTACCCGAGTGTACAATTCTTGCCGGTCTTTGGAAGCACGAGACTGGGATGGACACTTCATTGGGCAAAGCAGCTTGAAAATGTACTTGCGTAAATTTCTTGTTCTTTGTCAAGCCACTTAAAAATGGTATCAACCAGTGACCGTTCCTATTTTGGTCACGAGGTATTACCAAGTCGATTCTTCTAGCAACCGACTGGTGATGAGTACTCCTATGGAGGCTGTTGGCCAGACCATCTTCTCTTGCTTTGTGTGCCAGCACGCCCTCCGTGGGATAATATATACAAGGTTCAAACACGGCCGGTGCCCGACCGGACAATTTCTTTGGCCTCCAACAGGCACATGTTATTTGAATAAGGTTCAACTAAAGCTGAGGTTCTGCCTAGAATGAGGCAAATATCCAGGAAAGTGCATTCTGCGATCACAGATGTGCAGCCATCGTTTAGCAATATTTCTCTGAAGCAGATTAGGGGATAAATTTCCTGAACCGGCGCTGGCGTTCGGTGACAGGTACCCTGCGCATGAAATGAAACGGCAATGAAATATTAGGTGGTGCATTTTTTTGTTTCAGCAAGTTTGTGCAAAATGCCCACGATGGATTTTTTTAACAACCATTTACGACAACGCCTCGTCGAACCTAGTAAAAAAGGAGGCTTAGCGTACTTTTCGGCAGTTAGACAAATGTGTCGTCGACACTTGGCAGTTAATATGCTCCCCTCATTGTTGGAGCAGAACCAACATAGTAAATCGCACTCAACGTGTCGCCCTGAATGCATGGTGCCGTGATTTACTGCCGGTCAGTTTCGGCCCGTTGTTGTGGTTAACAGCGGGTCAGTTGTTATATTCGCCGGAAATTGCGAATTTCCGGCATCCACCTCCTTCCGATTCTTCCATTCTCCTAGGTTTTATACACATCACGGGTTACACCGTGTCTGTAGCGAGGCAGCCACAGGGTCGAAATGGTACCCCGTTCTCTGAGCCTCTTTAATAACATTTATAGCCTAACTGCCCTGGCCTCTTGGGTAAACATGGCGTTGGCGAACCAGCCCCTAAAACTGTGGTTAGGAGGCAGTCGGTTAACCGGATGATATACCGTGTTCTAACACTGAACTTGAATGAAAAGGCTGGAGGCATCGGACATCCAGGTGACCTTGCGGTGATGAGGTCCCATGTGGCCGAAGCCTTTCAAAGGTGGGCCTTTAGGGCACTCGTCCCCCGGGTCCTGTACATATAAACAGGCACTCGCCAAAGAAGAAATTCTAGGAGCAGAACGCCTAGTGATGACAATGCTGTCCAAAACTGCAAGCAATAGAAGTAACGAAAAATACTTTGAAGGTAAACAAACTATATTATATTGAAAAGCGTGAAATGTGTTATTGTTGCACGAATCGGTAGTACAATTTGTTGCTGTGAATCAAGCAAATTTACTCGGGGAGCATATTCTAACTTTGTCCCCTCCCGTGTTTCTTGTCCGAAAAAAATTACGAGCTGCGTGCGTAGCACGGCCATCAGCAGGAATTAGGATGGTTTCAGTTGGCCGATGTTTTTGTTTGGCCATAGAAGCAATACCTAGACAGCATCTGGTGCCACCCGCCACAGTAGATGGAGAGGTACCCACCAAGTGAAGTGTTCCTCACTACATACTTGCTTCGTCAAACGCACATATGGTTTCTTGATCCCTTGGGAAAAGAACAAACTATACTGTTGCTACTGGGGCTGCAACTGCCAGCGTGTAAAATGTGCTTCATGACAGGCCTAAAGTTTTGGCTTTGCTTTTGGTAGAGGTTTTTGTTTCAGTTTTCGTGTGTCCATTCTGAAGGCATCGTTTATACCCGACAGCGTTTTGTATATTTTGTAGAGCGCGAGTATTTCATCACGCCTTGGAAACAAAACCGCCATTTGTATCGGGGTGGACGAGTGGATGCGTTAGAAATTCTGTACTAGTATGCTCGGTGTTTATGTAGTCCATAAGTTTTCCTACTGACGTAAATCCTGATCCCTGGCTTTGATAATTAAGCTGGAATGTTTGGCTGGGCTGTGCAGTGTCGCAGGTGGGCTTGAAGAGCGGATGGTCTCTTCGTAAACGTTGACGTCCTGAAATTCATCCCTAAATCTGTAAAACGTTTATTCTGCATTATGGTGCCAATGTTGAGGAAAGCTACCTACTCCATAAAGACCCTGAATGTTCATTCAGCAGGGTTATTCTGCTTCCTGCGAGCGTTTAAAGAGAGGCAGGAAGTGCCACAATTGCCCTGGTTTCGGCATCCCGCAGGAACTTCGGGAACTTCGAAAGACGACCACCGTACGAGACTGTGTTACCTTACGGCGGGGGGTTCCTCACCAAAGATGTGAGCTCAAAACACTTTGAAGTGCTCCCAAAATACGACATTTTAATACACCCAAGAAGTCAGTGAACATTGAAGTAACAACGCGCAAGCTTTTTGTACTTATGCCCACGAATCAACGTGAATTTTCCCACACTGTCAAAAGGAGGGGTACAAATAAAAAAAAATATTCCAACTCTTTCTACATGCTAAGAAGGCGTTCCCGGAATACAGCACGTTTTTTCAGAACCCTGAGGTGGCGGAGAGATATTTTTGGGCAGACATGGTTTTGTTACGCAAATAAATGTTTGGTTAGGCGCAGCTATACGTACTTATGAGAATGATTTTGTGGACAAATTTAAATTGAGTTTAAAAATGCACAGTCCCACGGTTGATTTATATCTTCCGATAATAAACATAGACGTTTGCACTGTTTGGCTTAAAAATACCGTCAAATTTGTACAAAAAGAAGCTTAAAACAAAGAATTATACTTTAGAGCCACGTCTCTAAGTCCGTCAGCCATTGTGCATGTAAAATGTATTTTCTATACCAAAATAAACATTGGATATGTCGAGTTCTGAGCCCACGCGATCTATCACACACCGCCCCCCTGTGCTTCCTTTCATGAACTGGAGAAGCAGCTCACCACGTCTGGTAACAGCCTCGCCTTGCAACACTCCTTTGGGGAGGCTGTGTGCACGTGGTCAAGTACGTGCAAGCCGTTCTTAGCACAGCGTGCTTTAAGAAAGAGAGAAAAACCACCCGAAGCTCTGTGTGCTGCTTTCACGACACCAGCAGTTCTCGCTCGACGTTGCCAGAAGCACTTTCTGCTGCCGATGTGCTGCGTCGATCCACAGGAAAGTGAAATTCTGCTCGTCGAAATAAAGTCGCGTGCTGAGGTTGCGACTGATGGAGCTAAGGCAAATGTTCGGGCGGGAATCAGTGATTACTACAAAAAGCTATACCTTTCTCTGCTATCAATTTTCTTCGTAGTAGAATACCATTACCATTCATGATGGGTGCAATTGTTTTTTCTTTGTGCTTGTGTTTTCAATGAGCTGGTTACACAGTAACAAATTTAATGCAGAAGTTCGTTGTACGCCTGTTTGATAATATTAGAAAACTTCTTATTGCGAACAAATCACATGAAATAATGGTATGTTTTATAAAACAATTTGGCTGTTGCCTTCAAGGTCATCCTCAGTTTGAAAAAAACCACGCAAACAAGCAGGCTACACAATGGCACATTTTCTCATAATAAAACAAAAAAAAATGTTTCTCGCACACGCAATGAACGTTCCTTGCTTGCAATAAACACTGTGTTCAGTGCTAATTGGCGTTTTACAAAAAAATGTAAACATATCTGGTGGCAACAAATGGACAACTTTAAATAAATACATGCATCCAGCTTGCTCATCTGTGCTAAGTGAGTACTAATTGTATTTAACTTTGCTCTTTTCAGCTTCTGAATATCGAAGGAAAACCGCCGTAGAAAAAAGCTTTTTAGAAAAAAAAAATATGTGCGATACGTTTAAACATTTGACATCGTTGGTCCAAGGTTTTCGTTCTTATAAACATAATTTAATCAAAAAATGGCACTCAACACTTTGCGAACCTTTAGGTTCTAGTAAAACGATTAACAGACGTTCGGGTGTTCCTGATTTTCTGCTTTCCCATTTCAGAGATCGCTTTTACTGTTAAGCTAAGTCTGTTTATTCAAGTTCAAGAACAAAGATTACCTGAAACATGTTCATGTATTCGGCATTTAAAGTTCATGACAGTTGTAATATAAAACAGTCCAGGCAGCCTGTGCAAGAAGCCGCGATTATGCCCGTAGCGGAAAAAATTGATAGAGTAAAAAACTCAAAAGCAGAACCTCAAAACCGCTACAAAAGATAACGCAAAATCAGAAAAATAGCAAACGCAAATATTGTACGTAAGGCACCTAAGAAAAGGGGAAGAAGTATACAAAAAACCAGAAATATGAAAGCAGATCCTACTCCAATATGAGAGCGCGTAAGCTCAGGGATAGCACTACGGAACTTTGAAACCAATAAAGAAATTCAGAACTTTTGGATTGCACAGCACATTGAGACACAATCAAGACACTACAAAGCTGCAGGAGGAGAGTCAGAATGTGCATGGGCGTGTGGCTCCGTAGGGTTGGCAGTAAAGTTGTAACAATGAAGTAAACTCGGTACTTCCTTCAGCTGTTCATTTCATTTGGAGAAGGGGTGTTAAAAGTAAATGTTTCGAACTCAAACTTTCCTATTCTTTTTAAATATTGCTAATAAATCACTCATGAAGTAACATGCTTATAAAATTCGATGCTAGAAGCTTTTTGTTGTAAAACTACAACATATGCTATTTTTAGTACAGTCTTAGTTGAATACGGTGTCTTTTGTCGCCTCATGAAAGAAAACTAGGCACTAGTTTTATTACTAGCACCTCGGCACGAATCACGCTGCAGAGATTTAAAATGCTCAAGCTTATTGATAACAAGTGTTTTATGCAAAGTCTGGACATAGAAAGGGTAAATAAAAGGTGCCGAATTCAGGTGTTTTCCTGCAAGCAATAATTTCAGTTTTCAATATTCTTAAATGCCGTCTTTAGAATTTGATTTTGACGTGGCTTTATTTTCAACGCATGGGACAAGCCAACTGGTTTTAAAATCAAAAGTATTTATGATGTACGAATGTTTATCCCTTTGAAATATACCTTGATTGAAACCATATTAAATACAGAAAGTGACAAGGAATCTTCCCTTTTTGCCAAATTCGCCACCACCGACGTTTTGTGTCACGAATATTTTTCACCATTTGCATTACGGGGGACTTTTATTGGAAAACACCGTTGTAATGTACTTCTAATTGATACCACTATTTTGAGGTAAAAATGTAGCTCTCGGCAAAAAATTGAATTTTGCAAAGTGGTGTTCACATTGAATGTTATTGTTGCTTTGTACAGGTTCATGGAATATTTATAGCACCGTTTCTACATATGGAGTACACGCTGCTCGTGTTCAGTTAAACTTTAAAGAACTTCGTTTGAAGTATCACAAGCCTGAATTATCTGAAGATCCTATAACCAATACTCGGGGCAACATAGCAACTTGTGATATAAGTAAACATTCTGATAATAATTATCACAATTTTACACAATACTATAGGGCTATTCATACTTTCACTACAAAAACGTACGAATAAATGACTTCTTCCTCCTTGTATGACCGTTAAAACCAAAGTAAGAATTATCACTCAATCCAAACAAAGTTTTTGGCAATCGCGATTTTGGTTTTACAGTGAATACGTGTAATCGGCTTGAATTGTAATTGTTATAGGTATAAAATCACTAACTAGCAGGTAGAAGCGACCAATGCAGGAGACGTTTTCCGGAACAGACAAGAAAAAGCTACTAAACGTGTAAAAACACCCAATATTGCAGTTTTAATTAGGCGCTACTAAAATACATTAAGAACAAAGCGGGCCAAAATATTTTATATTAATTGGAAGGTAAAGAAAACTGAAATAACTTTAGTTTTCCTCGGGGGTCTATATTTGTTTATCTGCTATAGGCTGAAAATGAAGGCATACCCTGAATAAGCTAGCCAGTGGCCCTGAGCGCGAAAAAAGGTTAACACTTCGGCTATTTTTGTGCAAAAAGATTTAAGGTCACCAACTTGCCGTTGTTTACTATATATTTCTTTTTTACAAACACATTTGGTCACCTTTATATCTCTGACGCTCAAAAATGAACAAGTGAAAATGTAAGCAAAAAAATTTCTTCTGTTTGGTATAAGTATTCCGACCAACAGTTTCGTTTGTGTGAGGTTCAGAGAGTACACTTTCACTGCAGTAATGGCACAGGTATTTCTCCTGGGTTTCTTCGGTTTGTTCTTTCTTTACGCTGAGTTTTAAATAGAAGTATTTTTTTCTTCCGATATAGTCCTTTCTCTAGCATGGTATTAAAACACTCAAGTTTAGACATTATTATTCATGTACGTCATGTATTATATTGATTGATTTTCTTAAAATGAATCGAATTCAATAATTTATCAGCTGTTTTGTATGCAATAAAACTGAAACCACGGTCTTGATGCTTTGTAATATTGTTAAGGAAATGCATAAATAGAGGCTTTGAGCAATTACTCATTTTTAAACAAAATACAATCACAGCAGCTTATGCCGGTTGCTGGTGTTTTTTTAAGTGTAGCATTGGAAATTTATTCCGGCATTGTGGTTGTTTTGAAAGCCTGAACTCCACTGAGGCATTTATATTCGCTGATAACATTGGAAAAAATTATTCGAACACTAATCAAGCTTTTGCACTTATTTTAGGTTTAAAAATAAAGCACTTTTGCAATATGAAATATACATTGCCTCGTAAACTTTCCTTTGGTGACCGACTTAGTTAAGGTAATATAGCTTTAAAAGAAATGTTGTTTCGGTGAATAAAAGTAAAGTAAAGACACAACAACCATATTTCCACAAACTAAATGCTATTGAAACAATTATGGGTACGTGTACAAGAAGTAATTTCGACAATCCATTGGTAATATTTGTGATTTCAGAGCTAAATCCGAAATAGGTTATATTATAAAAAAAAAAAACCTAATCACTGTAGTCATGACTATTTTCTACGTGTGGGTAATAACGTAATAAATAATTTTGTTGCTTTAGTTTCAGCAAATTTAAATTCCACCACCACCACGGAAGGTAAGCTCTATAGACATATTTGCTTTCCGAAGAAACCCGATGAATCAGTACACAACGAACTCAGCAGTTGTAAATGTACACAAAATAACACAAAAACGTAGTACAGTGGGGCAATATTTGATTACGTATTATGACTCGGGGATTTCAAACATTACAACTAATAGGAAGTCCCGTAGTATCCCTGTTTTAAATAGTGATCCTCCTAACGGTCGACGGCTCATGGGTGCAGTTGTAAATGTAGACTTTCTAGTGTCGGTAATGTTTTTTATGAAATTTTAGGGAATGTCGAACCAGTCGGACTTGTTTACCCATGGTTGGTTCTCAGCGCTTTAAAGCATCTGTTTTGGTGACGGGGCCTGGGTAGGGAATGGCAGAGGTTACTGGAGGTGGGGTGGTCTCCGAGTAGTTTTCCAAAGACACTCTTAGATCATATGTTACGCTGGAACTTACGTTCAGCAAGCGTTTCACGAAGGGTGGCGGCAAAATTCATGTGGCAGGGTGTTGTTCTGCTATGTCCTGAACGGGCACTTTGCGGTTGAGTCAAGCTGGGCCTATCAGGCTGCACAAAAATAGACCATTGTTGAGAAAAAAATGATGTCGTGTTAGCCCCACAATAGTAGGCTATGTAGACCACAAAAGTTGTCGTCACAATTTAGAGCCAAGAAAACCGCAAAAGATGGTCTCGTTTACCTGTACTCCGCTTTATTTTTTTCACCGCCGCCACGTTTCTGCTTCTACTGCGTATCCTCATTTTTCAAATGGCGGTGCGCCAGTGCATGCGAATTCTATCTTTGATTCTGTAAATTCTGTAGCCGTAAATTCTGTAATTATTTGAAGGCGCTGTTGTCGACATTTTTTTCATTAGGTACTGCGTGACGAGTGCCAAGAGTGAGTTTCCTGTTCAGGCAAAGTAATGTCAAAGTGGAAAATACATGGTAGGGTTAGGAGCAAGATATTTTAGACACTTTGGCAGAATTACGATTAAAAAGCCATATAAAACACGTTTGTAGAGGTAAACCAACACAACACATAATACAAATTACGCCCATCTTCCCGCGAGGGGAACCCTCGTGTGATGCGACGCATTTTGAGGGTTCAATTGGTGTTCCCATTGGGTTGATTCCTTAAATCGCCTGAAACGTGTTTTGAACACGTAGAATGCATTCCATCCCACGAGGGTGTTCTCATACGCGGGAAAGATGAGCGTAATTTTCGTTCTTTTACTGAGAGAGAGACTGGTTGTCATTTTCAGCGCTTGCACTTTACTTTGAGCACGACGGCTTTGTGGTCGCTTAAGTACAAGGTCAGTGGATCGCGTACTAGCGCACGGAGTCGTCAATCAAATTCGCACGGAGTCGAGCGAGAGCGAGCGCTTGACTGAACCACCACAGCGCGCTACCCGCTGTATATTCACAGCGCCTGAAGGAGAGGAGACAGCGGAGGAGAGTCACGCCTGCACGCACTTGCGCACCGCAGCAGAAGCGAGCGTAGCGAAGAGAGCGCACGGAGCTGTTGTTTTTGATAATAAGACGGAGTGAGAGTGTTGCGCACAGCTGTCGGAGAGAAGAGCGGAGGAGAGTCGCGCATGCACAGGTGGCGTGAGGATGCCGCCGACGCCGACGCAGGGGAGACATGTAAGAGCAAGAGATGCGTCGCATCTAAAAATGTGGAAAAACAACAAAACAAGCACTGAAAAGCGTCTAATGCACGTTGTGCCTTTTCTTGTACAAGAACATTTTGACTAATGTTAGAGATATACTATACATAGAAGGTCAATAATTAGGGCTTGTTGTAGGCTACTAGTAAATGATATATAGAAAAGAACATAGCGGTGATTCTCGAAAACAATTTGTACTCGAGAACAGCGGACAAACATTGAATAAATGATCTAGGTGCCAAAATATCGATTCAGGTGATTCATGCGAGAAACAAGAAAAAAGAAGACGGGGCAATGTTCAGCCTGCAAAAGCGCCATAGCAGCGCATTGGTCATCGTTTTCTAGTGAGGGTGACTGCACAGAATTTTGCATAGCCGGAACGTAATTTTAGAAAGACGTTTGTTTCAGTAGACTGAGCAATGAGTAAGAGAGAGATCAGTCGATAGAAAAAAAGGCTTCGTTCTTAATGATCATCAGTTCGTGCAATCACATAGAGCGGCGTAGTTTACTGTAATTCAAGAATAATTGGCCCTTTGTCTGAAACCCCACAGTGATTCTGCATTGTGTTGAGCTATATTTTGTTGCGATGACTGAAATTGTCTTGCTATATATAGTTCTTTTTCCGTTTTTTTTTTCACACGCACAACAATGTTATGCAAATATATGGTTGACATATATTTGACACCTAAACTTTTCATTTTGATTTGACCCTTGTAATTTACTCTTTTTCAAAGTATACAAAAAACTAGCCGTAAGAATAATCCGCGGAAGAATACCTAGCTGATACATCCTTAAGAAAGCAAGAGGGAGCGCTTGTCTTGTTTCCCGCCGTTTTTGTGTGTGCGTCTTGTGCGGATCACAAGCGATATTTTTAAAGAAGTTTGCCCCGGGTTCTTCAGATCCGCAGAAATGTGTTGTATATAACAGACAGCACTTCTTGTACTCGTCGAACATGTTACATTGTTGTGCGTTCGCATTCTTTCTTCTGAAAAAATTCTTTTACGAATGTGTTAACTACATAGTTTGCTCTACCCGCTACAAACAAATTTAAAGATTTAATTCCATCAAAATAACTTTACCTTTACAAAAAGCTTCTCATGGGAATATTGTTTAAAACTTTACTCTAATGCTGCAGTTTTTACTCTAGGAGTAAGTACACGGGTTTACAACCAATTATTGCGAACATAAAGGTTGAAAACCTTTGGGGTGAATACTTTGGTTGTGTATTTGCAGCAACACCTACACATTAAGGTAGGTCGACACCTTCAAAAACGCATTTTTTGAAAAAAATGACTTTTTTTAAATTTAGCAATTTCAACATCTTTGTCTATTGAAGAATATTTAGAAAAAAAATTGTGCTGTTATCTTAATCGGTTCAAAAGTTATGACCATTTTTCAACCCCGCCGAGACGCATCCGAAACCGAAACTGAAGGTTTCCGATTCCGCAGTATCTGCCATGTCGTCCTAAATGTTTCTTCGTATATACGTTACATAATGCCAATTTATTTAGCTACATTCTAAGCTTTTGGACACATTTCGGGATATTGTACATTTGATTTATGTCAAAATTTTCACTAAGGGGCAATGGGTGGCACACTCGTGTTCACGTTGCGCGCATTTGCATTGCCTTGTGTTCGTGTCTGGTTGTCCGTGCTTTTTCATATGCCGTTTTAACCTCAAGGATTTAGTTCTAGCCTCGCAAGGAGACCATTATAGTACTTTATAGTCTGCAGTTACAGATATAATACGAGGACGGCGTGTCTGACCAGTGACTGTCACCCTAAGACGAAGGCTGCATGTGAGTCAACTGTAAGACACGAAACAGGCAAAAAAAAATGTGTGCGCCTCAGCTCGGCCAAACAGAGATCGTGGCGGTTACAAGGAGGGTGCAAGCTATCAGCCTGGCGGAATTAGGCGCATTGACTGTTTCTTATAATACGTACAATAGGTCTGAACCTTCAAAGCCATTTTTCTCAAAACTTGATTTTTTGCTACCATTAGTTACGCGAACAGTGATAACTTTGCTTCTAGAAATTTTTTTCTTACGAAACTTTGTGTGCTGTTTGTTTGTATATAGAGCTATGCAATCAAGCAGAATGACTGAAAACTATTGGTAACTTTTTATAATATGGCCAGTTGTGTGAAACCCAAACAAGCCGGATATCAAATTTTTGAGTCTTTTTATGATTACGCAACTTAGCTTAAAGATGTGATATTCGTGGAGGTTAGTTGCACAGGTTATTGTCTTCATTATGTTCCTGCCAAGTCGTGGTTGAATCGAACCAACCATTTTGTACTTATGACTGTTCGCGCAACATGCATATTTTGGCGCATTTTAATTTATATAAATTTTTTGTTAGACATTTTTAGCAATTTTATCTATTTAGAGTTTCCAACTGTATAAGCTTTACAAGCCAAAAATATAATTGTAAGGTTTGGGCTACACCTGTCAATTTTTTTTTCGAAGGTGTCGACCTACCTTAAAAAAGCTTCTGTGCTGAAACTTCTTGTGACGGTATAACAGTTTAAATATGATAATAAAAAGCGTTCATACGACGCACAACATAATGAACTCATTTTTCTGTTTTTTTTTATGCTTACTTCCCGAAGGTGGTAGTTCCCGAAGGTTGAAGTTGAACAAAATAAAGAAGATTATTCGATCAATGCAAAGACACAAAACATCGGCATATTGCAATTCAACTCTATATGACCAATAGTTTAGGAGCACCTGACAATTGCAGCGTTTGGCGACGAGAATAGGTGTATTCAACGCTAATGAATCCAAAGCGGATGGCGAAAACTCCACATATCATTATTCTTTTGTTTTAGCATTATCGCAGGTGCAGCGAGTACCCTGCCCAAATCCGTTGTCACTAGGATATATAGATCAGGAAGTGGAGAAAATGTTTGAAAATAATGTTCGCAGGAATGGTAGAAAATATTTTAATGAGATGACTAAACTGTGAAAAACATTTATTCATCGATCTCTTTTCGGTGATAACAACAAAAACTTCACACAGAAGTTTTTTCTTTCCAAAAAATGAGCCAGGTGGATGAGAAATGTTCAGGAGAGTTTCTCGTACGCATTAGTAGGAAAAATGGTATGGGAATTATTAGCTGAAGCCAACAAACCTTCGACATGGGATACAAGTTTTCTGCCTGATTTCGATTATGACGATCCGACGCGACTAGCCAATCAGCGTCCACCGGTTAATATAGAATTATTGTGCTCCAAAAACGTCGTTGCTGGCGTTAGTATTGGCCAGTCTTGGTGGTTGTACACTCCGTTGCGCATTTTCGCTAAACGTTTGCGGTAATTTTGAACGAGAACCGTAAGCTGTTCAATACACAAGTTACTAATTCTGCAGAAAAATTGTTTTATATTAGTCAGGTTACATGTTCTATGCATTGGTAATCGCAAATGATGTTTATGTTCTTTATTTAGAGGTGTGCTTGGTCCAACGGAAATGGGGAAAGTGCAGCTAAGCGACGTACCAAAGAAGTGACAATAAACAGCGAAAACAGTAGCCTGAATATTGAGACAAATATTACTGGTGAGAAAAACGTGAAAGTACACCAGTCGGCTTCTGTTAGAGGAGAATCTCAGTAATTTGTTAGGGGAGATCTTGTACTCGTTAAATACAGGCGCACGATGTATAGTGCAGATGGGGTCCTGCGGGGCAAGATTTACAATTTGGCACAAGACATTCGCACAGTTTGGTTATTCTGGTGTCATATCACTGTGACTGCCATACTTCAGCGGATATTTTTTTTATTTTTTCATCGACAGGAATTGTATGCCTGACAACAAAGGGTTTTCTATTTACTTGCAGATACAGTGCCATTGTATTACCTTATACGTATTCGTAGGCTATTAGTTGACACTCAATAACAGATTGAGACACAAAAAACGACCTCGGCTACTTAAACAGCAGTAAATTGAGGGCCCATTTTACGTTAACATTCTTCTCTCGTTATCATAAATGCAACGGCAAGACTACCGCGTGGCGAGGACACCTAGGTGCCACGTGACACAAACTAGGCCGCGGGCATTGCGGAAAGCGCTCGACTTAGTGAGCGCGGGACCTGACGGGCAAAATGAAAGATGTGCTGCCGTGCTCCAGTAAAGGGCTGCTATCCAGAGCCTCGCTGTGGTTATTAGGAGCCCCGTCTGCGTGCTGGGACCCCAGTGCTACCAAGTGTGCATTAGAAACTTTAACGAATCATTTACACCATTTTCGTCCACTCTCGTATATTCTTGCTTTAAATCACCCTAACCACATTGATTCATCTTTATTGTTTATATCCCGGTAAGAAGTCACCTGTGAGAAAAATAAATAGCTGAAATGTTCACAAAAGAAATGTTCACAAATTAAAGTTGGAATAGCTTTCAATAGAGAGAGAATACCAATCTGAAGACGAAACATTGTTCTGGCAGTGTTATCTTGCCGAATGAAACTGCGAGTAACTGCGGTCGTGGAGGGTTCTGAACGAAAAACTTATGTGATTTTTTTTGTTCGTTTGTAATGTGGAATGCTTCCGCAATAATATTTTACCTAATTTTATAAGAAAGATGCATGATTTGTGTACTTTTTATTATACGAAAATTCTCTAGAGAAATATAGAAGGAACTACTTGTAGTTCTATATAACGAAGCTCTAAATATTCGTTCCTCAGCTCTTTTTCCTGTGTGCGTGAGCGTTAATTTAGTTTGTAGAGGAATACAGCAATTTCAAAAAAATGCCTTGTATTCAAGAAACCTCTGGGGCAACCCGCAAGCTATCTGAAGCTGCAATTTAAAATAGCATTGCCACTATATTGAATGATGTGTGCACAGCGGAGCTACCAAGCAAAATGTTGCAATTATTATTTATGGGCATGAAATATGCAAATAATTTAAAAGACTACGTTACACCCTAGATGATATTTTGTGACGATGGTGACTGTATACAAACAGCCATTTATGGTTCTTGTAACATGAATGTTGCCTTTTTCTAGATCCCTTAAAGGAGTACGATGATTACGGGCCATTCACCTGTCCATTCACTCAAATAGGAAAAACAAAGAACGGCACAGCTGTGAGTTTCCTAATTTCCCAAGCTAAATAAAAAAATATGACAAAAGCAACTTCAGAAAAATAGAACACTCCCAAACAAAACAACATTACCTGTATATTTGCCCAACTATCAGGATTTTAAATGGCATTGTGGGAAGTCCTGCATAAAAATGGCTTAGGCATAGTTGAAGCAATGTTATCAATTTTTGAGCTTCTATGTTCTCCCCTGTTAATTATTCAGGAATTCTGCTAAGTTTTGTGTACTTATTACCCAGGTAAGATCCACACTGTTCAACAAGCTCTGTTTTCAATAGATAATAGATGCGGAATAGGAGTAATGAATTCAACGCGTCCGTTGAGTTTTCGTACACAATGTTTCTGCTGAACATCACACTCCATAATTTAGCATGGTGTCAACGGTAATCAACTTGTGCGTTTAACGTTCTACAGATTCGTTTCTATCGCACTTTGAGAGAAAGCCGCATCAGTAGTAGATATTCTTGAGAGACCTAGCTAACTTCAGAGATTCCGGGCACCGTGACACAAGTAGATATTGCTCGTACGTTGCAGATACCAGATCACCAATCAAATTCGAATAATCACACCTCGTTGAGGCTATTGCAGTTCGGTGTAAACTTCTTCGCGCGTTATCTGCAGTGAAAATACAGGAAAATATACTTTTTTCTGACGTCCTCAACAGAAGGAGCTGATAAGTATAGAAGGGAGTATTGTAACCTGGAAGCACATGCACTGCTACATGGTCCATTGTTTCCGCGATGGGACGTAGACGGTGGTACCATTTATGCTGAGCGAATTCACATGCGTGAAAATGTTTCTGCTGCCGTACGCGGCCGTGGACTTGGCTGTAGCGATATGTCAAAGATTCAAAGTTTGAGAATGTGCAACGTAGCAAAGCTCTATGCGTAAGCTGACTCAATCGCCTGCCCTACTAGAGCTGGAGCATAAAATAATTTATCTTCACTATCCCACCATATTTGCTTGCGTGGGCTGAGGTTGCTATCTTCATTATGTAACGAGTACTCATGACGGTACAGCTGAGCTCAAGACAGCGGCTGGTAGCGACGTAACACGTGAGTTATCTTTACGGCATAAGACGCACCGGTAATAGCTTGATTGAAGAACTCCCGGATGGCTCGAATGTATTCAATAAAGTCCTGACGCGGGTGCTGTATTCGTCCTATTAGGTCATTGCGGATGCTGTACTTCGAGTAGAGAGGGAAGAAACTTGTGCAAGAGCACACCTCTATGCTGGCCCAAGACACGAACGGATACTGGAGATCTCAGTAGCAGGTAGTGGGATCCGCCAGAAAAACCGGTCACACACAAGTCAAAGCTAACTTGTCGCAAGCACCCACCGCCATCTTTTAAACGGTACTTTCGCAGAAGATATCCGCCACGGGTTTGAGGTCTTTTTATCCCGTAAACCGTGGAATTTCGATGCTTCCGTTTAACAACAGAACACGCTGTGGCGTGTATCGGATATTGGAGGATGCTGGCTTTGCTTAAGCATGCTCTACTCGTGCCCTAGACGGTATTTAGTGTAGCAACTTAGCAAAAAAATGGAGCCATGCTCGCTCGTGACAACTTAGCTTCTCATCAGCATAACACGAAGAGGGAACGCCTCGCAACAGAACTAAGCGCGTCTATAAACATGAAACCGATAGCGTTAATAAATTGAGTGACGCCTGTTCCGAATAAAGGCCCAGCCATTTCCCCAGTCAAGATACTGCCTTGTGTTGCCGAGCGGCGTCACGACCGATAAAGGCTAATGCACGGTACAGGTTCGAAGAGAAAGTACCGGAGAGCGCTTTTCCTAATTAACTCGAGCAGAAGCACCAGTACCATTCTGTACAGGCGTGTTGTGTACGCTCAAGCAGTACGAAAGAATGCAATGGTTTTCTACTCCCTCTGATGCATGCAGGTTCTCAAACACCTTCTGAGTGTTTGAATAATACATTGAGAGTACGAATTGGAAAAAAGGTTAGGAAAGCGAAAAGTAGAGAAAAACAAATATTGCCTGAAGTAAAATTAACAATCATAAGAAAGATACAGCGTTGAACCCATCGTGAAAAAAAAAACATTTTACGATCGCGTGCTTGGTTAAAGAACAGAATAGGCTGCAGAAGCACATGGTTTGGAGGTTACCCAATTTACTCTCGTAAAAATGAATCTTACCCGCTATAAAAGCTATATTATTGGTAGATTTGCTGACATAAGAAAAAGGATCGCTAATTTTGTCAATTTCACCTGAAAGCAAACGTAAAAAGCCCCTCTATCCTCCCACAAAAGCAATTGACAAAAACTCTCTCTAAAAACATTTTGATAAAAAAAAGTTCCCCCAGAGTTAAAACGGTAAATTAATAAAGCGATAGTAGAAAGTATTTATGCTGATTGTGCAAGGAATTCCTATTTTTTTGTTTTGCTTCTCTAAATAACGCAACGACATCTTCAGCTGTGTGTTTGTCATTACGTCCCTGAATTACTCTTTAAGATTGCGCTAGGGTGCAAGGATAAATACAACCACACACTAGAAGAGGGTACACCATGCATCGTAAGTATCCAATTCTTATAACAATACAGTATTAGTAAGTATTGAAATCTGCAGCGTATTGTTTTATGGGTTTGAGAACATGTCCTCTCGTTTCTCAGATTATTCGGCCCCAGAAAGAGACAGCATCGCTTGTCCATCACACATTGTTACGTTATTGTAATGCTCTTCCCTGCTAATTTGGGCACATTAGGAGTAACTGAACTTTTATATACTTGGAGTTTCTTTGGTTCGGCAGTTGACATTCATAGCCTGCTGAATAAATGTGTAACGGAAGTTATCACGCAAGCATTAGGAGTCTGAATGTGATTTTAGAAAACAAATGAAGAGAAACTCCACAGCCTAAGTAAAACTTAAAGTAATATTCTGAACGCATCCCTTTGTAAAAAAAGAGAAATAATATTTGTTCCAAGATCCCTAGAAAAACAGACTTGTAAAACCTAATGTCATGTTCGGAAAATGATCTGCGTGTTTTTTTAATCGATAGCGTGTCTTAGCAAGTCTGGTGGTCAAATTAGGGGAGTCATAAAAATGGAACGTTGGTTTAAACTTCCAATTACGTATCACCAAAAAAGTTCTCTGAAATAATTAAACCCGGCCAGATTCCAAACAGAAGCTTTTCATAAACCACTTCACTGATAACTTTTGAATTGGGCGAGTCACAGGCGTCAGACATGAAATACCGCCACATCTTACGTTTTCCCCGTTCATCCACCGCCTTACCTAGCAATACAAATTCGCCCAGCATCAAGTCTGCCATAGAATGAAGCTAAACATGTCGTCATCATTTCTAAGCCCCTGGGGATTTATTAGGACATTGTAGCGTCTAAATGTCCTGATCAACAGATGAAGCACAGATGACCTGCGTCGAGATACAACTATTTTTGAAATGTTTGCAATCTACATAGTCATAAGGTGACAGCTTAGAAGCGCAACATAAATTTCGATTCAAGTAAATTAATATATATTACGAGATGTAAAGAATTATAATAGGTAAGGGTCGAAGGAGATAATATTGACAGATTTTCCGCTGCGTCAAAACTATTGAAGGACAGAATCGGAAGGTCGAAAACTTTATCTTCGTTTAAAAGGATATGTTTGTGGAGGAATTCGCACGTAAAAAAGTACTTGCTTAGGTCTTTTTCAATGGGCTGTATCGGAATAATTGTTTTAACGATGCGAAGACGAGCTCAGTAAACTCAGCCGTCTCAATGAGACTGGCTTCAATTTCTTCAAGAGTTTTGTATCGCCAATTTATAGTGTTCAAAGAAATACCAGTTTGTAGTGTAAGACTGCAACATAAAACAAAGAAGGAGGTAGAAAAACGCAATTGGAAAACTGTTATTAGGGACTGGCGTCGTATACTTTACGTTCTGTCTGGAAGTTCGGAGACAGATAACCCAATAATAATTACACCATTCCTTAGCAACTTCATTGAAAAGAACCTCGAAAGCATCTTAAAAAAGAAAAGCCAAAAAGGATTTTTTCTACCGGAGCGAATTGAGCAATGTACGGTGAAGAGCTAGGCAAAACAAAAAACCCGCCCGCATCTTCTCCGGGGGGAACTCGAGTAAATGCGTCGCAGAGTGGTGGGGGTATCACGTGAATGTTGCGTAATTGGGTATAGTTTGGGAATCCTTAATTGTTATTTCGCCCTTATTATTCCTAATTATTGAATGAAGAAGAAGCGAAGGCAAGGAGTGTAAAGTTGAAGTCTGTCTATATTGCTTGGTGCCGTCGTTGTATTGAACGGAGAGGATGACTGCTTTGTAGTCGCTAAAGTGCACTGTCAAGGGGTCTTTGAGGAACGGTCGTGCGATTGCGTAACTGGTGAAGACGTTGCTTCCATCGCATCTACTCGAGTCAAGCAAAGCGTCAAGTCAAGCGAAAGCCAAGCAAAGACGCCCTTGAGTGAATTCCGAATGCGTGCTCTGCCGCCTATATACACACCGCCCGCGTTTGAGGGAGAGGAGTACGAGGGAGAGACGCGCATACGCACACTTTCGTACACAAGCGCGCGAACTTTCCACGCACCCACCACGCCGTTATCACGTGTACTCGCCCTGCCGCCGCTACTGTTGAGCGCGACGCAGCGCACGGGAAGCTAC
Organism: Haemaphysalis longicornis; assembly: GCF_048455015.1. NCBI lineage: Eukaryota > Metazoa > Arthropoda > Arachnida > Ixodida > Ixodidae > Haemaphysalis > Haemaphysalis longicornis. The sequence continues at coordinate 176,923,784 of NW_027526407.1, forward strand.
GACGCATGCGCGCACAGACGCGCTCCCACCGCACCGCCGCAGCTGTTGTTGAGAGCGACGGAGCGCACGGGGAACACGCGCTCCTCCCGCCCCGCCGCACCTGTTGTTGAGAGCGAGGAGGGTATGGGGGACAGACGCGCACCTGCGCCTCGACGCGACGCACATGCGGAGTGAGCGTGTGGACGGCGCCGCCATCAACGACGGAGGACCAGGCGAGCCTAAGAAACGCTCCGCATTTAAAAAATGAAGAAAAAAGTTCCAAAACTAAAACCACCAAACTTGCAGCCGTGAAATCATTTTGTGCGAAAGTTTTAAATATGGTTCAGAGGGATCGACGTATCAAAGGAAAATTTATTCCGAGTGTGAGGTAATGAGTGGTAGTTTGTTTTCAATTCTGTAGAGCTAATCATCATCATTTATTTACCATCAAACGCCCTGTCTTGGGCATTACATAAGGGGGGGGGGGCAGAAACGACAGCTTCCAATGGTCATATAAAGCAAGGGGAAAACACAGGGGCAATTTTAAAGATCCGTAAACACGACAACCGCAAGAACAATAAGACTACATAAACATGGCAACAGCATTAACATGAGGATTGCACAAATGGGGGGAAGCGAAAAACATGAAACCGTATACATGTTCGGAGAAACAAAAGCAAAAAACAAGACATGAGGAAAAACAAATGGAAAACCAAGAGAAAGATCGGGCAACATGTAAAGCAGGGAAGCCGTTTGGGGGGAGAACAAGAAGGGACTCATCCCAGCAGCCGTTCGACTGCGTGGGGTAACAATGGCTTAAGAAAAATAAAACGAGGTAACAATGGGATAACAATGGCTTAAGAAAAATAAAGGAGGGAGAAAATACAACAGATTTAACATCATTCATGAAAAGGTGAGCCAGAAGTATGGAGGGCACACAAGCAAAGTTGGCGCACAACCGGCTTGTAGTGATCCCTTCAGTAGTTTGAGCACAAGTAGTTACAAGAGGAAATAAGGAGGACACGACACATGGGGCACCAATAGGAGGAGGATGTGTCAACAAGAATCAGATTAGCGCATGAGGTAACAGCGATAAAAAAAGAGCAAGGAGAACACCATACATGGAAACTATACACTAACATGTGGGTGTGGTCGCACTACATGCTGTTCGGACATGGGGTCTAGTTGTATACGTGCACTGTAAATAACATCTTGAATTTGTTATGGTCGCGTTCAGTTGCTATAGATTGAGGAGTTATTCCACTCCTCTATGGCGATAGGAAGAAAAGATTTGTTAAACGCATTTGTGGCGCCATACAGGCGCTGCTTGCTCATTGAGTTATGTAGGCGGCGTGAGGTGCGCAGTGGGGGTAGCAATAATGAAGTGTGCATGTCGGGAAATGTATAATATAGTTTATGAAAAAGACAGAGCCTTGCCATTTTCCGCCTTGAAACAACTGTGGGGAGACAGAGGGACGACTTCATAGCTGAGATGCTCGTAGGAAAGCCGTACGTAGAAGAAATAAAACGGGCTGCACGATTTTGCATAGACTCAAGAGAATTTATCAAATGAGTTTGATTGGGGTTCCAAATTGCTGAAGCATAATCAAGCTTTGCGCGTACAATGGTAGTGTATGCCAATTGGCGGACTCCAGCAGGTGAGCATCATAGTGATCGCCGGATGTACCCGAGGATCCTAGAGGCATCGGGTGCAAGTTTTTGGATGTTTTGGAGACCAGGTTAGTTGGCTGTTTAAAAGGACACCGAGGTACCAGTAGGTCTCCACCCGTGATAAGTCAGTTGAGGTAACCGAGTATGTAAAGCGATCGGAAGAGTGTTTGCGGGTGACGTGCATAAATTTACACTTCCAAATGTTTAGTTGCATCATCGATAGCGAGCACCAGTTTTCTAAGTGGATTAGGTCGTTTTGGAGAAGAAGCTGATCATTTTTACTAGAAAATTTCCTGTACAGAACACAGTCGTCTGCGAAAAGCCGGATGGAGCAGGAGATGCCTGTCGGTAAATCATTAATGTATATTAAAAATTAAAGGGGGCCGAGGACTGAGCCTTGCGGTACCCCAGACGTTACCGTGGTTGTGCGCGACTGAAGTCCGGTGACGGTGGTGAACTGGGAGCGATCTGTTGAAAAGCATCTAATCCATGATAATATCAGCGGGTGCAGGCAAAGGCAAGAGAGATTACTAATGAGTCTTTGTTGAGGGACACGGCCGAAAGCTTTGGAAAGTCAATAAAGATGACATAAGTTTGAAAAGAAGAATCTAGGTTGAGGATCAGGTCTATAGTGAGCTCGAAAAGCTGGGTTTCATATGAAAAACCCCGGCGGAAACGGTGCTGGTTGTGAAAGAAGAAATTGTTATTGTCCAGGTGAGCAGCGGTATGGGAATAAATTATGTGCTCTAGTAAGGATAGCGCGATGGGGCGATAGTTGGATGGGTCGGATTTACGGCCGGATTTGAAGACTGGTGTAACTTTGCTCCGTTTCCAAAAGTCCGGAATGGTGCCTTCAGAAATGGACTGGTGAAAATTGTCGCGTCAACGGATGGTGGGGTTGTCTTACCAGCTCGGAGCAATGGACCCAGGGAAGCCGTTGACGTGTTTAACATACATTTAATGTACACTTGAAAAGCCTAACGCAAAGCACACAATAACTCAGCACACAAACGATAAACGCTCAAACCTCTACCATCCCCTAATACAACTAAAATACAAACCCCTAACTCAACAGCTCCATTTACAATTCAAATCAAACCCCAAAAATCTCTACAATAAAGTCCCACACTAAGTACCCTCTTAATACACTTATACAGTTCTGGTTAGTTTTTTTCGAACCACAACTCCCTAGTTGTGTCCTTTACAACTGCGTCCCTATTCGACTAGCCTACCCCGGTCGCCGGCGCTGACCGGTCGCACCCTTGCGTGGCCGCGACCCGGTGGTAGCCGTCCTCGTCTCGCTTCGGTGCCGGCGTTCGATGCGCGTGGTCACTCCTTGGACGGCGTGGGCTCCGCGCGTCCTCACTTCTTTCCTCTGCAGCTACCCCATGGTTGCCTCTCTCGCTGGAGATCCTTGATGCCGGCGTTCGATGCGCGCGGTCATCCCTTCGGCGGCGGGCTTCCTTGGTGGCTACCCCCTGGTAGCCGCTGCCGCTGGAGGTTCCAGGTAGGCTTGGCACGAACGTCGCTTTTCGGGGCCGTCGAGACGAACGTCGACGCAGCGTGTACGCTGGCCGCTGGTGCCCGACCGATGCCGCTGGGGCCACGAAGACACCGGTTCGTGGTGCACCTAGGATGACGGTGCCGATGCGAAGTCGGCTCGCTCCCGCCCAGGCTCGGATGGCGTGGTCGATGGCCTGGCCGCGTCCCCCTGGCTCGTTCGTTGAAGCGCACGTGCTCCGGCCGCCTCCTGGTTTCTTCGGTTTCTTGCCTCCCGTTGTCTTGCCTCCACCTTCTCTTTGTGCGCCCCGCTTTTATACCCTCTGGGCTCTCCCGTTGCGCACTCCCATTGGCGTCTTGCTTCCTCCCTGTCCTTATATGGCCATCTCGCCACTTGTCACCTGCGTGGCCTTCCCTGCTTGGCCGACCAGTGTGCTGCCACCTTTTCCCAGGATTCCTTGGTGCGTCGGCGCTGGCGCTTGCTTATTGGCACGCTCCTGGCGCGCACTTCAAAATTCTCGTTCCTTTGTTCTTTTCTTCTATTTTTCGGGGGGTTTAATGGATCCCCTCTCGGTGGGTGCCCTGACACATGACAATTACCCCCCGCTTTAAGAGTTTTTTTCTCAAAAAACTGCTTCATCTTTACCATCGATGTCCTCTTCTTCCACAACCCTTGCTCACTTCTCATGAGTCCACTGTTCACAACCACTGCTAATTCCTTTCGACGCACTTTTCACTTCACACTTCAATTTTTCCACCCTTGTCTGTAGTTCACCCGTGTACCGAGCACACCCACAGTTCACACAACGTTCCCGTTCTATCCCCAATACATCACTTTCTCAAACACCAATCTTCTCAAACACACTCCTCTAGCTCATCACAGCAATCAAACACTTCCATAAACTCTTAATGTACAGCACTCTATCAAGCGGCACAAACTAACGTTTTCCCTCCTCTAACTCCTCAACCGCACTTTGCAACTACTTCTTTCGTATGTACACTTCATGCACATACACCCAACAACTCATACGATTTGCTCGATCACATCACCAAATCAAAGCCATCAATTTTCTAATAGTCAACATCCCTATTTCTCATTCGGACCTTGGTCACTCGCTCATTCATATCTCTTTTAAATACGTCTACACGCACCTTGTCTTTTCACTACACTACAACATAAAGCTCTACCCCAACACACAATCATTCGTCAACCGTAATGGGTCCTATTCCTTTCCGAGTCAGCTCCGTGTTTTCCATCAGGTTCACTGACCGATTGCTTCATCTTAACCTTCTTCCGCCTTAACCACTCAGCACCTTTCGCCACACAATCTACTCGCTTATCACAATCAACTTTCATCATATTGCTCGTGTGCCGCTGGCACACATACTGGCTCGATGGTCGCGCTAGAAACCGACGCTTTACCATTGCACCCCCTACGGCGCTGTTGTGTGCATCTCTCTGACGGCCTCTAGCTTGCAAGGCACTTATCGGGTCACGTTTTCTATGCCGTGAGCTACCTTGCTTGCCGTGTTTACTTTGAATCTTTATAGAGCTCTGTTCCCGCTTGGATTCTTGTCCATTTTTGAAGGTTACTTTTCGGCGACCTGGCTGACGCTTTCCGGTTGGCCTCTTTTTGAGCTTGCGGCTGGGCCTACTAACCGGCCCATGCCTCGCTCTTGCAATTTTCAGCCTCTCACGATTTAGTATACATGCGCGTTTTTGTTCGCGCCCGCGGTGCGGAGGTTCCTTACTGTACTCTCGACAAGGCTTCTTGACTGGGACCATTAACATCTGCACTCCATAACTACCTGATTTCTTTCGTCGTGACTTTTGATCGATAACCGTAAATTTGTCAGTGTACGGTCCCAGCTTGTCTGCTGCCTCTGCACCTGGTTGAGTACTCTTCACCTCATTAACAAGCTCATGCACTGAGCGTTCCGCCTTCATGTCTCAAGACTGTTCACTGGTTATTTCAGAGATAAGGCTACTCTCGGTACACGTATGCAACTCCAATGAACCAGTACTAAAACCTTCTGGAGGAATGCTATTCCTTCCCGTGCACGGAGTGGTGGACACCTCAGCCTCAATCAATCGTTCGGGAACCTTGAAATCAACTGATTCATCAGAGCTACTAGGAGGCAGAAAGCTGTTCATGCCTGGCGTGTTCTCGGTGCGCCCGTCTCCCAGCGCCTCACCTGCGATTAGGCCACGCCCAGCCAGTTCACTGCCTCGCACCTCGAACGCGCCTTTCGCCTCAGCGAGCTGTCCACACAAACCATTGTTTTCTTTGTCTTCGTTTTTACTTGCGACCTCGTGGTTGTCTGCGACCTGCGTTCGTTCTATGTCACGTGCCCCATCGTGATCTCCGACCAGCGTTCTCTCTATCACACGTGACGTATCGCGGTCAGCGGTCCGCGTGCCTTCTGTCCCACGTGCGGCGCGTTTACCGCTCTTTTTGCGTATCCCTTCTTCGAGCCACAGCTTTATTTCTGCATGTGCTCGCTTCAACTCTGCCTGTTTTAACTCAATTTCTCTCTTTTTCTCCTCAATCCTTCTTTTCTCCTCCTCAATGCTTCTTTTCTTCGTCTCAATCCTCCTTTTCTCCGCCTCAAAATTTGTCTCCTCTGCCAAAAACCTTCTTTCCTCCACCTCAGAACTTTCGTTTTCTTTGTGAGATTCTTCCTCCAACAATTCAAAAAACTGCTTCTTGTTCAAACCGCGCGTTTGAACCAACGTAAGCAACCTTTCCAAATCCATTCTCCAAGCTGGTTAGACACGTGACTGGGCCCGATTGAAATGTCCTTGTTGAGGATAAATCAATCCTGGCAGGCTCGCCCATTATTTGTCACGTGAACGGATGGTGGGGTGGTCTTAACCAGCTCGGAGCAATGGACCCAGGAAAGCCGTTGACGTGTTTAACATACATTTAATGTACACTTGAAAAGCCTAACGCAAAGCACACAATAACTCAGCACACAAACGATAAATGCTCAAACCTCTACCATTCCAAAATACAACTCACATACAAACCCCTAACTCAACAGCTCAATATACAATTCAAATCAAACCCCAAAAATCTCTACAATAAAGTCCTACACTAAGTACCCTCTGAATACACTCATACAGTTCTAGTTAGTTTCTCTCGAACTCCCTAGTTGTGTCCTTTACAACTGCGTCCCTATTGAACTAGCCTACTCCGGTCGTCGGCGCTCACGTGTCGCACCCTTGCGTGGCCGCGACCCGGTGGTAGCCGTCCTCGTCTCGCTTCAGTGCCAGCGTTCGATGCGCGCGGTCACTCCTTGGACGGTGTGGGCTCCGCGCGTCCTCACTTCTTTCCTCGGCGGCTACCCCATGGTAGCCTCTCTCGCTGGAGATCCTTGATGCCGGCGTTCGATGCGCGCGGTCATCCCTTCGGCGGCGTGCTTCCTTGGTGTCTACCCCCTGGTAGACGCTGCCGCTGGAGGTTCCAGGTAGGCTCGGCACGAACGTCGCCTTTCGGGGCTGTCGAGACGAACGTCGACGGAGCGTGGACGCTGGCCGATGGTGCCCGACCAATGCCGCTGGGGCCACGAAGACACCGGTTCGTGGTGCACCGAGGATGACGGTGGCGATGCGAAGTCGGCCCGTTCCCGCCCAGTCTCGGATGGCGTGGTCGATGGCCTGGCAGCGTCCCCCTGGCTCGTTCGTTGAAGCGGCCGTGCTCCGGCCGCCTCCTGGTTTCTTCGGTTTCTTGCCTCCCGTTGTCTTGCCTCCGCCTTCTCTTTGCGCGCCCCGCTTTTATACCCTCTGGGATCTCCCGTGGCGCACTCCCATTGGCTTCTTGCTTCCTTCCTGTCTTTATATGGCCATCTCGCCACTTGTCACCTGCGTGGCCTTCCCTGATTGGCCGACCAGTGTGCTGTCACCTTTTCCCTGGATTCCTTGGTGCGTCGGCGCTGGCGCTTGCTGATTGGCGCGCTCCTGGCGCGCACTTCAAAATTCTCGTTCCTTTGTTCTTTTCTTCTATTTTTCGGTGGGTTTCATGCATCCCCTCTCGGGGGGTGCCCTGACATATGACAAAAATAATTTGGAGAAAGCGGCTCGATGCTGTGTTGGTAGCATATAATATCTTTGCTGGAAAATTGTCCGGACCGGGAGCACTAGAGGACTGCAGGTTGTTGATGAGTTTTATGATACCCTCTGTGGTTATTTCAATGGGAGGCATCTCCCTATAGCCCGAGCTTCGCAAAGTGGTTGTATCGTGGCTAGGTTCACAAGTGAATACAGATGTGAAATAGGAGTTAAGGACATTAGGACACTTATCCTTCGGGGTTGGCGAGAGCCGTCCGAGTCAACGAGAGGAATGCTGTTGGAGTGGGCGTTTTTCGTGCCAAGTAATCTCCTAAACTTCTTCGGTTTTGTGCGTAGGACATCCCAGAGGTCATTGTGGACGTATTTCTTTTTAGAGCGCCTGAGCATTGCAGTGTATTCGTGTAAGCTGTGAAGATATTTTTCCCATTTAGAGGGAGATGGAGATTTCTTTGCCGCCCGGAAGAGGCGTTTTTTCTTACGTGATAATTTTCTGATGGTATTGGAGTACCAGGGCCTATCCGCATCACCGCTAATGCAGACGAGGGGGTCGTGGTGGTCAACGAGGGTTAAGATTTTATTTTTAAACACAGCCAGTTTTCATTCACCGATCTGGTAAACGCATTCTGGTTGAATGGGAGGTAGAATTGTTCAAGTTCTTCGTTAATAAGAAAGAAGTCAGATTTATTGTAGTCACGGATGTACTTATTAAGAGGTTGGCACCTTGGTATGTGACTCGAAATGTTGAAGAGTACAATGCTATGATAGCTTAAGCCGTTAGCACACGACACAGAATATATAAGTTCCGGGTTCGAAGTGAGGATAAGGTCAAGCGCATTCAAAGCTCTAGTTGGCTCATTGACTGATTGTGTAAAATTATAAAGAAGTGCGAACTCTAAGAAGTCGCTAGACTGCTGTGTGTGGGCCGTGAAATTAGTCCAGTCAATATCAGGAAAATTAAGATCTCCGCAAAGTAGCAAGTGTGCCAGTGGGAAGCGGGTAACGAAATGAAAGACGACGGAGGAAATATCTTCAATGAAAGCACGGTCGCAGTCGGGGGCCCGGTAGCCGGCGATCACTATGTTCGTGCAAGTAGGGAGAGATATACGGATGCAGAGAATTTCGTGTTCTCAGCTCGTAGTTAGGAGGTTGGATTCTATGCTGGATTTCACAAACACAAGAACGCCTCCACCTCTCCGACCAACCCTGTCGCGTCGGTACGTGGTAAACAACGAAGTGCAGTGAAGAAGCTCGTTATTGTCGACATCGGGGTTCAACCAGGATTCGGTGAAAACAGCGAGGTCTGTGCAGTTATCCTCAAGAAGGGCCTCCACTGCCATCTTTTTCGGCAAAAAGCTGCGTATGTTTGTGAGGATGGCAGACAGTATGAAATGTGGGGTTGTAGGTAGGAATAGTCGAACATGATGACTCTGGGGATCGCCGAGGTAAAGGCTTGGAGGCACAATTGGAATACTATGATTTCACTTCAGCGATGCTATCGGACTCGGCATTGTACATGAAATGTTTGTCACCCATTGTGAGCCGATCAAATCGTATTTTGAAGGAAGCATTTGACTGATTGCCGTGTGCTCGAAGCTTCTTCCGGGCTAGTGGTGCGCGTTCAGAGAAATCCTCGCGAATAGAGAATGAAGTGCCCTTAAGTTTTGGTCCTGCTGAAATAATTTTTGACTTGTCTTTGAAGTGCGTACGTTTAATGATAATGGGTTGAATTGTTCTGGGGCGAAAACGGCCTTGCCTGTGCGGGGCAATCAGGGCTATTATTATCAGGGCTATTAATGTTCAGCGAAAGATTTTTGGAGAAAAATGAGACAATGTTGCCCTCGGAATCGTCCAACGTTTCACAGTCTGTGTCCGGTAATCCAAAAAATATAAGGTTAGAACGACAAAGGCGGTTCTCAGAGTCGTCGCATTTTTCAGTTAGTACCTTAATTTTAGATGTTAGGTCGGAAATATGTGTCGTTGGCGGTGGCAGAACTAGGCGAACCCCCCAACTGGTCAGTACAAGTCTTTTTTTCGAGGGTGTCCACGCGGAGAGAAAGGCGGGATACAGATTGTTGCTTGTTGGCTTGCGGGGAACGAATGCATGCGAGCTCGGAAAGAACAGAGGCCTGGGACCGCTTTTTGAGGGAGATGGCATCCGCGAGAGATTCAAGTGCAACATTATGGGGACCCAACTGGTCAGTACAAGTCTTTTTTTCGAGGGCGTCCACGCGGAGAGAAAGGCGGGCTCGGAAAGAACGGAGGCCTGGGACTGCTCTATATTAGCCTCCGCGAGAGATAGAAGCGTAATATTTTGGGGACCAAACTGGCCAGTACAAGTCTTTTTTTTGAGAGCGTCCACGGGGAGAGAAAGGCGGGATACAGCTTGTTGCAAGTTGGCTTGCGCTGAACGAATGCATGCGAGCTCGGAAAGAACAGAGGCCTGGGACCGCTCAATGAGGGAGATTGCATCCGCGAGAGATTCAAGCGGGACATTTTGGGGACCGGGATTCCATTCAACGTCTCCTGAGAGAATTAGCAAGAAATAAACATTGAGGACATTTGGAGAGACAGAGAACAGTAAGTTGAGCAAGGATTTGCGGCAGGACTCTAGTGTGTCGGAGGGGCACGACACCGCCATCAAAAAGGAATCATTTGAACGCACGCAATAAGCAACGTGCTGGGGGTGACTGACCTGCGCCAAGAGATGCTGTGACATGACTGACTTCGTAGCGGTGTCGTGCCCCGTCCGGGTCCGGTGCAGTGGCTCCTTAAATAGGCTTTGTTGACCATGGCCGGTAATTGTTCGCGGAAGCCGGAGGGGAGAGCAGGCGACGAGTGGGAGAGCTTGTTGCTGGGCAGGACGCGCTTTCTGGTCGACGGGCGGATTATGGAATGTTGTCGAGTTGCAGCCTGCAGCCAGGGAGGCGTCGCGGGGCATCGGGGAAGACGTAAAGCACCCGAGCAGGATGACCTGCGCCAAGAGATGCAGTGACATGACTGACTTTGTAGCGGTGTCGTGAGTACTTCTTCAGACGGAATCCGGCAGCTTAATTTTGGAGTTCTTCGTGTTTCTTTACAAGATACGACTAAGGGGCTTCAATGATAGCGCGGGATATTCTGTCCTCGATAGAACAAGTGTTTGGTAGCCCAGAAGCTTTGTGTACGTTGTAGTTAGGTGAAAAATGCGGCTAATGAGTCCCAGTGAATAGAGTGCCCACAAAATAGTTACGTGATGTGGACTCCAAGTATTTTACAGCGTTTACGGTTTGCACAAGCATACTATCAAGAACACAGCGACGGGGTTCAGACGCGCTGGGTTTAGTAAATGTTGTGGCGTGAGTTTTGGGAGAAAAAACTTCCATCTGCCAATCCCTACACCATTTCGTCAGTTAAGGTCTCCTTGTGGGGATAACGAACCTTGAAGTTTTATATTACACTCTAAATGATTCTCTCATGGACAACTATTAAAATAAAAGAACAGATATTACTGTTAATGTCATTGACATATACTAAAAATAAGATAGGTCTCAAGACAGAGCCCTGTGGTTCACGGAAGTTTTTGGACCAGGAGCACAGGAATGGCAAATAATGGTTACTGACTGAAAGCGTTGGTTTAGCAAATTCCTCATACACTTGTGAACCTTATGTTGGTATTAGGAGCGGTACGTTTTTCTATCACGCCGAAGTTACAGGCTGTGTTGAAGGCCTTTGGCAAATCTAAATTTATAGCATTTATATTTGAGGACGAACGTACTCTTACAACGAAGTTCAAACGTTTTTGGGGTGTTGGGTAGGGGGTGAGCTGAACTTTTAGTTACAAATCCTGGGTGTGGACCGCCTCTCAGCGTAGGGTTCGAGCCGTGTATGCACAACAAGCACCTCATTCATCTGTATGTCACCCCGGTGTTCCCACCGGCGAGATTTCCATGTGATATAGTCAATGCCATCTACTGAGCATGGCATTCAATCAGTTCTGTAGCGTTACATTTCCACCTCTGCAGACAAAACGTGCCGGGTGAGTCACTCATCAGCGCGAGTGTGCAAGTCTTTAACCGGGAGCCATGCACAAGTTGGGTTTCGCTTGAATGGCGACCATGTCTCTCAAGGCGCGAGATAGCGTAAGCTGCATCGCTTACACTGTCGATGATAAAAATAGGCCAGTGTAAGGCGACAAAAACCTAATACACAACCCGCGTTTCCTTTGCATATCCCAACCAAATCACCTCTACAGACTGATACATTGCGGTTTCGAGCGCCGTATTTCTGTTTATAGCGGGACTTTGTTTCAGCATTGCGGAGGCGAAGTATTTGGCGATATTTTTCGGCCATACACAAAGTCTAGGCAACTGGTTTCTCGTTGTGCATTGAGAAGGGCAGGATGGTGTCGAGTCGAGGGCAAGGACTGCGTGCTTAGACGAAGTAGAAGGGACGTTAGCCGGTTGTTTCGTACTTGGCCGTGTTGGACGCGTAAATTCTGAAAGGAAGTACTTCATTCTAGTTTTTATGTTGTGATCCGACGTACATTGAAATAATATTGAGGAAAGTGGGATTCGTTCGTTAAAAGAGTCAGTGGGTCGTCAGATGGTATGGTGTAGCATGCCGAATCTGTGAGGTTCAAAGGTGAAGACGCTCTATTACGGCATCTGCAATAAATTGTCCGCCACGATCGCTAATATGCACGCGCGGAGCGCCATTCCTCAGAATCATCAACTTAATGGAGAAAGAAGGAATAAATAAACAACAATCAAATTCAGGAAGCAGGAAGAAAGAAAGCCAGGCTGCTGAAGCCGTTGGTAAAGCTGCAGTTTCTGCATGATGCGTCAGGTGATCGGCGCAGACAATAGCTGAGTGGTTTCCAGATGACGTTCGTGGAAGTAGGCCAACAAATTTTATCCCCACTATTTCAATGGAGCAGCTGGTGGTTTCACATGATGGAGGAGGCCGGGCGGTGTGGTTGTGGGACAGTGATAGCGCTGTCACTCTAAACAACTGGCGAAATATTTTTTAGTGGTGTGCAACACGTTCGGTCAGTAGGAGCTTTCTTGTGCGTGGAGCAATGTTCGAGCCGAGAGGATGGGCTTAGACGTCACCTAATCATGCATAGCAAGAAGGACGGGAAGGGGTAGCCGCTCAGGTAACACCAGCAGGAACAGCGTGCCAGTTTCACTATAGTTAGCTTTGCAGAGCAGGCCATTCCGATGAGAAAAGCAGTTATAGGGGTGCAGTAACGAAACGTTGCGGAAAGGGATTCTAACTTGGGGTACCCGTGGTGTTCTCACTGCCAGGTGTCAATGTCAGCAAATGTTTCAGTGACTGCAGCAAGATAAAAGTAGAAATTGTCGGCGTCGCAAACGCTAGATGAAACTGGGAGTGGGAAAAGGAAGACAGCGTGAGTGCGTGGGCGGTCTCTTTTGTAGGAAACAGTGAAATCACATTCTTGGTGTTTGAGGCCTCAGCCGGCGATCCACTAAGATGGATCATGGAGCACAAGGACTCAACATAAATAGTGGTAGCTTGTAGAACTTGTAAAAAGCTATGCATAGATATAATTTCGGAACCTATGAACGGCAAAGATAAAAGCCAAACTTTCTTGCTCCAATGCAGTATAATTTCTGTTATATTTTCTGAGCGTGCGGCTGGAGTAGGAAATTACTTCCTCCGTACTATGATGTCGCTGTACAAAGACTTCACCGATTTTGATGTCGCTGAGGTCCGAGTGCAATTCTGTAGAAGCAGCTGGGTCCAAATGGCGAAGTATTGGCCCTGACTTGAGAAGGATGCTTCTCACTCAGATGTCCAGTATAAAAGTACAATTTTGTGTAACGGAGAAGGCAGTGGAGAAGGGAGCTCTACAAAATTTGGCACAAAACGACGAAAGCAGGATCACAGCCACAGGAAAATTAGTACTTCGCGCTCACACTGCGTCTGCCTAAACTAACTGACGCCATAATAGTTTATGGATCAGAGACGTCATGAAGGTAGCGCGCTTAAACATGGACACTAGCGAAAAGAACAACAAGCCGCAGAGCTGACTCACAACTTATTTTTATTAGAACAGACATACAGGTAAATATTTCAACCAAAACCTATGTGACCACACAACATATCACGTCACATTCAGCTTATAATTTCCAAAATATGAAGGCGCGTGTTATATTTAGGTTCCTGTGCTATTTAAAAATTAAAACTGACCCTCATGTAAATGAATCGACGGCACACTAAAGCACCACACCCCCTTTTTTTCTGACATTAAATGCCTTAATATTCTCGCGTGTTAACCTGACCCTGTGCGCAGATAACATTACCGTTTCCTGGAACGCAGGCTCGCATTTGAACTGGAATACGTGCTGATCCACGTGCGAGTAGGTGTCCTGTCTTAAAGACCTTTTATGCTCCAGCAACCTGACATTGGTACATCGACGTGTCTTACCAATATACACGTAACCACATAGAATGGTATAAGATAAACAACACACTTTTTGCGCGGAACAAAACGAGACACATGCTTGACCCCACAACCATCGCTGGTGCCACGCGACATTTCTTTAAGCTTTCTGTCAACAGATCTGCACATCCACAAATTTTAGGAGACAAGGCCTTCCCAAGAGAGTTCATCTTCACTATGAAGAGAGTTCAGCTCAGAACTCCACCTTGAGGCACGCTGTTTTCTTGCACGTGAACCCTTGTGAGGGATCTGCCGACGCTCACGCGAAATATTCTCTGCGACAAGTCACTAACAAGGTTGTTTAACTTCTTATCCGACACAGCAAATGACTTCAGATCACTGAAAAGGCCGTAACGCCAAATGGTGTCCTAGGCCTTCTCGATGTCAAAAAAAACCGTACGATTTTGTAAATATAGGCATGGTGGAGGAAAAACATGGACTGACCAATTCACACCGACGTGGAAGAAAGTACTACACTTGATCAAGCACATCTTTTACAAGTTTGGGGGCACCACAAACGACGTTGCACAGACACTAGTGCAGGAAGTTCTGGTATCGAAGGCGTATTACGATGCCATTCACTATCACTTCACTAACGTGCACATTAGCAAATTGGAAAGTCTGTGCCTGCAGGCCTTGAGGGTAATCTCCGGGCTACCCCACCATCAGAAAATATAAGAGCTATACCAGTACAGCCACCTTCAACGGCTCCAAATAATTGTAACTGACCAGACACAAACGGATCCCGACAGGCGCCTACTCGCACCAAAACGTCAATGTCTGTTGGAACTTGAGGACCGCTCCTTCAAATCTACAGAGTTCGAACTAACCATACATCCACGGGAAGATGTAGTGGTTAGTTCGAGGCCTTTCGACGAACTCGAAGCCTCTAGCAAGAAAGACCTACAAGACTAGCCACAACCATCAACGAAACAGACAAGCGACTTTGACGTCTTATGGGCAATCAACAGGCGCATCTATTCACATAGATGGGTATATAGAAGAAACTCGCCTCCCCGAAGCACTTTCTACAACCAACTTAAGACGAACGAGCACGCAGTGTTTCTCGGATTATGAACTCATCTCTATTAGTAAACTCTAACTGCAAGCCATCCTGCTGGGTGCCAGCATGATCGCAGACGTTGCAGCTCAAAATACAACTCCAGTTATATTCTTCACAAATAGCCTTGAAGCCATGAAAGCATTACACAGCCCACACTAAGCCACGTCGTATAAAAGATATCTGTGGAACCTTCCAGCATGAGTTTAACATGGATAAACGAGTATCGCGGACACCTGGCCACACAGGTAACCCCGGTAATAAGGAGGTCCTTAGGCTCGCAAAGGAGACATTTCTCAACCACCCAGGGGAGTGCACGGCCTTCTCTTCCAGATAACCCTTCCGCTGAGGAACGCAGGAAGACACTCCGACAAGTAAACAAGAAAGAACTCAGAGCAACGAACGATTCCCGAGCTACAGCACCCGATACCAGGCAACATCCCACGACCGGCACAAGTCATTCTTGCAAAACACCGCACGGATTACGCCCTTACGGATTACATTCTAGTTCGCTGGGAACACTACCGCCAACACAAGAACCGACAAGTTCCACAATGCCGGCTTCTCTGCTCCCTGTGCCACCAAGATAGACCGACCATCAGCCGCTTACTGTGGTCATGTGGGGTCCTGGAAACAATCCGAGCAAGGCAGAACTCCCTGCCATTACATCTCTGCAGGATTGGCTGTATCCAGGGATTAACGCTAACGACATGCTACTTCGAATTTGGGCCTTTGTGAAGGAGGCTTACCTCGTCAATAGAACTTAAACTGTATCGACCATAAACCCCTTCTCCTTATTCGCCCTACAGGGTAGGGTGCCAACCTTTCTATAATAAATTTATTTATTCAATCATTCATTTATTACTAGGTCACCGGTATGAAACTATTTTTATTTTATTTCGAAGAAACACGTATTACAAATTGTGCGTTATAAGCCTGATGATATATTGTTCGAAAAATACATCGTAATGTTTCAAGAACTACAATATCTTAGTTTTATTTGTGATAATTTTTAATATATTTATCTTACAAATATGTTTCACCACAGCTTAACAATTTGGTTTTTTTTCTTGATTGTTCCATGGGATTTTACTTGATTGTTGCGCTTTTTTCGAAATCACAGTGGGTGGAAAGAGTGATATTGACTAACAGAAAACTAAATTTTCGTATTCTATTCAGAATGCTACAGTACAAGAAGCCCAAAAGTGGAATTCTTCCTTGATAGCATCGTGCGGAGTTGGACATTGTCATAATGGTACCTGTAAGGCCGACTTCCTAACGACGCAATGCTGGAAGGGAATTTACATCATATATTAAAAACGGACATATGGAATGGTTTTTGTTTATTTTTTTTCTGTTGGGGGAATCCTCATAAAAGCATGGGTAGTGTGTTGAAATCTTTGTTGTGTGCTTTTTCCGCCAACCTAAACGATAATGTCGGCCGCATTGCATATGCAGGGTAACAATCAGTATCAGAACATTTCATTCATTAATGCATTTTCTGAAGAAGCCCCAGAAAGGATACAGACGGTACTCTTTTCTGTACCTAAATGTATTCACGGATTTGAATCTCTAGTTGTTAAGCGTATGTAAAAACCGTTGCCTTATTACACAATTTTTACGAAGGGTTACACGCATATTGTAAATTCTTGAGATGTGACTACATTATAAATGTTCCGCTTGGAAGAATGATTTTATAAAAGCAGTCATTGATAGCTTTTAGGAATACTGGAAGCGAACGTAGCACATCTTTCAATAGATACTACAAATACTGAAGTACTGCAAAAGGTGGGCTAAATGGAAGTTTTCTGACAACACGCAGCTGTTGGCTTTTAAACACAATGACCGACCCTGTTTGAAATAGTCGTTTCCCAAAAACAGTAGGTTGATATAATTGTGTCTTATAGGTTCAATGCATTTCTGGTGGCCGAGAAATGTACGAGAAATAAAATTGTGCTTTTAAAAGTGGGCTTATTTAAAATTGTGATTTCAACCCCGGGTAATGCTACGTCAACCACCGAAATAACCAGAAATTAAAATAATATAACACGGTAGCTGTAAACCAGTTATAAGCGGCATGTTCCCTATAATATGTGTTCACAGGAGATTGTCCATTGCTAGCGCGTGCTCGTTTGCTGTGCCTGATGCCCGACCAATGCCGCAAGTAGCGAGATGACACAAAGCCAGCGAAGAGAATGTAAAAGCCCTTTGGCGCTTACATAATTGTCTAGGCGGTTTTTTCGCTTAATAGGCGGGATTTCGTTTTCGCCTATTTTATGTAGGATATATTTCACATTCTAGTATATTTCGCCGACATGAAGGCGGACCTTTGGTTGTATAGTTTCCCGCCTGTGCTTGCTTTTTGGAGTTTGGCATTCAAGAAAATTAGCAATTCATTTCTCAAAAAATGGCATTTTGAGTATGTATTTGTAGTTGCGCGGTTTTTAAGGTAGCAGTCGAAACTTGTCCCCTACAGATTCTTGCACATATTCTAGCTTAATTACTGGCTTGGACGTTTCCGCGGTGCACGATGACTTAAGGGTGCGTACCTCTCACCCTCACCGCAAGTATTGTTGTTCAGGGTGCCATGACATAATTTTAGTAATCAATGCGGTGAAAGAAAACTTGCTCTACAAAACTGCATTGAGTAAAACACAAGTTCAGCAGACCAAGCCAAAGCAGCCTACATGTACCACCGAGGGTCGGCAATCTGAAAGCTGTGGTTTGTTTTCACAATATATCTGAATTTACAATTTTCAACTCATTTATTGGCATAGATAGCTGTCTGTAGAAATAGTCAGCCTATATCAGTCACTTAATATGAACACCAATTTACCATCCAAGAATACTTTACGGCGCCGCCTAAACTCGTATAAATTGTATACATCCTTGTATTCAGCCTAAAACCCTACAAAAGATGGCTAACTAAAGCAAGGATTTTTTTCAGAAAAAGAATTACAATTTAGGCGGCATGGTTTGTGGAAATGGTCTTAGCAAGATGAACATTTTAATTACTTCAGGTTAGTATTCTCCCACATTTGTTTGATTATATATTATCACAGCGATGACAGCATCAACTGTCATCATAGTTTGCAAGCTACAAACATTGCCGAAGAAACTGTTAGTTTTAAAGAAATTGAACTGTTTATTGCAGACGTCCACCAAGTCCAGACAAATCATCTTTTTTCACCAGCTGCACCAGCCGTAAGGAAACCCCACAATGGGTTCATCTGAACCCGTTGTGTCAAACGAATGCACTTATTATAAACTTCCGCAATGTTTTACAAACCAAGGGAAGGTACAGTGTGTAAAAACGGCCCCTCTGACTTTACCTCTATGTGAGGCGAAACACATTAAGTATAACGTTTCGATACTTCGTAGTTAGCTTCAATACTGGCCATCGAGCATTGGTGAGACTGGAAGCTCTGCTTTTACGCTCTGTTTAGCATTAGGTTCTAAAAAGTTTTTTCCTTTCATACCACGCTGTATTTTGAGATTTATGGTTACAAATGCAAGGAGTGCAGACAAAAAGCCATTCAGACAGACTTGACATGGTCTGGGCACCCTACTTTGAGAGTACGTCATGCAGAAAACAGTTTTAAACTACAAAATAAAAGTCAAAGTACGTGACAATAACGTACAAAACGATTAGCAACAGCATGCAATATGCTCCAGCTTTCGTGTCGTAACAATGAATCAAAGTCCCAGTTCAAAAAATCACAGTCACGCAAGGAACATCCTATTTGTGTTGCAAACGAAATAAATACATTCACACCATACGCTTCCGCTAAGAAAAGTTTGGCATCCACCCAAAGGCATCCCTACGGCTACAAAAGAATGCTATACAGCATTCTCCGAATCTTCTCAGTTTACGCCCAATTCGTCCTGGTCCAGGCTTCGAATCTGGGACCACTCTTTAACCGGAGCAGTTGGCCTACCAACGGAGCTAACAAGGAGGCTGGTCATTTGTAGCGCGAAAGAGAATTGATCAACATCTCGAAGTCAAGAACGGTGTTAATCGACCAGATTTAGGATAAATCCCCGAGGTCGAGTAAATTTATGCAAACAAAAGTTTGCCATTCACCTAAATGCAGCCACGAAAGTGCATTTAGGGGGATGTCAAGTTTTCCTTCGACTGCTCTGGTTAAGCAGCGGTCCGCGGTTGAAATCTTGAACCAGGACAAATATTTTTCAAATGCGAAGTTTCTAAGGAAGCTGTATAGCTTTCTTTACAGCCGTATATTGGTGGATGTCAAACATTTTTGTCACGGAAACATATTTACCCTTGGTATTGACCATGAATCTGGTCGATCAACTCTGTGCTTCTCTTGAGGCAACCGGCCTTGTCACCAGTCCACACAAGAACATCATTGCGAAGACCATCCAAATGGTTAGATACGCGATAGACCATGTGTTCCAGCGTTTACCCCTAGGCGTATATTTCAGCAAAAGTGGCTGCTCTTCTGAGCAACTTCACTTCGAGCAGCAGCAATCTCTTTCTTTGCTATGCTAGAGATATCTAATTAAATTTCGGGAGTACATGTACCACCCACAGTAATGTTTATCTTAAGTCACAGGGAGCAGTATTCCACTTCACGTTTTGAAAAATGTGCATCTTTCTGAGTTAAAAAAGTGCCGCTAAAGGCCGCATCGAGAAGCCGCAGGCGGAATAGGTGAAGCAGTGTGCGCAACTCTAGAATCTAGTACTTTTTGTACACTAACCACAGAACAATTTTAACACCCAAGTACGTTTTTTAATAAAAATCAACATCGTTTTTGCGTGGGTCTCTCAACCTTAACCCAGCTTGTGCAAACGATGCATCATTGGTGTGAAGGTACCGAGCAAAACGGCACGCAGACATTTTTTTTTATTTTTTTAAGACGTTCGACAAACTAAGCAATGCGAAACTTTTGATAATACTGCGAGGCTACATAAAAATACTTCTCTTCTCCAGCCCATTGAAGCATTTGTCATTATTGGAGACACTTTGTCAGTTATAGAATAAAGCGTCCTCCTTATCTCTGGTAGACTCAGGGGTACTACAGGAATCATTTCTCGGCCTGCTTTTATTTTTGGCATTCAATTATCACAATATGGATGATGCTCCAGTTCAAGCTAGATCATGTGCAGCGTGTGTTATTTTCACAATTGTTGAAGCTGTGGCCGATCAAGTAAAAATAACTGATTATTTGTATAAACTATTAATTAGTGCCTAAAAGGCTGTTGCCCCTGAATCTCCAAAAGTTAGTTTGTGTGACTACAACCAGCAGTTTAAATCAGCTAAATTTGACTACCCATTTCAAACTGGCCCTTTGACCAAAATCAGCCAGTACAAGTTCTTAAGGGCAAATAACACTTCTAACGTGACAATGGGCAACCACGTCAATAACGTAGCTTGTCAGGCGTATGAAAGATTAGGTTGCATTCGGCGGAAAGTCAAACTTCCCCTGACTGAAATAAGGATTGGGGGTTCCAAAGTGTTAGTGTGACCTATATTGAAATATACCCAGTAATTTTTTTCTACCCATGTAAAAATATTATTATTTAAAGACGAGAGTGTTCACAGACGTGCAGAATGTTTTATTTACTCTCGATACTGGAGACCATACTCGGGTTAATCATTGCATGAGAAAGGTAACTTAGAGAACCTAGAAATCGGTAACAAACGCAAGAGTTTCAGTATTTTAAAATAACATAATACCCGCGTACTTCTTGAGAAGTATCAATACTTAAAGGAGAGCAAATCGCGGATAAAACGAAACCAGCAGTCTGGGTATAGCAGAAGTGCAGTTCAAAAAAGAATGCCTCAAATATTCATTCTTCGTGCAAACTGTGCGTGATTGGAAGAAATTGCTGGAAAGCTCTGAAACCGCCATGGTACGAAAACATTTTGTTCATGTCTTGTGATAATTTCTCAGCAGTGAAAATACTGGCTGTAATGGTTAAGTTGCTGCGTTGTTATGTGCATGCTTTCCTGTAAACAGACGTTCGGGATGTTGTACATACGTAGTTGTGATTGTTTTCAGTCCAAAGCCATTTCCTTGTCGAAAGTGAATTCGTTGACGAAATTGCATTCTACTCCTAACTTGGACCTGTACAGATCTTCTAGTATATTGAAAAACTAAAAGAAATACAGAAATAAAAGTTTGGACAGTGTTTGATGTGCATAAAATGTGCACCAGCGAATTTCCTAATAAAAGTTTGACAGGGAGAGATAACATTTCACAAGACTGACACCTGTCTGCTCAGAAAATCACACTTCTAGAAACTATGCTGCCTTTGGTCTATTCCTCACTTTTCAGAGGCTACTTCTATCATCATCGACATATCAGCAGAAAACAATGTCATTGCTCAGATGACCTTTTTATTTATTCATTGTATTGTTTACATACTTTCCGTCACATTTGAGGCGAATAAGAATAAATTACTTTACACAAATGAATAAGCATTTGGAAGCTGCACGGTATATCTTGTTTTTATACAAACAAAATTTGCCGTTAAAATGGTCTCACTGAGAGAGTTTCGTGATGTTCTTGGCATAGCCAATGCAGCATAATATACGATATGTGTTGATATGGTACCTAATATTTCCTATTCCTTTGATCAGTATGGAAAATTCACTAGACTTGTTTTGTACTACACTTCCCGACGGTGGCCAATGTCTACCCCCTCAAGATCAACCCCACCCACTGAACAGCTACACAGAGATTCACTCCCATTACAAGCAAACTCTCGACAACCTCCCTACACCACACCGGTGCCTCTCCCAAGAGCAGGCTACAACTAGGCGGCGTCTCCAAAAACATACCTTACCACATCCCACCCGCCCCACCCAACAATTTACCCTCTGCGCTTACGGTCCCCTCTACCACATCATACGGGAGTGCCAGCGAGCTCCATAATTTCCCCTACTTCCCAACCACACCTTCAAGCATTGGAGGGCCTCCCTGGCCATCCCGGACCCGGATATTAGGCTTAAACCGGTGACCAACCACGGACGGCCAGTCGAAGTCAAGGCATTACGGAATAGGGACGCCTTCCACAGGGCGAGGCCCACACATCAACCTCTACTGGATAAATAAACATATTGATTCACTCTGTCACTCTCTGTCTCTAGTATATTGTTTTACTCTTACACTTGTTTTGTAGTTCAGGAAGTCATGCCTGACTTGCTTCTCTGTGTGTGGGTTGTAGACAATAGAATTCCATTCTAAACTATTTGTAAAATGTTTTTTGGTCGCTTAGAAATGAACAACCCCGCACAAGGACGTGGACTGCATGTGTTTCAGTTATTGCGAGCCTCTAATTCATTAGTCTTTAACTTACGAATGCGGCTTTTCCCTGGATTACGGTGCTATATATTGTAAAATTACTCATGTAATGGGCCTGATCGATTTGTTTTTGTTGTGGAGAAATGATTTAAAGACGTTCACTAGCTCTTTTACAACAGGCTTAACACCGGTAATTTGCGCGTTACCAGAAGGAATGAAACATCATGTGCGGCATTTTGCACTCCCGGAAACAGGTTGAACTTCGCCAATCGCGATCTGTGCAAGCAGCTGGAAAAACCCCCGTACACCCATTACATCTTTGCAGCTTCTCAGGCCTTCATATCAATCATTCTTTCGTGTCGGCTATGTGTACCGCGCCAATTTCTGTTACAGCATTTTGACAACGAATGAATTGTGATTCCGAACGACGACGTAATCACTCGTGCTATCACCCGTGCTTTGTCAAGCATTTGCCCCGTTAGTTTTGCTCATTTTCTTCAGGAAGACGATATTGCATCACGGTGGTTCCTTACACACTGAGAAACCATGGTCAATTTTATAAGAAGCAATCGGCGACATTCTGCTTTTTGTTCAACTAAACGAAGAGTAGAAACCTTTTGGCATCCCAAAATTAAAGAGCAAAATTTTGACCTACAACCCTGCAGATATGGCTGGAGTGTATGTCTCGGCAAAACATCTTTACTTCGAAGTACAAACATCATAAATTACAAACATCGTGTACATTCGCATTCTGGATTTTAAGCAACTGGTGCCTTTTATGTTTAATAAAGACGAGTTACTGGTTCCCTGAACTTTTCACATACAACGTTATTAAAAAAACCTTTACCTACCTAAAGCGTAACTAAGGTAAAAGCATAAACTGGCACCAGTAAAGCAGATTTCCTTGAAAGGCGAGTATTGTGTGAATGAATCAGAGTGAAAGAGAGAATCTAATTTATTTGGAACTCTGGTTTTAGGGTGGGGAAGTGGCGATGGGCCAGAGGGCCGCTGCGACATCGAGGGCCCCACCGGTCACCAGTTCTTGGACGTCGCGGGGTGGCCACCCTAGAGCCTGCACCCAGAGGGTGGGCAGGGAAGAGGGGGATATCGACGCGCGGAAATTCGCAGAGCGAGTGATAGAGCGTGTCCGGCGCGTAACACAAGGGGTGATTGGGAGAGAACAGGTGAGGGTACATGTGCAGTAATAGAATGCGGTGAGGAAAGGGGTGCGTCTGAAGAAGGCTCCACATATGAACAGCCTCGGGTGTTAGGGAGGCGTAGGGAGGGGCAATTTGCCTGCCAAGGAGGCGGTAAGGTTGGGTGATGTTCGTTTATGTGAGCAGTACCGAATAGGGCATCTCGGAAACGCCGTGCTTAGGTGTAACAGAAGACCCTGCCCGGGGTGTCAAACCTCTGGCTTGGTGGTGGGAAGCCTCTTTACCACCTACACTGGTGTGGTCTGGTGTCCACCGCAGTGTCACAGGTTCGGAACGGGGCCGAGTGCGAATATTTAGGAGGGCCAGTGATGAAATGGTGCCCTTGAGGTACTTTCGGACGGCAGTTTTCAAATCTGATAATATAACCATAGCGGAGGGTGTTTGGGTAAGAGCGAGGGCAATTGCCGCCTTTTTTTCCGGGGGTTACTGTAGTCTAGGTGAGGGTGGCTGCAGCTTCCGTGGCTGCAGCTTCCGGGTCGGCGCCAGGTGCCCTGGTGACCGCAATGACAAAAGCGGGCTTGCTCGGATACGCAGCCGGGTCTACATATAGGACGTTTGGGGAGGGGTTTGCGTCTCAGATTGCCCCGGGCATGGGCTACAGGCAACCAATGTAGAAGGTGAAAATCATAATGCGAAGAAGCGGTTTTGTGTGTATTCTGGGGCGGATTGTGGGAGGCATGGCAGCCATAGGATCGAGTAGAACGGGTGGGTTGAGATGCGCCCGTTCAAGATTGCAGCCACTCGTGGGCGTTTGGGACAAGCGAGTGATTTGGGCATCGCGGTGCGCTCGAGTAGCTCCGAAACTGTGTTGTGCAGACGTAGAGCTAGGAATCGTTCGGTAGGGGAGTGTGTAGGCAAGAGAATTGCTACACGATAGGCATGCCTTAAAACAGCTTTCAAGGACTGCTGCTGAATGAGGGTGAGATTGGCATACCGTAGCTTGTAGGAGAAGCGAGAGATGAGGACGCTATCTAGGAGTCGAAGGTGCTCACATTTAAGGAGGCAATATTTACGGGATAGGGGTGCATTTAAAGATTCCAATTATCTGCCTGGGGTAAGTGCGAAACTCGGCCATGGCGTGTGTGCTCCTGCGAGTTGAGTGTAGGATAAATCCGAGAATGCGGACTTGTGATACATGGGGCAAAGAGGTGCCATCGAGCGAGACCTGGATGATTTCTTCTACACCGTGTATGTAAGTGACCGGAATCGCTGAGGAAGTTCGTAATTCTGGTTTGGGGACAGAGCAGGAGAGACCGGCAGAATAAGTATGCTGGTGTCCAACAGAGGCTCCTTGATTAAGTGTCTCTTCGAACATGGTATGACTACGGCTAGACCCCCTTAGTATGATGTCGCCAGCATAGATCACAGATCGGAGGTGGGGGTTTCTTCTAATGCGCGAGCGAGAGTCGTCATAGCTAGGTTAAAGAGAAGCGGATAATTGACAGCACCCTGGGGTGTGCCGCGGGAGGGCATAGAAAAATATTGAAGAGGAGTTAGCCGAATCACATTGTAGCGGTGCGGTTAGAAAAGAAATTTGTTATGTAGGTGTGTCGGCGACTTGCAAGATTGTGGTGGCTGACGGAGTCAACGATGGCGAAGTGGGAGACATGGTTGATAGCTTTAAGGAGATCAAGTGCGAGGACCGCGGCGTGATCAGATTTAAGTTTCTGGGCGAGGATGTCAGCGTGAATCTGGAGTACAGCATCCTGCGTCAAAATACCAGAACAAAAATGGACCATATTTGGTAGGAGTAGGTGGGTCTCTTCAAGAGGGCAGTAAGGCGTGTGCTGACACGCTTTAATACTTTGCCTAGGCAGGAAGTGAGTGAGAGAGGGCGGAGACGTTGAGGTGCAATAGTTTTGTTGTGTTTAAAAATTTCAGATGTTTGTGTGTTTACAAGAGGTGGGAAGGGTGCCCAGATGCCAGTGCTCGTTAAACACAGTAGTGATATGTTCAACAAAAGTATGGTTCTGATGTCGGAGTTGGTTGTTAGTGGCGGCGTCCGCACCTGTTGCGATTTGGCGGCACAGGAAACGAAAAACCTGTATGATTTCCTTGCGAGAAATTTCCGCATCGAGTTCCGGTGTAGTGTGTAATGGGTGCTCGGAGGAGTTATAGCTCGGTATGTTTAGAATATAATGGCGGTATATGATATCTTGCTTGGTGCCATCTTGCTTCTGGCGAAGCTGTGTGATACGTAAGAAGTTGCCGGATTAGGATCTGGAAAGATCAAGCAGGTGTCATAATAGAGCCCAGGTGTGACGCATGTTGAGGGTGACGCATGTTGAGGCAGAAATGGTGCCAGTTGGCCCGCGTAAGGTATTCGGCATGTCGTTTTATTTAAGTGCGGAGGAATTCGAATCGGCGGCGCAGGCATCGGCGATGCTTCTGTTTGCGCCACCATCGCTCGAGAATACTGTAAGACTCCCATAGATGCATCATTTTGAAGTTCACGTAGGCGGAGGTAATTTTACGGTCTATGAGTTTTTCGTGTTGTTCTTTAGCTTGCAACAGGTTGGTGACCCACTGCTCGATGTCAGTGTCTTTGTCAGGGGCAGGGGGAGCGATATGATGACTGTGTAAGCGAAATGCTTCCCAGTCCGTTATATGCGTGTGCTGTGGGTGCTCGAGTGAAGAGATGCGTATGTTGGTGTGCAACTCGGAATGGCCTGCCAGGTGGAAGGACGAAGACGAGGCGAGCAAGTGATATCGCGCGCTTTGTCGCGCGGTACACGGTTTTATATGTGTCTGGTGAGGTCGGGGTCGTTGTGGGTGGTGAGGTGGAGCTGTTGGATCGCTTCCCATTGCAGGCGCCGTTTTGAGTGGTGTGGGAGTAGCCCAAAGCAGTATGCAGGGCATTAAAATCGCCCACAATGAGGAGGGGTTGGTGGCGTGCGTGCCGGAGAGGCGATTGGAAAAGGTCATGCAATATGTGTTGAGTGTTGCAGGGAGAGCTTTAAATATTAAGTACATTAGGTTGTCTGAGTCCTGTACGTTTGGTTTGGATGGTCGTAAATATGTGTGGATTGTCGAAAGGCAGGCTGCGATGATCTACACTGTAGTTGGGGTGTATTAGAGTTGCCCGCTGAGGAAAATGGGAGTATCGGTTAGCTTTGTAATGTAACAGTTTGACATTTGGGCCCGTCTCCCGAAGTACAATTACTGTAGGAGTCTGAGGAAGTGTGGTGATGAAAGCTTGAAGCGATGTCCGCTTCGTCTTGAAGCTGCGTCAGTTCCATTGCCAGGATATAATATGTTTAGAGATCACTGTCAGCAACTAGGGGTACGGAGGTAGTTAATGGTAGCGAAAGATTTACAAATAAAAATGCTTACGTCGGACATCATTTACATTGTAAAAACGCAATTCTGGAAGCATCAAATTCAACCCCTTAGCTTCCGGTGTTTTCTTGGTGTGGAGCGGAGATATTCTTGGGCAACTGGGCAGTGTGAAGGTAAAGAAAGAACTGAATATGCCAAACTGAAGGCAGGCGTTTCTCTTTGCAATAAAGTTCTCTTTAGCTGTTTGAACTCAGACTATACTGGTGCAGAAATCAGTTCTGCCTGTGTACTTCCTGCGGCAAGGTGCTAGGAATCAGGACCGGCCTCACCAAACAACTGGCTGCCCCACCAAGTTAGGTAAATATAGTTATGTTGTTCACGTATATTACGCGGGAGTCACTGTTTTGAAAGCCACTAACACTCTTGATGGGATACTTCGAATGATAATGATGGTTTTGACGGTAGTGATAAAAGCGATTAAAATCTACCCGTCTTCATGGGTCACTCATTAAAAGAACAACAAAACCCAAACACTTGTCACCACAATGCAATTGCTCATTGCCAAATACTGTAGAGACGTGAATGCAAGAATGCACACCCCAATCTTTTGCAATATTTGCATTGGGAAAGAAGCCTCTCCAACATAAACAGAAAAATACTCGCCGTATTTATTAAGCTCCTTCTTGGGCGAGTCTTTTTTAACAGTTTTGAGACAAAGAGAAGTAAAGAGAACAATGGGGCAGGATGGAAGCACCTGTACTATTTCTATTTTTCAAAATCCTTTTAAAACCACTAAATTATTCCAGAATAATTATTTCGTGTTACCCACTAGTTAAAGTAATGGCTTTGAGTTCAATTGTAATTGAAATCTTAATATATGTAAAATTATATAATATATATATATATATTATATATATAAAAATAATACTTTGGAGAAGACAGTGGCCTCAGACCTCTGCCAACGTTTTGACAAGAAGACTTGTCTTTTTCAAGGCATCAAGTTTCATCTCTGCCACACTGTTTTATAGACAGAGATTGAGTTTGAGATACAGGGGGAGGTTGTTAAGAGCGGGCTTCAAAGGAAGACAGCAGACTGGGTCAACGGACGTTTTAAAGGAGCGAAACAGTGGGAGAGAAATGGACGTGTAGTGAATGAGACAGAACGCCGCAAGAGAGAAAGAGGTGATGATGATGGTTGGATGTTTATGGCGCAAGGCCAACTGGGGCAAAGAGCGCCGAAACAATAGTGATATATGAGGGGTGAAACCTTAAATACTAAGTAAAATAGGAAAAACAAAAGTAAAATCGCGAAATGAGAATGAGCATGGCTGGTGTATAGGGCCAGTTTTGATTATGCGTGATAAGAAATGAGGTTTAAAAACTTAATGTCTGAAAAATACTCAAAGACACTTTTCACAGAAACCATGGCGTCGTCACCAAGAAACAGCGATGGATGCAGGGGAATATGTTGTCTGCAGAGTTCTCTGAAGTGTTTGTGTCGTGTTGTGGGAAGTGCCGTGCATGTTATTAGTATGTGCACTATGGATAGGGGCTCTCCGCACCTGCTGCACTGGGGTCTAGGAGATCCCGTCAGCAGATACGAGTGAGTTGCCTGCTTGTGCCCTATCTGTAGCCTACCCAACGCGACTTCCGTGTGTCTGTTGTGTGAGTCAGGTGTGTACCACCCCAAGTGTGGCTTTATTACATGTAGTTTGTTGTCTGTCTGTTCGTCCCAGTGTGTTTGGCTTGTTCTGCGCAAGTGTTGTCTGATGTGTGGCTTGAGGTCTGTGTAGGGTATCGTTGTAATGTCTATAGTGTTCCTGAGTAAAGCAGCAGCGGCCCTCTCTTCTGCCAATTCGTTCCCAGCGATCCCAGCGTGTCCTGGGACCCAGCAGACGAGCAGCTCATGCTTTTGTACATACACGGACATGATACTATTGAATACAAGATTAATTATGTGGTTTTTTGGGGGCTTGTGCGATGACAGTGTGCGAACAACACTCAAAGAATCTGTATAGATGATGGAATTGGGAGTTTGATTTTCAAGAATGTGTCGTACAATCAGGAAAATTCCATACGCTTCTGCTGAAAAAATTGTTGTGTGGACGCTGATGGTTTTGGCTGCATTGAAATTTGGATCATCAGCAGCACACGACACCATAGTGGAGGTTTTTGAAGCGTCACTATAAAATTGTGCACATGTGTATTAAGCTGCAAAGACAGAAAGTGCTGCAGTATTGCAGCTCGTGGTACACGATTTTTGTCAAGTCGCGTAAAAGAAAGGTCGCACGACACAGGGCGAGCTTGCCAAGGCGGTAAACTGTTAGAAAATGACGATCTGTACACATCTAAGAACGAAGCACTGAGATCCGAGGCTTGCTCTCTCACTCTAAGTGAAAAGGGCAGAGGAACGGATGGGTGATTTACAAAGAGCCGAGATGTTGATGTATTGTTAAAGACAGGATAAAAAGGATGATTATTCAGTGACGAAATTTCAAAAGCATTAAGTAAATCAATGAACGTCCATTGGTTCTCAAGGCTCCACTTATTACACTCGGCATACAGACTCTCGACAGGGCTAGTGCGAAAAGCACCCGACGCAAGCCCTAGCCCCAAGTGTAGCACTGGGTCAAGCATTCGCAACGCTGTTTTAGTCGCCGACCCATATACCACACTTCCATAGTCTAAACGAGACCCAACCAAAGCAGTATAGAGACGTAGTAGGAGTTCTTTGTCGGAACCATACGATTGGTGGGAGAGAACCTTAAAGGAGCCATGAAGAGAAAATGCAAGTTGTTTTTATCGAAAGATTTCGTGTTTTATAGTGGCCCCAGCACTTGTCCGGATACAAACGGTGCTTTATTCACTGAGAAATTTAACAAATTAGGTTAAAATTTTTATTTTCCGGCTCAATCGTGCGTTTTCGTGGTCCCAAATGACATCAAAGGAACCGACTGCTCTGCAGCCTAGAGTACCTTCATTCACGCATCCGCCATACAGGGTAGAGACACGTATACGCTGGCGCCGCCATTTTCGGTTGCTCGCTCCCCGCCGAAGCAAGTCATTGTGTCAAAATCGCGCTAAAATTATCGCCGCAACACGGTTTACTCAAGAAGTTTGAATCATATTGTCTGTTTGGCGTTGCGAGGTCTCGTGGAAAACTAAAAGAATAACGCGTTGAGCCCGTTGGCCCAATTGCGGCGGTACGGGACCGTTCAAAGGTTGTCTCCACCCGGTACAGCGGTGTTGGTTTGTTCCCGCGTTTCTTTACGGTCCATAACCTAGATGGCGCCACCATAACGTGGCAAGCGTTTGGTTTGTTTTTGCCCGCATTTAAACCTGGCTTGTTTTTGTTCTGGGAGAAAATATTCGTTCCCTGAAACAGTGCTCGCTCGATAAATGGGGTCACGTAAGACACCGTTGCTTGCGTCACTCGGCAGCCCCGTAGTGCTGTGCAGCTAAACCAAGCATGCTTTGCGCAGTACGAACAGCAGAACGCATCAGTAGTTCTATGTTTACTTGTGCTTTCGTAACATCAACTGTTTGTCCCATCATTCTCATTGCTTTGCAAAGAATGTGCCCTAAATTTAGGCCCAAATTGCTCGTTCGCCTAGTTTGTAAGCTCTACCTAATTTGCGTCTGCTTCTGCTAGCCTCAGCCAATCGCAGAGCTTAGCTCATGTAACATCATAGGTTCTGTTGCGGGAAATGAGCTGGTGGGTCGCATAACCATTCTCGTTTTTCATAATTATGTAGCTTATTTGAGCGAAGTTTACGTTAAAAGTGGTGTCAGTATGATTCTAACGAGACTATCTTTTGAATGAACCAAACTTGTGTTTTCTCTTCATGGGTCCTTTAAGTATATTCATTCTTTTGAGACATTTATTTTTCAGTTCCTTGATGAGGGGAATGAATGTGAGTTTGTGGTCAAACACAACACCTAAAAACTTGTGCTCCTTGTTCACAGGAAGCGACACGCCATTAAGAGTAATGTCTGGGTCCGGATGGACCCCGCGCTTCCTAGAGAACACAACGCAGGAGCTTTTTACAGGATTCAATTTAAAACCATTCTTGTCTGCCCAGCTGGCAAGTTTCTTGATGCCGAGCTGGACTTGGCGTTCGCATATTGACATATTACATAATTTAAAAGATATCTTCACGTCATCTACGTACATGAAATGAGAAATTGCAGGCGGCAGTGCCTTCCCAAGTGAGTTCATTTTTACTATGAAGAGAGTGCAGCTTAGAACTCCGCCTTGCGGCACGCCATTTTCTTGCACGTGTACCTTTGGCAGTGCAGAACCAACTCTGAGGCGAGAGATTCTCTCCGACAAATAACTAGCAAAGGTGTTACACATATTACCAGAAACACCGAATGACTTCAGATCAGTAAGTATCCCATAACGCCCAGCGGTGTCATGAGCCTTTTCTAGGTCGAAAAACACAGTTACACAGAACTGTTTGTGAATGAAGGCATCCTTATTATATGACTCTAGTGCCACAAGTTGATCGTTTGTGGATCTCCCCGCCCTGAATCCTGCCCGGCAGCTCTCGAGAAGACCGTTGTACTCCAAAAAGTACACAAGCCTCCGGTTTATCATCTTCTCGAGAAGCTTGCACAGGCAGCTCGTCAGGGCAATGGGTGGATAGCCAGAGGGAGAAGAAGGGTCCTTATCTTCTTTCAAGAATGCTACAACTATGTCATCCCTCCAAGACTTTGCTATTTGCCCCGAAAGCCATATCTTGTTGAAAAGGTGAAGAAGTGTTACAAGAGTGTCTGTGTAAGTTCTGTATCATTGTATATGTAATGTTGTCTGGGCCTGGAGCTGAGGGTTTATACGTGCTCAGAGCACAACTCAGCTCATTAAGTGTGAACTCAGAGTTATAAGAAGTGGCTGACCTATCATTGTCATGTAAAGGCTTCTTTTCGGCCATTTCTTCGTGTTTCATGAAAGTGTTTGTGTAGTGTGCTGAAATAGAAACGTGTTGGAAGTGTTGTGCCAGTGTGTCAGCCTGGTCTTCGAGTGTGTCCCCTGTAGTGCTGACCAGAGGCAGGCTGCGTATTTGTTGTCCTTTGAGTTTGCGTAATCTCGCCCATACTTTCCGTGTGTCTACGTAGGAGTTTATGGATGTTATGAAGGAACTCCAACTCTCGTTTTGACTCACGGCGCACACGTTTTCCTAACGCCTTGGCCCGTTTGAAAAAAAATGAGGTAACCCGACGTGGGGTTCCGACGAAGGACACCCCACGCCTTGTTCTGGGGCTCTCGCGCCCGCCTACAGTCCTCATTCCACCACGGCCTCCGCTGTTTGCGCGATGCACCAGAGGCGTGGTGAATGGACTCTTCGGTGGCGTCGAGGATGTGCGCCGTGAGCAGTTGGGTAGCTTCTTCAGCGTGTAGGTGTCCTAAGGATGTGTGGTGTAGTTGGGATGTCTCAGTAAATGTATTCCAGTTAGCTCTTGCTTCATTAAACCTTTTATGGGAAGATGGACTGCTCGGGCCTGCACCTATATACGTTAATGAAGTAGGGAAATGGTAATTACCATATGGGTCCGTGCCCACACCCCACTCAAGACATGGAAAGATAATTGCAGAACCAATAGCCAAGTCAAGATTTGAATATGTGTTGTGACCTATGTTGTGGTATGTAGGCTGTTTATTGTTGAAAAGGCATGCTCCAGAAGATGTAAAGAATTTCTGTACCAGGCGACCTCGGGAATCCGTTCTGAGAGAACCCCAAAGACAGTTGTGAGCAACAAGGTCGCCTATAAGGATGCATGGTTCGGGCAGCTGGTCAACCAGCGCCTCGAAGTCGGAGCTCGTAAGTGCAACTTCAGGAGGAATGTATATTGAGCATAGAGTTATCAACCTATTAAATAATATTGTGCGAACGGCTATAGCCTCAAGGATGGTGTTCAAGGTGACAGGGTGGCATGCTAAGGATTTGCGGGCGATTATGGCCACACCGCCAGAAGAGTGTGTGCAGCCATCCCTGTCTTTCCTGTATACCAGGTAACTATTCAAGAAATTTGTGTGTTTGGAATTCAGATGTGTTTCCTGGACACACAATAAACCTGGCTGATTGGCATGCAGAATGTCATACACGTAGTCAAGATTATTCAGAAGGCCTCTGCAGTTCAATTGAACAATATTTTCTCTTCCCATTATTATGAGTTCAGAGCTACTGCAGTGTGACTATTTATGTAGGGTCTTTCTGGGCTTGCACTCTTGGAAGGGGTTTTCTGGCCTTCTCTACTGACCTGGACGTCGCAGCCCGTTCCTTTCGTTGCGATGAAAGCCGGAAGGGCTCGACGTCCATGTCGTCATCTGATGGCATGGGGGTGCCCAGCGGACTTGGCCCCCATGACGTGGTAACCTTCCGGGTGTTCTTTGCCTGCGGCGGCAGTGCCGAAGGCGTGGTGAACACCGCAGATTGCACAGGCAGTGAGGCGCTGGAGGGGGTCTCTGCGACTGCCTCTGTCTCCATCTCGCCCGGGCCCTCGCGTGTGCTTCGGGCCGGTGGAGAAGAGGAAACAGTGGGTGCAGCAGCCTCCGCACCAGACTTGGTTACCACCACAGCCGCTGCCGACTCAGTGAGCAGTGCGAAGGCGGGTTGGGCCGCCGGAGGCAACCCACGGGGGGGGGGGGGGGGGGGGGGGCGCGGCGGGACCAAGTCCCACTCGCGGTACTAGGTCCCCGCCGAAACCAGACGCCGCTCCGCCCCCCGGCGAGCTGCGTCGGCGTATCTCCCCAGAGTCAAAGAGGCGAACCTCTTCCTCGCCTCTGGGTAAGTGATGTCTTCAGTGACTTTGATGTTAATGATTTTCTTTTCTAATTGAAACTTTTTACAGCAGCGGGACCATGCCGCGTGCGGCCCCTGACAGTTTGCACAGGCGAACGTAGTAGAGTCACAGTTTTCAGTGGGGTGGTCATGTGCGGCACATTTTGCGCAGGTCGTTTTGCCGCGACAAGAAGTTTCAGCGTGCCCGAATCGCTGGCACTTGTAGCAGCGGCGCGGGTTAGCTGTGTACGGACGTACACCACACCTAATGAAGCCAGCATTGATAAGCTCAGAAAGTTCTGATTTGTTGAATGTCAAGATTATATGCTTTGTTAGTATTTCTACATTGTCACGATGGATGGTGATTCTCCTGACAGCGGTAACGCCCTGATCCTTCACGCCTTCCAGAAGGTCGGCCTCTGTTTCACTAAGCAGATCTGGCTCAGATATCACACCCTGCGAGCTGTTGAGGCAGCGGTGGGGTGTGACAGTAATGTCCAGATCTTCCATGCGGGTTCGGGTCAGGAGATTTGTGGCTTGCTGCTGCGTCTTGACTTCAACTAACACTTCGCCTGTTCGTAGTTTGAAGCCTCGAAAGCCTTTTTGCCTCGAAATATTTGCCAATGATTCCTTCAAGAAACTTTGAGACGGGAAATACGAACTGGGAAGAGAGGGGTTTGGACCTATTTTTTTATTAAAGGACCAAAAAACGAGGATAGTTGTCAGGTTTCCGACTGTTGATGGTTGGTAGGGATGGAAAGCAAACTTCGGTGCGGCCCCTTTTCAGAGACAGATCACGTTTTGAGAGGGCTTTGATTTATCCATCGGGCATATGAAAAAGCAGGGAGACGGGGGTACTTTCTTCTTTGACCTTACCCTGGTAGTCAAAGAGGTCCCGGAGCTCTCTGCCTTGTAAACAGACAGGAAACCCATCCACCGGAGCTTGACCTGGGCTCCAACGTGCACCTTTCGTGGTTTCTAAACCTCCACCTATAAACACATCGCCACGGTTGGATCCAGCTTATGTTCGGGAGCTCGGGGTCGGCGGTATCGCCAGTACCGTCACCAAGGTTGCTGAAGGTGCCCCATGTGGGGAAGAGAGAAAGAGAAAAAACTAAACGAGGGAAGAAGGGAGTAGGGGGGGGATGGGTTAGGCTGGGCTGCCGCGGTGCCGGGCGACCTCAAAGGAGGCTTCTGGGAAGTTTGGGTCCGAAAGAAGCGTTTTACTGGGTTATTCAACTGTGTGTGAGGGAGAAAACTCGTAAACCAAAACAGCCCATCTAGCCAGAAGAATTCCGAGTGTGGAGGTCAGTGTTCGAAGAATAATGGAAGGGGAATGCGGGGGTATCATCCCCGGGGAGCTTTGTGGTGGATTCGATTAATTTTTTCTGTTTTCTTTCTTTTGTACTTTTTCCTTTTTGCGAGTGTGTGTGTGCCGTAGGTAGAGGAATGCGAGTGCGTGTGGTATGTCTAAATCGGCTGGAAGCAAGAGAAAAAAAGGCGGGAAGAAGGAAGGAGCGAAATTGTGTTCAAGTAACAGCTTTGCGTATGGGCAGGCAGGGTTGTTGCAAATGGAGAGGCCAACATTTTGTAAAAGCATTATTTTTTTGTCTGATTGAGATACCGTATGGTATCTAATCTCCCCTTCGAAGCATTAATTCAAGCCGGCTCCAGGCAATTGAATTTATGGATTAAGTACGATTCTCTATTTCCGACCCCTTGGAGACTTAAAGCTTGACTGCACAATACAGAGCTTCAGATCAAAGAAATTCATGTTCGGCTGGTTGATGTGTTGCGCGACGTTTATGGAGGCACTGTTCTGGGTGTCGGACCGATGACCATTCAGGCGTAAGTTCATAGGTTGACTCGTTTCTCCAATGTACGGCTCCTGACAGAATGAGCATTCTAGCATATACAAATTGTTCGAGCAATTGCACGTGAAGCTTGAATAATTTTGTGAACGTATTGGATGGCGTAGCTATCGACAATGCAATCCGTCTGCAGATGTTTACGGGTCTTGCATCTGGAACGAAGGCAAGGGCTGATGACTGGTTACTGGGAAGCGCCAATTTTTGCAAGATTAAATTTCTTTCAGGTTCTTATTTCTTTTGTAGGTGACTCTTGGGGCTTCCAGGAACGTCATTTAGGTCGGTCATCACTGGCTATAACGGGGTAGTATTTCCGCAGGATGTTGTTTATGTCAGCGAGCGCGTTTGAGAATTTGGTTTTAAGGCTGGTAGTAGGGCGCTTTCGTTTCGGCGTTGTTGCTTGAGCACTTCGTGGCTTTCTAGCTTGGATGCTCGTTCGCAAGCCATTACCAGTGCGCTCACCGGGTGATTCCTGCTTGCCAGGGTGCACTTTAGTTCATTACTTGTTTTATATACTCTCTGCTATCCCTGCATGCTATTCTTAGTCTTGTAGCCTGTTCTACAAAGATACCTTGTTTGCAGTTTCGTGGGTGATGACTCGTGTAGTCTAGGTACTGTTGCCTGTCCGTTGGTTTCCTGTAAAGCGTGGTTTTCAGTTTACCATTGTCAAGAACTACAGTGGTGTCTAGAAAGTTCACTTCTTTATCAGAGTACTGACATGTGAACGTAATGGTCGGGTGCGAATAATTAAGAGACGAAATGAAACTTTCTATAGCTGTGCAGCCGTCCTCCGAAATTAGGAAGATATCATCTACGAATGGAAAGTAAACCTTCGGTTTGAGGGGGAAAGACTCTAAGATGGAAGCCTCAAGTTGTCCTGTAAACATTTAGGCGTAGGTGGGTGCAAAAGGAGTGCCAATGTTTGTTCCAAAAACTTGCAAGTAGTAAGATGAGTCGAACTAGAAATAGTTGAGAGTAAGAACTAATTTCAGTAAAGTAATGTACACTTCCAACGCATGTTGGTTCCGGTTTTCTGCAAACGCCTTCGATGTAGCTTCTATTCCTTCGGTGATGGGAATGTTCGTATAAATGCGGAGACATCGAGCGTGACCAGAAAGGCGTCATTGGGTAATCGCCCACGATCGATTATTGTTTCTTTTATGCGGAGGAAGTGTGGGGTGTCCGGAACAAATGAAGGAAGAGAAGTGGGAATGTCTGTCAATTGGTGATCCAGAAACACAGACAATGCTTCCGTAGGGGTGTTGTTAGAAACTATGGGTCTGCCCGTAATGTCAGCTGAGAATTATGCTTCTGTGGTGACTTTATGGATTTGAGGGAGGAGGTAGAAACGTCCTGCTTGCTCGTTCGTTGGTCTCACAAAGTTAGTTCTGTTGTGCTGAAATATTCTCTGGCCAGCACATCTGTGAGAGTGCGAAGGACTGTTTGACTGTATTCGTTGCTGGGATCATTGTCTAAAGTTTGGTAGTGGCCATAGATGTTAGGCTGCGTGAAGGCCACATCCTTATATTTTTATATTGGTAAGATGACAATGTAATCTCCTTTGTCTGTAGGTTTAATGATTATATCCGTTCTGGCTTCTAGGTTATTTAGAATGACTTCTTCTGAGGAGGTCAAGTTTTTTCATTTGATTTCTTTGTTGTCGTTATTATTTCTTTTTATACTGATTTTATATACAAATTGAGTTCTGTAGATTCCTCGGCATCTGGCGTCCAAGTGCTTTTTGCGCGGAGTGCGTCGTCATTGATTTCACTATTTCCTTGCTAATCGGAAAGGAATTCATTCAGTCTTATTCTGCTGGAAAATTCGGTGAGATCCTTGTGTAACTCGTATTCATTAACGTGGTGGTTGGTTGAGCAGAAAGTGAGGCCTCGTTCTAGGATAATTTTTCAGTTGTCGATAATGTTTCTGAAATATCTATAACGTTGCTTTTACACGTGATGGGACCGGCGGATGCAACATTCCGTTCGGGAAGAGGTGTGATGTTGCTGTTACTCGTACTTTCGGAGCTAGATTCTACATTTTGATTATTATCGGGAGGGAAAAAGTCCAACGTAGCAGGTTCTTATGTGTCTGCAGGGAGCGTCAAATCATATTGTGCCACGTATTCAGTCTTAGCGAGAAAAAGAGGTTCAATAGTGCAATGTGTGTCAGGTAAAAGGAGCTGGTCACGTTCAAATTTAACTCTATGTTTCTTGTACAGCTCGTGTTTCTTACGGCCTCTAAAGGCATAAAGATCATGTTTTTCTTGCTGAGTGAATGGAATGATTTTGATCTGTTAATCTAAAACATTAATTTGTTTGTCACAGTGCTCTCTGAAAATTTCTAGAAGGGAAAGCGATGCACTCTACAAAGTGTCATGCCATTTAGCTTCTAGTTGAGAGGGGAGAGCACCAAGGGAACAAGTAGCTTTAAGGCGCAGTCTTTTGGGGATTTTCAGGTTTGGAGGTAAGACGAATAGATGTTGAGGTGGAATCTGTAGTGTGTTTGTTTGCCAGCGACTTTTCGCACCCTGAGGAAAGCGCGCGATTTGGGGGGTAAGGCGTTCGGTCCGCTTAGTGCAGGTAATTTTTGTTGGTTCAGGGTGCACCTAAGGGATGGTGCTTTTTTGTTCGGAGTCTATTGTTTAGGGGGGCTGTCAGGGGCGATGTCCACCTCGATGTCTGTTGTGGCTGCTTGTTTGCGTTTTAGTGCGCGTAGGTGTGTGCGTGTAGATTGAGCGTGATGTCCTTGGTGGGCCGAAATGTTTTCTCCTACGTGTTGTTTTGCTGGTGCTGTGGCTGCATCTGCCGTTGGTGTGCTCGCGTCGCATGTAGTGTTCTAGGAGGGACAGAGTGGCTCGCAACTGTTGGCCATATCAGGTTCGCTCTGCAGCTCGGTGCTGGCCACTGCCGGCCGGTGGTCACTGTACAAGGGAGTGTCACCTCAAACGACTTGCTCAGCCTGTGCCTAATGTTTTCTGCCATTATCCAAACACCTCGCAATATAGGGTGTAAACCGACTTTGGCCAGATGTCCCAGGGGGCCATGATAGATTTCTGTGTGGTAGATGATGTCCACGTTTTGTTGTGTGAGTTCTAAGTGAAGGAGGGCGTCATTGAGCCAAACTTTTCGCCTTTTAAGGGGTATGATTCTGTGTATCTGCGATGTGGGTGGCTGGTGATTGTTTTCGATTCGGCGAAGCAATGTTGTCAGTGTTATCTCCACGTTGGGTCGATTGGTCTGAACATCTCGTACGATAGATTTGATTGCTTCGAAAGTGTTTCCAGCGCTGTTGTATTTTAAATCTTTAGTTCCGAAGTGCAGTATAAAGTGCGTGATGTTGCGTAGGGCAACATCTATGAGCTAATTATGTTCTGAGTTGTGGCGTCGCTTCGGAATCTAATGTACTGTGGCTGTTGTCCAAACGGAGTGATGTTCAATGTACTTGAAGTGGCTGTCTCCAATTAGAGATACGTGTGCCAGAGAGAAGAGAGGCTGCTTACCTTGTCCCGTCATCTTCGCAGATGAAATCCAGAGAACGAGGGGGCTTTGATGATGGTCACCAGATAGAAATTATACTTTGAAGAAGGTAGCGGCATCAGACCTCTAGGAACGTTTTGACAAAAAGAGTTGTCTTTTTTCCAGGCATCAGGGTTCATCTCTGGCACACTGTTTTGTAGATAGAGATTGAGTTTGAGAGAGAGGCGGGAGGTTGTTAAGAGCGGGGCTCAAAGGAGGACAGCAGAGTCGGTCAACGGACGTTGGAAAGGAGTGAAATAGTGGAAAAGAAACGAAGGTGTAGTGAATGGGACAGAACCCCGCAAGAGAGAAAGAGGGAAAACTACGAGATGGCATGAGGGAGCAGGGAGGAATGGTTTAACCTGGGCTGCCGTGGTGCCGGGCGACCTCAAAGGAGGCTTTGGAGAAGTTTGGGTCCGAAAGGGGCGTACGTGGGGTGCAATTACCACGTTACTGAACTGTGTGTGAGGGAGAAAACTCGTAAACCTCCACAGCCCATCTAGACCGAAGCATTCCGAGTTTGGAGGCCAGTGTTCGTAGAATAATGGAAGGGAATGCGCGGGTACCATCCCCTGGGAGCTTTGCGGTGGATTCGAGGAATTTTTTTTCGGTTTTCGTTCTTTTTTACTTTTTCCTTTTTGCGAGTGTGTGTGTACCGAAGGTCGAGGGATGTGAGTGCGTGTGGTATGTCTAAATCGGCTACAAGCAAGAGAAAAAAAGGAAAAAAAGGAAGGAACGAAATTGAATTCAAGTAACAGCTTTGGGTATGGGCAGGCAGGGTTGTTGCGAATGGAAAAGCCCACGTTTTGTGAAAGCATTATTTTTCTGTTCGATTGAGGTACCGTAAGGTTTCTAAACTGCCTTTCGAAGCATTCATTCCTGATTGCTCCAGGCAATTGAATTTATGGAATAAGTAGCATTCTCTGTAATTCTGGTTTCTTGGAAACTGAAAGTTTAAGTGCATAATATAGAGCTTGAGATCATCGAAGTTTTGGTTGGGCTGGTTGAAGTGTTCCGCGACTGCTATGGAGGCACTGTTGCGGGTGTCGGCCCGATGACCATTGAGGTGTAAGTTTATCGGTTGACTCATCTCTCCAATGTACTGCTTCTGACAGAATGAGCATTATAGCATATACAAATTGTTCGAGCAATTGCACGTGAAGCTTGAATAATTTTGTGAACGTATTGGATGGCGTAGCTATCGACAATGAAATCCGTCTGGAGATGTTTGCAGGTCTTGCATCTAGGACTGAGGCAAGGGCTGATTGGTTCCTGGGAAGCGGAAATTTTGGCATGCACTTATATGTTTTAGGTTCTTAACAAACACAGACTATGATAAAAAAAGTTTACTTACGTGTCAGGAAGGCAACCTTCTGTCTTGAGAGTATTCTGAAAAAAAGGAAGTCCTTTTCCTGAAAAGTTAGTAAAAATATTTTTATTCTTTCTGTGCCTTTCTCGTGGGTCTCTGTCCCTACTAGCCCTATATATATATATAGAAATATATATATATATATATATATATATATATATATATATATATATATATATATATGTATATATATATATATATAAATATATATATGGCTACCTTCATCTGGAATGCCCATGACCGTGCCTATAGAGGTCGCGGCTCTAGAGCAGTTATAAAATATTTCTTAGGAAAGCTTCACGGCCAACTCTTGCTCTGCCTCAGCATGTGAAAATTTTTAAGTGCGAATGCACTTTTAAGCGAGCCTGAATCGTCCGCCGCCGTAATCCGCATAGCAACAGCTGCGTGTGCGCGCGCTCCTCGTCTTCCTTAGCAACGGGGGGAGATGGGCGCGCGCTGCCTGGCCGCTGACATGGCACATACCCACGTGGGGGATTGACCAGGAATTTGGCGTGAGAAGGGCTAATGCACCGGCTTAAAGGAGTACTGACACGAAATTTCAAAGCTGAGATCCGCTCTAGCAATCAAGTACAACGACAACACAAATAGGTGTCTGTGAATAAATCCATCTTTCTTTCTTTGTAGTTGTGTGTGTGTGTGTGTGATCTCTATTTCGCGAACATTACCGAACCGCGCAAATTCAACTCGTGCATTCGCACTTTCACATCCTTCCCCTCGGGGAAATGCGGGGAATTTTTCAGTGAGGATTACTCTTCTGTCATCATTAGAAGCATTTTTATGCCTTGGCCCATCAATACTTATATAATACGTTGTAGTGTGACGTCCTTTTTGGCTTCAACATTTACTCCATTTGTGCCGTTTAATAGTTTAGGCATCATTCTGTGCCCATACTTTGCCCTTCTTGGCCCTTTTACTCTAATTTACACCGAATAGGTGTAAAATGGTGAGCGTAGATCTAAATTAGTAGCACTTTTAAAACAAAGCATGATTTGAATCACTTTGAACGTGGACATGTCACGCAACACGCCACAATGTCTTGATGCCTAAGGGAGTCTACAGATAAGGCCAAGAGCGTCAGGTTATTACAGGCTGTGCCCGCGGTTTGTTTGATAAAGTTCGAAAACAAACACGTTTGTGTGTAGTACTAAGTGTCTACAGGTGCCAAAAGTTATGCGCACCTCCTTAGTGCAGTGTTCCACGTAAGTGATATGCAGATTTGCTCCGCCAAAAGTCCAAAACTTCGACTTGAAATTTCCGGACTGCTCCTGCGAATCAGCGTGCCTCGTATAAAGAATCCTTCCTGCTTATCTCTCCGCTTGTCGAATGCACAAAATTACGTTTGACTGCGCCATGATCTTTTCTTGACAAACCGAGCCTGCACAGTTTAGTCTAGCGTGTGTGGAGGATGAGGTGGCGGGCTGGGGCATTGGTATCTAAATCAAGAGACCGTAGTTTGATATCAAAGGCAGCCAAATGTACACCCGTTTTGTTAGTCATTGCTTACCTTTGTGCACAAG
The DNA here is from genome assembly GCF_048455015.1 of Haemaphysalis longicornis. NCBI lineage: Eukaryota > Metazoa > Arthropoda > Arachnida > Ixodida > Ixodidae > Haemaphysalis > Haemaphysalis longicornis. Next base: position 176,965,354 of record NW_027526407.1, read on the forward strand.
AAATTACTGACAAGTGTTTTTGTAGCCTTTTCTCCAAACTTTATATATTGGTGTACTGTGTAGGCAAATGTACTCAATATTGTTATGTTGTAAGTAATTTTTGAAAGTTCGCTGTTCGGTGGCGTATTACAAGGAAACGACAATTACATAAAAATTAGTGCAGCCTGTAGCGGCAGAAATGTAGGAGAATTTTCAGAAGCTAGACATACGTTATTAAGCATTGGGGTCTGTTTTATGTCAATTCCAAAGGGGAAATAAACCTTTCTGCAAACCTATGTGGAGTAAACTCATTGCGTCACACTCCAGAAGGACAATTCGCAAAAAGTATAGGGCGAGCACGGGAGTTTTTGTCTTCCATTGTCACAGCGAGCTTTCTTCACGTATAAGATAACTGTTCAACCTCCCTGTCAAGACTGCTACATTTTATGCATTGCTTTGGCCACAATTAGTTTTGTGCCGCTGGCTAGCCGCCATTCCTCTCCGTCTAAGCTGTGGCGCTCCTCTGGTTCTTTTGTACTATTGAGGAGGCATCGCAAGCTTGGGAAGTTTTTTTCTAAAAAAAGGGTGTTTGAGAGTTTCAGCCTATTCACGTTAAAGTAACGATACGTCACCGAAGAAATTCACGTTCGAAAATTATTCTAAGCCTCAATAAGCAAAGGGTTCACACATCAGGACAATACCTCTGAAGTGCTCCCAGATTGAGAGTGCCTTGTTTGTTTTCTACTGTAAATACCTAGGCATGACTTTATATGCCGAATCAGGGTACAGCTATAGCCAAGCAACTCTTTTTAGATAGCATTGGCTTGGGCCGCTTTTACTTTTTAAGCAGTCTTGGGTGCTATCCTTCAGTAAAGGTGCTAGTCACAATTGTTTTATTTTTAGTATTTTTAAATCTGTTCTAAAGAGACAGGTGTGTTTTTTTTATAAAATATATCACTAAATATTTATTGAGTAAATAGTTCGAACCCTCGGTGACTGCCTACTAGCCCACAAAATAGCGCCTGGTAAAAATACTTGAATAACGCCGTTATCCTCTGCACTCTGGATGATGAAGTATATATTTGTATCAAATATCCAAAACGGTATTTTATAGAAGGGTTTGCTTCATCCTCCCTTACAACTCAGAAGATTTCACTCTTTTTTTGCATCGTCACCTCACTTCTTGGTACACTAAAATGCTAAATATTACTGATCACACCTTCATAAACACTAAAAACATACCCATTCGCTTTCAATTTACAAAATAGTGATAATAGTCTGAAAACAAATAGACGGTAGGGCTGGTGAAGGAATTATTTGTCACAAAAATGGCTTCCGTCTTTCATCCTGCGAATAATACATGAGTGAGCCAAAAGATAATGCCGCAAACCATGCATTTATTGAGCAAAGCTATGTTTTGTTTTTACCATCATGCGGACTGTGGTGGTGTTATCAGTGTTTCAAGCAAAGTGCATGTATTCTTACCTTTCTTTCTAATTGCCGCTAGCAATGTTACTTTGAGAGGAAGAGTTTTTTGCACTGATGTCACTAGCCATAAATAATCTTGGATATCCCGTGTTGCCTTTGTAATTCGACGTTTCGAGGAACAACCGCACATACAAATAAATACTGTCTGTGCAGGAGCCGTAGTAGTTGCTTGCTACGCACCCTTTATGCTCTCTATGGGTTGCATTAGCAGAGAAGTCAATAAAAGCCCAGAAGTTCATCCACTGCAGAGTAAACGGACCAGTTTGATCTTTTACTAGAAAAATCCAATAGAAAGACAACCGTACCTGCTTCAACCTATTGTCCTAGACGGGCATTTCGTAACTATGAGCCAGCAGAGAAGCTTCGGAAGTGAACAGATCTTTGAGATGTATGAGCATGCAAGCATGGGTTTTCTGTATGTAAGTGGTGGTTTGTTGGTTTTAACATAAAGACTACTAATGGGTGATGTCCTCTATGCACCAGATGAGAGACATAAACCTAAATTCTTTACGGGATCGAGTTCTTTTAAGTAGTACTGCCTTGATGAAACATACACAATGCAACCATAGTCTAAGCAATAGCGAAGGGAGTGATACACTATTCAAAAGCATGATGGGTCAGAACCCAAGTGTTTGCTTGATGAAACCTTAAGTATCTTTAGAACTCGGGAGGCTTTTTTTTCTCAAGTTATTGTTGTAAGGCAGGAAAGTGAGTTTTTCGAAAATATTATGTCAAGAAATTTGTGTTCGTTTTTATGGGTAAATTTATTTTTTTTAGGTGTAGGGTGGGGTCCTCCTGCAAGCCTCGTTTGAGTGAGAAAAGATTAGCGAGTGTTTTGTGTGGTGAAGACTGGTAACCATTTCTGTCTCACCATGCTGTCAGTTTATTTATGGTCAACTGTAATTTTGCTCTCACATGTTGTTACATTGGAGGTTGTGCAAGCTGTTTGAAGGAAATCAACATAGACAGAATACATAATAAACCTGGTAGATATTTTGGATATGGAGTCTATTTATAGGAGAAACAGTGTAGTGCTAAGAATACAGCCCTGAGGGAACCCGTTCTCCTGTACGAATTTCCTCGACATAGTTGAGCCCAGGCGCCCTTGAATTGAACAATTTGTCACGAAGTAATCGAGCCAATTCAGCATTCTTCCACGGATACCTAATTCTACTAGATCCCGCATTACGGCAAACCTCTATGTAGGAAAGGACAAAAAAGACAGCAAGACAGTGTTGTTTGTGTATAAATGCTTCTCGTTCCAAATTTCTGAGGCACACAAGATGATCAGTTGTTGATCGTGCTTTTTAAAGCAGCACTGGAGAATGACTAGCAGTTCATTTATTTATAGAACAAAATTTAACCTGGCCTTCACAAAAAGTTCAAATGTTTCGGCCAGGCAACTCGTTAGGGCTATTGTCCTATAACAACTAGGGGAGGTTGGCGGCATTCCGGGTTTTAAGAATGCTACCATAAATGCTTTTTTCCAAGCTGTGGGAATTTTGTCGATACCCAAATTTTGTTAAAAAACTACGGAAGTGCTTCTACAGCAGGACACGACAGATGAGCGAGGATTTCATAATGTACAATATATTTCCCGGGGGCGGTCTGCCTAAAGAGCTTTTTTTAGTTCTTGGAGAAACAAGCACTGCCAACATGCGGTGGCACTAACGAAATATACAACCCCTTAGATATAAAATTTTGTATGTTCCGATTTCACCACCACATGTTGGCAGTGCTTGTTTCTCTGCTGTGTTTCTACACTTCAAGAATGCTGTTGTTTAGTAAGCCGAACTTGATGCTTTGGCGAAGGGTTCACCCAGGATATCTGCCGGTTCTTCAAGGCTTGTTTCCCATCCGGGGCTAATAAATGTGGAAGTGTCTAGGGACAGTATGTCCAGTTTAGCTTAAAAATTTGCTCCCATAACTTTTTTGGTGGTGCTGAGGTGTTTATAGATGAGACATATTTTTGCCATAAAGCTTTCTCTGCTTTGCGGAGAATGTACCATGCTTTAGCTCTTACCTTTTAAAAGTTTATTACATTTTCCTGTGTTGGGTACCTTTAAAGACCCCTATGATTTATTTTGCGGCATTTTTCGCATTGCATCTTTGATCAACCATACTTTGTGCTTTTCCCTCATCAGTCCTGTGGACTGTGGCATAGCCATGCGTGCATCATAAACAATGGTGGATGTAAACACGTCATTCAACGCGTCAATACTAATAGTGTATAGACAAAAAATGGTCTAAATTCGTTTCGGAAGTAAAAAGTCTCCAGTCGGCTAACTAAAGTTTCAACCTGCGTGGTTTCGCTGGGATAATTGTTGGTGATGATGTCATGCTAATGGGTACAGGAAGATGATCGCTCCCGTTTGGGTTGGCTTGGATATCCCATTTAAATTCGCTAAAACCAGATGGTTAACTAAAGGATAAATCTAAGCAGCTCATCTTTCCTGAGATTGGGGAGCAGTAGGTAGGCTATCCAGTATTCAGTAGGTAGACCTTATTGGACAAAATAAATCTTCTAAAATCTCACCTCTTACATCACTTTTTTCACCTAACCAAAAAGATGAGTGGGTAATAAAATCACCTACTATTAGGAACGGTTCTGTTAACTGATTTACTAAGTCTTCTAGAACAAGCAGTGAAGCCATGAGTGTCGGTTTCAAGTGCAAACAGCACACTGATTGTTACGAATACAAGCAGGGTGGTAGCCACCGCTTCTAGCGTAGTTTTCAGTTTGTGTTCTTTGGCTGCAATACCATTTTCCGCAAATATGGCGACGCCACCAGAGAGCCTATAAGGCTGCTTTCGGTCACAAGGAAAGACCTGGTATCCTTTCAGTATGTTCTGATGTTTAGGACCCAAGTTTGTTTCCTGAACACACAAGACTACAGAGTAATGACTTGCAAATATTTCTTTGACGTCATTTAAAATATTTAGGTCCGCTACAATTCCAGTAGACTAGGAATGCCATGTTCTATTTGTATCAGGTTAAAACTAGGTTATTCGTCCGGTGATACGGTTTTTCTCTTTATTTATATTTTCTAGGGAGTTCCGAAGCACCACCGAAGTACACGGCCGAGAACCGCCCTCAGTTCTGTCCATGATATCTTCAGAGACGCTGAAGGTTCGTGCAGGATGCACAATTGTTGAAGCGTTCAACTTCGCCGTGTGGGGTGACGCAATCGGGACTTCCGAACAAGGGGTCCGCGCAGCCCGCTCCCGGGGTGGTGGAGCAGCGCTAGCTGCTTCCACCGGGGGCGCGGGGGCCTTGCTTCAGCCTCACTCTGTGTGGTTTCAGCAGACGCCGTGGACTGCTGTGATTCCGTGCCCTGTTTCACCACAACGGAGTAGGATCGGGTGTGCGCTATTGTCAGTCGCCTGCGCGCTTCTCGAAATGAAAGTTTTTCAGTCCCTTTCAGTGTGATGATTTTTTTTTCTTTTTTCCACTCTAAGCAAACCTAGAGTGTCCTGCTTGGTTGCACTTGCAGTTCACACATGGTTGTTCTTCACATTCAGAGTTCCGGGCAAGGTGTTCATTGGAGCCACATTTACGCAGATGTCTTGGCCCCGGCAGATGAGCGAGTTAGAGGATAGATTACAGGGAATGCCACATTAAGGGAGAGAATAATTGAGACAAACCGGAGCTCTGCACCTATGTTTATGTACACGTGTATTTTAGACCTCGATCTCTAAGAGTGCGGCTGCAGTGGTTGGCAATAAAATTCGCCTGCTAGAGAAACAAAACCCCTGAGAATCAACTGCATGTAAATAATTTCAATGCACGTAAACACTCATAGATTCAAATTAGAAAAAAAAGATTCAGCAAATGCCAACTGGGGCAGAGACCTCCACATAAAGTTTCCAAGAATATGGTCATGAAAAGTGACAACGAATGTCCTGTATGAATAGGGCCCATTATTACGTTGATATGACGGTAACTGCTCACGGTAGGATAGCCGTGCTACACGAGCGTATGTAAGACTTATTAACCAAAAATATTTGACTCAAACACCACATTTGAGCTGTTTCAGTACATTTTTCAAATAAATTTTTGAACTGTTTTTGGGTCAACCAATCTCAAAGGCCTTTGAAGTTCGGATGGTCGTGCTCTATCACGCAGCTTCTGCATGCAACATTTAAAACTATTTATGAGTAAAATCTGGTTTTCGAACAACAGCTTTTTAAAAAACCAAAAGAATCTTTTTGTGTACGATTATAAAAAAACCTTGGTACTCCAAACGCCTGCGGTGCAAAAACAAAAAAAAGAATATAGCCTATGTTGGGCATATTTGGTTTTGTATTGGCATTTTATTCCATTTTACACTAATAATTGTGTTTTTTGGCACTGTAGACTTTTAATTGTTTTTGTTGCTTTACGTAAACAAAACTGCGCCGCTGTGGCGACAACAAAACATGACAAGTAAACGCGGAAACATTTAACTACCTTCGAGAATTCTCGTCCAGTTTGGCGGAATTCTTTCTACTTCGCATGGCATTTAAAATTTTGATGGCAGTTTGACTCAAATGTCACACGCACTTAAAAAAAAGAAGTTCCCAATGCCTGCTGTACTTCTTCCTGGATCACGTTAGTCAAGGAAGAGACTTGAGGTTGTAGCGTCGTCGTCGGAAAAAGTTTCCGCAGCTCCTCCCTCACCACTGCATTTGTGGTGTCGCGTAGTGAGTCCGTGGTAATGACGCCGGCACCAACCGTCTTCGAAACTTGCGAATTGATTGGGCGGTCGTACTGCCTCATTCCGATTTCGAGTGTCTTCAGCATTGCGGTAGCCTCAGACGCGAGTTTGGACATGGCTTTGGGGGGGTTGCAAAACAAGGCACGCGAAGAGCTCTTGCTTCACACTTCAAATTAGAAACCGTAGTTTCTGTGATCACCGTCTTGGAGAAATTACATAGCTCACTATCCTGATCCGCGTTGCAGCTCACTACAAGTGACCGCTGGTGACCAGCTACTGCCAATGAAAACCTTCGCTTGTTTTTTTAGCACCTTTTATGCCTTTCTGTTGAAGCCAAGCTGTGTCTCAGGAGACACAGTGAATATGAATCAACTAACCACGCTACTAAAAGAAATATTCAACGATATCTCAAAAAAACTTCTAGAAACAGCGCTCTTTAGGTCTTTGAAAAGCAAAGGTTTATTGCTAAGTTTTTTTATGCTCACTTCCTTGCATATTGGCGAACAAAATCAGCTTCCTCCGCCCCTGAGATGTAAATTTCTTGTTTGCTTTTCTCACCACCTTTCCCTCTCGTCCCCTCAGGATTGTCTACCAGCATTTAAACGACAGTGACGGCTTGGTCAATCTAATTCATTATTGCCGCTGTTCGATTCCACAGGCTTTTTACTATCCCTTCTGTTACTGTTGATCTTGGAACCCTTCCATAACGTATAGCTGCCACTGCTGCTGGGCGAATAATGACGAACAGTTTTTTGAAGCTATATAATTTTACTTGCAAAGTTTATTTTTTCTTAAAAATGGCAAACTTGTATCATGCATTGAAGTCATGTCTGATATTTGCTTTCCTGGGTAAAGAATGTGGCCAAGTATAAACATAAGCAGCGCATCAGGCCGTTTAGATACGCTTCGCCTCTATAAACATCTGGTTCAAGAATACTTTCACCTTTTGGCCGGGCGGACGAGTCAAGCGTAAAGGGGCCGCGAAAGGGACATACAGATGAAAAAGTGCGCCTTTATTTTATCTAAAAATATCCCTTTTCAAACTTCACAAATAAGAAAGCGCGACGGGTTTGATTTATTATGCTCAAACAAGCAGCCCTCTTCGAGAACAGAAGTCAAGTACACGTCACAACTCACCCCTTCCAAAATATTATATTGGTGCTACAACAAAAAGGTTCCCTGATGTGTTCAAGGATCAGTGCTTTGCGGACTGAAATACAGTCAATATTGTGGAAGAAAACAATACACCATCAAAGGCAGAAAATGTTTTGTTGTGGGGGCCTTTTGCATGAGCGGCAACCGGTAATATTCTCCAAGGCATGCACAACAGTTACTCACATGCACTTTTTTGGCGGAAAGGAATCAATATTTCCAACTGAAAGAACGTCAGATCCGTGAATCCTGTACCTTGCCCTAATTTTTCTTTATTATTTTATTTTGGTGCCCACTGCCTACACTCTACGTATTTTTAGGGAGACAAGAGTTTTGAATCAAATATTTCAGCAATGTGCGACATTCAAACGAATGACTCAGAATACTTGAGCAAAAAATAGCGTATATATTTTTAACAACAAATTGCTAATGCGGATTTACGATTTTTCTTTCCTTTTTGTAAGACGTACATTTTTATGTCAGGAGACGTCAGCCAAAGAGCTGCCGTAAAAACCAATTTATTTTTGGGCGTCAACGACGTCTGAAAAGAGATTCCTGGACACTTTACGTAGTTCGTTAGCACACACACGACATTTTCTACTTTAAAATACTAACCCCTAAACGAAGGTGGTAGTACATTATTTGGGCAACTTGATTATTTTTTGCAGTGAGAAATTATATCTACTTACATATATTCGCTATATAAACGCTAATTTGCAGATATTTAAAAATTATTTTGTTTTTGTATGGTTTTGTTCTGGAGAAATGCAACCATCAAACAAATCGCACCGCCGTCTGTTTCTAAGCGTAGGTGAATAAACAAAAGGCACTTCGATTTACACGATTAGTGAGCGCCATCGGCGTAAATAGAAAAATACCCGGTTGGCCGCAACTCTCTAATCTGAAATTTTATAATAACTGCATTATACAAAAACAATTGTTGTACACGACTTTTGGGCAAGCCGTTATCATAGTCGCAAGCCTTAACGCATCAAAAGTGTACTACCAACTCTTACATGTAATTGGCAAGTGTCTTCATCAAGTTGTCCTATGAAACAAATGATTTCAAGTCACTCACCATGTCTTAACCCCAAGCTTTGTATAAAGTCCCGACATAATTTTTTTGGATAACCAAAACCACAAACCTCACTTTGAGCTTTTGAGAATACCAGTGTAAGCAAATTTTACATGTCTCTTATTTAGGATCCTGTCCGAAAACTTCCATAGCAGCTTTTCAGGGTAATAGGAAGAAACACGGGCGTGGGTGGTGTGATAATAACTTCCCTCCTTAAGAAAAGCCACCTTTAAGACATCCATGTAGGACCTGAGAAGGTGTCTCAAAAATCATATTTTGCTGTATAGGTTTAGAAGTTATTCAATCGCGTCTCCGTGTCAGTGTTATGAATGTAGTACTGTTTTGCGCCTGGAGCTGAAGTCTCGCAAGTGTAATGATGCCCTTCCTAAGAAAGCAAAATGCAGGAGGGCAAGTAGTCTCTGGCACACCTTGTCTATACAGGGGCTTATTATGAAATACTATTCTTTGCTACATGAAGGAGTTCGTGTACTTCAAAGATCTCGTCGCGGGTTATAAATGGGATGCTATTGCTTAGGCGTATTTCTTAAGCCTGTTTCCTCTTGGGCTGCCCCTGGGAGTTGCTCTGTGTCTGTGGTTATTTATTTTTATCAATTAGCCCTTACACAAAAATTATTACTTTGAAGAGGGATAACAACTGTTTAACTACAATTTGGGTATACCGAATTATCAGAACGCTTTCGTGCTGCTACTTTGTAGTCTTGCGCGCTGTTTTCTCTTTTGTGTTGGTGCGCAATAAAATATTTACATTCTTTACTTCTTCTGGCTTGAGAAAACATCCCAATATAAATCCAAATATGCGCTTCCAGCTTTGCTTCCGTTAAAGCTTCAAATTTTGCGAGTCCTGAATTTTTTTCTTAATACTTAGACATGTTGTAATGGTTGCGTGTTCACGAAACGAAAAACTGTATGTTAAATACAAAAGACCTTTCAACTTCCAAATGCAATGCGGAAGGTTTGGTCCTTTTTGTCAAGCCTCCTGAAAATAATGGAGTGGTTATAAAAATTACTCCAAGAAACTAAAAATACACCACAGCATCTAGTATAAAAAAAATCTATTTGTACAAGATCTATTTGTATTCTGCTCCGGATTACGGCTAGAAAATTGTCACTTTTCTACAGTACACGTATTTTACAAGAAAAAAAAACGATTTGCAAATAATTTTGGTGTTGCTCAAATATTTAAAAACAGAGAAATGAAGACTGTTTTTAGTTAAAATAAATAAGCAATTTTTCTAGCAAGACGAGCGAGGTTGAGCCGTTCCATGGTATTGGCTGTGGCCAATTTTGTCTACACCGCTTATAGTGTCACCGTTATATTGGTAAAATTATCTTCATTGGTTTTGATGGTTTCTAACATAAAAATTTTAACCGCGATTTTCTGGGGCATGTGTTGGGTAATGAAACAAAAAAATCGTTGCGATTAGGAGCACCACCAAATAATTACTGCAATACCTGAAATAATGGCAATATATAAAACATAAAACCTGGTAATATTTACCACAGCTTAGAAGGTATTTTTGGTAGTGCCTGATCCTTTTCTAAAACTGCTCTACTTAAATGATAACAGTTCTTTGTAAAAAGTAAATATACCTTACCCGAAAGTACAATTCTTGCCGGTCTTTGGAAGCACGAGACAGGGCTGGAAACTTCATTGGGCAAATCAGCGTGAAAATGTACTTGTATAAATTGTTGTTCTTTGTCAAGCCACCTAAAAATGGTATCAACCTGTGACCGTTCCTATTTTGGTCACTATGTATTACCAAGTCGATTCTTCCAGCACCCGACTGGTGACGAGTAGTCCTATGGAGGCTGTTGGCCAGAACATCTTCTCTTGCTTACTGTGGCAGCACGCCGTCCCTGGGATAATATATACAAGGTTCAAACACGGCCGGCGCCCGACGGGACAATTTTCTTGCCATCCAACCGGCACATGTTATTTGAATAAGGTCCAACTAAAGCTTTCGTTGTTCTGCCTAGAATGAGGGAAATATCCAAGAAAGTGCATTCTGGGATCACAGATGTGCAGCCATCGTTTAGCAATAGTTCTCTGGAGCAGATTAGGGGATATATTTCCTGTACCTGGCTCTGGCGTTCGGTGACAGGTAGCCTGCACATGAAATGAAACTGCAATGCATTATTAGGTGATGCATTTAATTGTTTTAGCAAGGTTGTGCAGAATGTCCATTATGGATTTCTGCAACAACCATTTACAGACAACGCCTCGTCAAACCTAGTAAAAAAGGATGCGTAGCGTACTTTTTGGCAGCTACACAAATGTGTCGTCGACACTTGGCAGTTAATATGCTCTCCTCATTCTTGGAGCAGAACCAGCATAGAAAATCGCACTCAACGTGTCGGCCTGAATGCATGGTGCCGTGATTTACTGCCTGTCACTTTCGGCTTGTTGTTGTGGTTAAAAGCGCATCAGTTGTTATATTCGCGGTAAATTGCAAATGTCCGGCCTCCACCACCTTGCGATTCTTCTATTCTCCTAGGTTTTATACACATTACGGGTTACATTGTGTCTGTAGCGAGGCAGCCACAGGGTCGAAACGGTACCCCATCCTCTGAGCCTCTTTATTAACATATATACCCTAACTGCTCTGGCCTCTTGGGTAAACATGAAATTGGCGAACCAGTCCCTAAAACGGTGGTTAGGAGGCAGTCGGTTCACTGGATGATATACCGTGTTCTAACACTGAACCTGAATGAAAAGGCTGGAGGCATGGGACATCCAGGTGACCTTGCGATGATGAGGTCTCTAATGGCCGAAGCTTTTCAAAGGTAGGCTTTTAGCGGAAACGTTCTGCAGGGTCCTCTATATGTAAACAGTCACTCGCCAAAGAGAAAATTATAGGAGCAGAACGCCAAGTTCAGACAATGCTGTCCAAAACTACCTCAACTGCAGGAATAGAAGTAAAGAAAAATACTTTGAGGGTAAACAAACTATATTATATTGAAAAGCGTGAAATGAGTTATTGTTGCATCAATCGGTAGTACAATTCGTTGCTCTGATGCAATCAAATTTACTCGGGAAGTATATCTTAATTTTTGTGCCCTCCCGTGTTTTTTGTCCGAAAATATTACGAGCTGCTTGTGTACCACGGCCATTAGCAGGAATTAAGATGGTTTCAGTAGGCCGAGGGTTTTTTTGGCCATAGAAGCAACAACTAGACAGCATAGGGTGACACCCGCCACAGTAGATGGAGAGGTACCCACCAAGTGAAGTGTTTCTCACTATCTACCAGCTTCGCCAAGCGCACCCCTGCTTTCTTGAACCCTTGGGAAAAGAGCAAACTATACTGTTGCTGCTGGTTCTGCAACTGCCGGTGTGGAAAAGGTTCCTCATGACAGGCCGAAAGTTTTGGCTTTGATTTTGGTATAGGACTTTGTTTTTGTTTTCGTGTGTCTATTCTGAAGGCATCGTGTATACCCGACATCGTTTTGTATATTTTTTAGTGCGCGAGTATTTCATCACGCCTTGGAAACAAAACCCCCATCAGTATCGGGGTGGACGAGTGGATGCGTTAGAAATTCTGTACTAGTATGCTCTGTGTTTATGTAGTCTATAACTTTTTCTTGTGACGTAAATCCTGATCCCTGGCTTTGATAATGGAGCTGGAATATTTGGCTGGGCTGTGCAGTGTCGCAGGTGGGCTTGGAGAGCGCATGGTCTGTTCGTAAACGTTGACGTCCTGAAATTCAGCCTTAATTCTGTAAAACGTTTATTCTCCATTATGGCGCCAAGGTTGAGGAAGGCCACGTACTCCATAAAGACCCTGAATGTTCATTCAGCAGGGTTATGCTGCTTCCTGCGAGTGTTTGCTGAGAGGCAGCAAGTTCCACAATTTGCCTGGTTACAGCATCACGAAGGAACTTCCGGGTACTTCGAAAGACGACCACCGTATGGGACTTTGTAGTCTTACGGCGGGGGGTTCCTCACCAAAGATGTGAGCTCAAAACACTTTGAAGTGCTCCCAACATACGACAATTTAATAGACCCAGCAAGTCAGTGAACATTGAAGTAACAAGGCGCAAGCTTTTTGTACTGATGCCCTCGAATCAATATAATTTTTTCCACAGTATCAAAAGGAGGGGTACAAATAAAAAAATATTCCAGCTCTTTCTACAACTTGTGTCTAAGATGGTGTTCCCGGAATACACCACGTTTTTCAGAACCCTGAGATGGCAGTGAGATATTTTTGGGCAGAGATGGTTCTGTTCAGCAAATAAATATTTGTTTAGGCGCAGCTAAACACACTTATGAGAATGGTCTTTGTGGACAAATTTAAACTGTGTTTAAAAATGCAGAAGGTCATGGTTCATTTATATCTTCAGATAATAAACATAGACGTTTGCACTGCTCCGCTTAAAAATACAGTCAAATTTGTACATAAAGAAGCTTAAAACAAATAAATACACTTTAGAGCCAAGTCTCTAAGTCCGTCAGCCATTGTGCATGTAAAATGTATTTTCTATACCAAAATAAGCATTAGATATGTCGATTTCTGAGCCCACGTGATCTATCACACACCACCCGCTTGTGCTTCCTTTCATGAACTGCAGAAGCAGCACACCGCGTCTGTTGCCCGCCTCGCTTTGCAACACTCCTTTGTGGCAGCGGTGTGTCACGTGATCAAGTACGTGCAAGCCGTTTCTGGCCCAGCGTGCTTTGATAAAGAGAGAAAAACCGTCCGAAGCTCTGTGTGCTGCTTTCACGACACCAGCAATTCTCGCTCGACGTTGCCAGAAGCGCTTTCTGCAAAAGATGTGCTGCGTCGATCAACAGGAAAGTGAAATTCTGCTCGTCGAAATAATGTCGTGTGCTGAGGATGCGACTGATGGGGCTAAGGCAAATGTTCGAGAAGGAATCAGTAATTACTACAAGAAGCTATACCCTTCTCTGAAATCAATTTCCTTCGTAGTAGAATACCATTCATGGTGGGTGCCATTGTCTTTTTTTTGTTCTTGTGTTATCATTGAGCTGGTCACACCGTGACAAATTTATTGCAGACGTTTGTTATAGGCCTGTTTGATAATATCAGAAAACTTCGTATAGCGAACAAATCACATTGAATAATAAAATGTTTTATAAAAAGATCTGACTGTTGCATTCAAGGTTATCCTCATGTTGAAACAAACCACGCAAACAAGCAGGCTACACATTTGTACATTTTCTCATTTAAAACGAAAGAAAATATTTTTCGCACAGATAATGGACGTTCCTTGCTTGCAAAAAAAGACTGTATTCAGTATAATTGGTGTTTTACAAGAAAAAGTAAACATATCTGGTGGCAACAAATGGACAACTTTAAATAAATACACGCATCCAACTTGCTAATCTGTGCTAAGTGAGCACTAATTGTATTTACCTTGCTCTTTGCAGCTTTGAATCTCGAAGAAAAACCGCCGTAGAAAAAAAGCTTTTTAGGAAACAAAAAAATATATGCGATGCGTTTAAAAACTTGATATTGTCGATCCAATGTTTTCGTTCTCATAAACCCAATTTCAGCAAAAAATGGCACTCAAGACTTTGCGAACGTTTAGGTTCTAGTAAAATGATTAGCAGACGTTTGGGTGTTGCTGGGATTTTCTGCTTTCCCATTTCAGAGATCGATTTTACTGTTAAGGTAAGTCTGTTTATTCATGTTAAAGAACAAAGATTACCTTAAACAAGTCCGTGTATTCGGCATTTAAAGTCCATGACAGTTGTAATATAAAACAGTGCAGGCAGCCTGTGCAAAAAGCCGCGATTATGCCCATAACGAAAAAAATTTACAGAGTTAAAAACGAAAAAGCAGAATCTCAAAACAGCTCCAAAAGATAAAAAAAAATCCGAAAAAAAGCAAACACAAATATTGTACGTAAAGCACCTAAGAAAACGGGATACGAAAAAACAGAAATATGACAGCAGATCCTACTCCAATATTAGAGCGCGTCAGCTCAGGGATAGCACTACGGAATTTTAAACCAATAAAGAAATCCGGAACCTTTGGATTGCACAGCAATTTGAGACAAAATCAAGACACTACAAAACTGCAGGAGGATAATCGGAATGTACATGGGCGTGTGGCTCCATAGGGTTGACCGTAAAGTTGTAACAATGACATAAACTCTGTACTTCCTTGAGCTGTTTATTTCATTCGGAGAAGGGGCGTTAAAAGTAAATGTTTCGAACTCTCACTTTAGTGTTCTTTTTGAAATTTTGTAATGGATCACTCATGGAGTAACATGCTTATTAAATTCGCTCTTACATGCTCGAAGCTTTTCATTGTACATCTACAACGTATGCTATTTTTAATACAGTCTTTGTTAAATACGATGTCATTTTTTGCCTCATGAAAGAAAACTAGGCACTAGGTTTATTACTAGCACTTCGGTGCGAATCATGCTCCAGAGATTTGAAATGCTCAAGTTTATGGATAACAATTGTTTTATGCAAAGTCAGGACATAAAAACTGTAAATAAAAGTGGCCGAATTCAGGTGTTTTTCGAAGCAATAATTTCAGCTTTCAATATTCCTAAATGCGATCTAGAGAATTTCGTTTTCACGTGGCTCTATTTTCAACGAAAGGGACAAGCCAGCTGGGTTTAAAATCAAAAGTACTTATGATGGACAAATATTTATCACTTTGTAATGTAGCTTGATTGAAACCATTATAAATACAGAAAGTTAGAAGGAATCTTTCTTTTTAACCAAATTCGCCACCGCGGACCTTCTGTGTCACGAATATTTTTCACCATTTGCATTACGGGGGACTTTTGGACGGAAACACCGCTGTAATGTACTTCTAATTGATACCACTATTTTGAGGTAAAGAGGTGTTACTCGGCAAGAAATTGAATTTTGCAAAGCGGTGCTTACATTGAATGTCATTGTTACTTTGTACGGGTTCATGGAATATTTACAGCACGGTTTCTACATATCGAGTACACGCTGCACGAGTTCAGTGAAACTTGAAAAAAGTTCGTTTGAAATATCACAAGCTTGAATTACCTGAAGATCCTACAAACAATTCTCGGGGCAACATAACAACTTGTGATATAAGTACACATTGTTATAATATAAATTACATTTGTACACAATACTATAGGCTATTTGTACTTTCACTACAAAAATGTACGAATAAATGACGTCTCCCTCCTTGTATGACCGTTAAAACCAAAGTTAGAATTCTTACTCAATCCACACAAAGTTGTTGGCAATCGCGATTTTGGCTTTACACTGTATACGTGTAATTGCTTGAATTGTAATTGTTATTGGTATAAAAGCTTTAATGAGCAGCTATAAGCGACCAATGCGGGAGACATTTTCCAGAACAGACAAGAAAAAGCTACTAAACG
Source organism: Haemaphysalis longicornis (assembly GCF_048455015.1). Lineage (NCBI taxonomy): Eukaryota > Metazoa > Arthropoda > Arachnida > Ixodida > Ixodidae > Haemaphysalis > Haemaphysalis longicornis. The sequence goes on from NW_027526407.1 coordinate 176,981,110, forward strand.
AGGAACAACACCCAATAATGCAGTTTGAATTAGGCGCTACTAAAATACATTGGGAACAAAGCGGGCCAAAAGATTTTATAATATTTGAAACTAAAAGAAAGTTGGAATAAATTTAGTTTTCCTCGGGGGTCTATATTTGTTTCGCTGCTACAGACTTAAAATGAAGGCATACCCTGAATATGCAAGCCAGTGGCCCTTAGGGCGAAAAAAGGGTAACACTTCGGCTATTTTTGCGCAAAAAGTTTTAAGGTCACCAAGTTGCCGTTGTTTACTATATATTTCTTTTTTACAAGCCGATTTGGTCACCTTTATATCTCTGACGCTCAAAAATGAAGAAGTAAAAATGCAAGCACAAAAAGGAGGTATGTTTGATATAAATATTCCGACCGACAGTTTCGTTTGTGTGCGGTTCTGAGAGTATACTTTCACTCCAGTAATGGCAAAGGTATTCCTCCTGGGTTTCTTCGGTTTGTTCTTTCTTTACGGTGAGTTTTTAAATAGAAGTAATTTTTCTTCCGATATAGTACTTTCGCTAGCATGACGTTAAAACACTCAACTTTAGACAATATTATTCGTGTACGTGATGTATTTTCATTGATTGATTTTTGTTAGAAATAAATTGAAGTCAATAATGTATCAGCTATGTTCTCTGAAATAAAACTGAAACCATGGTCTTGATGGTATGTAATATTGTTAAGGAACTGCAAAAATAGAGGCTTTGAGTAATTACTCATTTTAAACAAAATACAATCACACGAGTTTATGGCAGTTGCTGGTGTTTTTATAGTGTAGCATTGGAAAGTCATTCTGGCGTTATGGTTGTTTTGAAACCCTGAACTCCATTGAGGAATTTATATTTGCTGATAACATTGGACAAATCTATTCGAACACTAATCAAGCTTTTGCACTAATTTTAGGCCAAAAAATAAAGCCCTTTTGCAATAAGAAATATACATTACCTCGTAAACTTTCCTTTGGTGACCGACTTAGTTAATGTAAATTATCGTTAAAGTGAATGTTGATTCGGTGAATAAAAGTAAAGTAAATGACACAACAACCATATTTCCATAAACTAAATGCTATTGAAACAAGTATGGGTACGTGTACAAGAAGAAATTTTTACAATTCATGGCCAATATTTGTGAATTCAGAGCTAAATGCGAAATAGGTTTTGTTATAAAATTAAAATTATACCTCATCACTTTAGTCATGACTATTAGCTACGTCTGGATAATAACCTAATGAATAATCGTATTGCTTTAGTTTCAGCAAATTTAAATTCCACCACCACCACGGAAGGTAAGTTCTATAGACATACTTGCTTTCCGAAGAAACCCGTAGAATCAGTACACAATTAACTCAGCAGTTGTAAATGTAAACAAAATAACACTAAAAAGTAGAACAATGGGGCCATATTTGATTACATATTGCCCCTCCTCCTGACGTTAGCGAAGTTTAATGTAATGTCAGAATGCAGTCTGAACGTTCGCTTAAAAGAACATGAAACTTCGGTAACGTCCGGTGGAGGGGCAAATTTCCCTGCCCATTGCCGAAATTGTGGATGCATCCTCCTCTTTGACAAAACACAAATAATTGGTAGGGGAACCACAAAGTGCGAGCGGGAGCTTACCGAAGCTTACCAAATGCGTAGGCGTGGGTACGTTATGTGCGTGAGTGTTCCCTCACTAACAGTATCTCGTGAAGAATCTGAATATTTGAAAAAGAGCCGATTTTGAACTGCGTCATCAGCTGACCGTCTTTCTTAAGTTTTTACGGCACATGCCTTGACCATCGTTTTCCTTCGGAATTTTATTCATTAACTGTTGCTAGCGCAAGTGTGTGTGGTGTCTGCTTTGTCGCAAGTTCGCGCCTTTAAGGCTGGGTTTCACAGTTTTCCAATGAATGGGAGGGCCAGGGTGACAATGTGGTAAGTGACTTCATATATGACAATGAGGATGAAGTGTGGAGTGCGCAGAAAGGACAGGAATTTCCCAAGAAGCATGTCGTAGAGAGACTTTGACGAGGTGCGAGCGCCAAGGGCAGTTCCTTCGATGCTGTACCAAGCACAGAGATGTGTGTTGTAGCATCAACAAGGTGCTTCCTGTGCATGCAAACTTAAAAGATGTAGTGACAGAAACATTCGGCGCTCAAAATGTTGTAGGACAAATCAGAGATAAGAAAAACATATCAAAATGTCCTGCAGACGCCAATGTTTAGGGAAAGCGTTTCCTCTCCGAAGGTACAGATGGAAGTCTTGATGGCGCCTTGTAAGCTGCTTGTGCTCCTCTGCTGTTGCTAAACGCGGCTGACGATGGTATGAGGCTGACCTCCACGCCAGTGTCGTCGAGAAAACCCGGTCTGGTTGTTTTGTCCGTCACAAAAAAGACTCGGCTAAGTCCACAAGTGACAGTAGTCGCCACCTCAAGTAGTGCGCCGGAGACTTCCCATGAAACGTTCAGGCTGCCGTACACTACGCTGCTGCTTTTCCAAAGTTGCGGTGGTACGAGCATACACCTTGCCTTGAAGGTGACGTCGAATGGCGGCGCGAAAAGGAGCGGCCGTTCGAGGGAGAGGATTGGTGCTAGGCTGAGGGAGCGGCGAATTGATACTGATAGCTTGGTGACTGTCAATGCGTAAACGTGGCTAGTTGGTTCGAACTGTCAAACATGGTAAAGTAGCGCGGTAAGGACTGGACGCCACCACTACCCGGACGGAGGCGGCCGAGCGTTGATAAAAATGCTCTCGAAGCAAAGCTTGATCGAACTTGGCTTCTTTGCCTCCAAGGAGCTGTTGATAGCCGCGTAGTAGCTGTGAAGGCTTCGGTCACTGTGTTTTTAATTGTAGAAGCTGCAACCTTCGCGGCTTTGAATTTGTCGTCAGCTTAAAGAGTTTACTGGTAAGGGTGTAGAACGTCGCGGCAGCGGGTGGGGAAACACTCAGGTCGCGAAGCTTAATTGTGATCTCAATAGGTAGGGCAGACACGAGATAATTGAACTTATTTCTCTGTGACATGATGTGCTCTATGGGGAAAAAGCTGTTCACCTTGGCGAGCTAGAGGTGTGGGTCATGACGTCAGTACTGGAGCAGCAACAGTGCAACTGCAGCCACGTCACTCCATGCTGCGGAGGCTGTTCGATGGCTATCATATGCAGCGGTGGCACCGAGTGCGGCATTCAAAGTGCTGCGATTGCTCTCACCCTTGTTCATGTCTGTGGTCACCAATTCTGTGGTAGCACTAGGCAATGAAAACGCCTATTCACAGAAAAACAGGTGTATTTAAGACACAAGGTAGGAGCGGCAAGGCGAAGGAAAGCGATGACTAGAATGCCCGGAGTTCCTACGAGCCACCAACGCCTCGCCACGCGGCTCAGGGTGGTGTTTAGTCGTCTGTTGCGACGTTGCTAGAATGAAAAAGCGTGTACGTCCCTTCTGCAAAATTTCCAGTATTACGGGGAAGTAGATTGCGGCTCTTGTTGGTTGCTCAGACGAGATAGTGCAAAATGGGTGGACAACTCTTGCAAAAGGACGAGAATGCCGGGAGGTTGATTTTGCCACTTGTGGTTTGTTTCAAGCGAGAGAGTGCAGCAGGGGTGGGTAGACATTGCAAAAAGGCGCAAATTCTGGGACGTAGGTTGCGCCCATTTTTGTTCATGCATGTAAAGGGGGAAGTAGAGGGATGTAGTGCCTCAGACAGAGGTTAGTTGCAGTTAGGTAAGGAAGGTAAGTTGCGCAACTTGTGGGTTGTTTCTTAGGAGAGGTTGGTGAATCGGTGGGTGGTGCCTGTAAAATAGGTGTTAATGCTGTTAAGTAGGTTGGGAAACTTGGGGGATGTTTCAGGCATGGGAGTATAAAAGGGATGAAAAGGACCTGCAAAAAAAGCGATGCCATTGGGAGGTAGGTTCCTTCACTTAGGGGTTGCTTTAGCCGAGAAATGGAAGAGAAGGCTGGGTAATCCCAGCAAATTGGGCAGTCATTGCAGAAGTACCCCGAATATACAATTGGAAATCGTGGACGCTCGGTGTATAGACATATAAAACATCACTAGTGTAATTAAAGCTCGGTCTTGTTTGGCAGGTTTATTTGGGCCTGGCAATGTAAACTGTGTTTTGAAACCACCTAAAGTGAAATAGTAGAGCGAATTTAAAAAGCTTGGAATGCAGTTATACCAACAACTGCCTTGATAAAATTTTATAGAATAATTGGCGAGTAGCGTAGCATATTATGTAAACGTTGGTGATAATTAGCGTAGGGCAATGGCCACATTGTCAGCAATTACTACAGATGTGATGCTGAGTTCAACAAAGGAACGTCATTTCTAATTTTTTGTTTTTCGAATTATGGTTTCTGTATACTCTAGTTTGTTTGCAGAAAGTCCAACCAGGTGTGTGGTGCTTATCCTGTGACTTAATTTTTTCCTTTCAAGCCTAGCCACCTCAAAAATGCACGTGCTAATTTCTTTGTTTTGTAAGCCAAGCCACGGTTTGTATTATATTAATTATTATTGCGCAACCACAAATTAGCATTATGGTATGTAATTACTTCATTTTTGAAAATAAATAAAATAGGCGAGCAATACGTACTGCTTTCTTTTAATAATAATGCTATTATTCTGTTCTGGGAAGGGCAACGTTTTGTAAGGTGTAAATTTACTACACCATTTATAGTCTCTAAAACATTAGGCATCTTTTCCTCCCGTGATAATCAATTTTGGGGACACTGATACTATATTTGTGTTCGATAACTTTTTAAAGCTTGAATAATTCGTTGCTGAATGAAACGTATTTCAGTGGCACACTTGGTTTGGGAAATTAGCTCTTCACTGCAAAAGACTTTACGGTGCATGTAATCATAAAAAACGAAGATATTTCCAAAAACAAAAACACTTGGCCACTATTCACTTTTCACGTAGAAAGCGTAGTTTGTATGAAAATATAACTTATTGCAAATATTTGGGCTTTTTAAGATGTGTAAGGAAAAGACACACCAGTAAAATAAATAAATAAATAAAATATTTAAATAAATAAATAACAAATAAAAAAAACGAAACAGTTCCCCACATTACTTCGTTTTATGGCTTGTTTCTCTTCTAACGCATACACCTATCTGTTTATTTTGTGTGAATTATATATACAGCACCATGGAAGATGTGGGTAAACTGTGTACCTCACTTTCTACAGAAACCCATAGAGGTATTCTGCTAACTCCTCAGCCAGAATAATTTTAAATATAGTAGGAATAAATGTAGTGGTAAAGTCCTACATTAAATGCGTAAATAAACAAAGCAAGCCAAAACACAGGTTAAGAAAGCCGACAATTTATTTGGGCTGATTAATGATCCTGGAAGTAATAATGAAGTAAGTTGCTATTTTACTATGCGAAACAAAGACGATATTGCCAAACATAGGAGAAACGCTAACTTAGAGTTATATTAATAATTTCCTTGGGCCCATATTCCACAGGACTCTCAAGAAAGGTGGTTGGAAGAAATGGTTCTAAAAACTTGTTCTAGAGCCAACCTTAACAAAGTGTACATAGACAAAGAAGTGAAAGAAACAGCTTTATTTTTCTTATATCTTATGGTGGGGGAATGCTGATGCATAGAATACATCGGCGGCTTCACAGCCTCTTGCCATCGCTTCAGTGTGGATGGCGTAGCTGCCCAGAGGTTGCACTCATACAGAAGGAGTCGTTTTAAAGGAGGCAGGATTGCACCGGTTGTGATAAAGCGTATAGTAGCATGTGCGTCTTGTGCGCTGCATTTGAGGCATGGAAAAGTGAAGATAATTTGAGATCGTGTGCTAGCACCAATGACGTATTGCTGAAATGTTTGTATTTAGGATGTGCACTTGTGGACTTCTTTATGCGTAAGAGGGGAGAAGAGGGTAGCTAATGACTGCAAGAGAGTCGATAATAAGGGATTTAGGTTGCGTCACTTTTAAATTATTTCTGGAGAGAACGGGGAGAATGAGGTGGGTAGGTTCCTGGAAAAGGGGCACTAATAGGTACAGGTACCCGTGTAGGTGAGAAATATACTTTCAGATAACGAGGAGTCTCTGCGTGTGGACACGAAAAGATTCTCGCCCACGTATTGAATGTTTCGGTTTGATATTTCGCCGGCCTCAAATTGCCTGCGCCTGGTGGACCGTGTTCTACATCATTATCAAGTGTTAATTGGAGGGGCAATTTTAAAGAAAATGCGCAGTTATAGCAACAACGCCCTTGGAGCAATAATGCAGAGCAGGTAGTGAGTGGGGTGGCATAAGATGTGATTCAGGCGCTGGACGAGTGTGGGGCAAGGCGTTCTGAGCTGCTAGTATAGATTTGGTTGGAAGGAAAACAAAAGTTTCTTTCTTCTGGATATCTTGCTGCTCGAATCATGGTTGTTGCAAAGAATTGTTTGTTTAAAGAATGATAAAATCATTCCTCTGATTATATAAATTGAAATTTGCTCTTTGGGTAAAATAATACCCAAACTGCATGTGATGTTTCAAATTGTTGTAACACAACTATGGTTTGTATGATATCAACAATGTTAAACAACCGCAAAATAACCGGCACGTCAAATATTTCCTTATCATTCCTCCAGACAAAAATCACAGCGAGCAATGCATAGTTTATGTAATTGGGTAATTAGAATGCTGATGAGGGATGGAGAATGTTCTGTGATGAATAAAAGCAATGCTGACATTTGCATTGTCCAGTTTATATAAAAAATCTCGAAAACCACTCAATTTTCTGGCATATAATAACATATTTGTGTTGGATATCTTTTTAAAATATTGGATGCTTTGCTTTATGCCATGCCTTTTGTAGACGCAGCCAGTGAGGATAACGTCGCTACTCGGTTGAACATTTTCATGGCGTATGAAAATATAGCCAAAATATTTCTTTTCTTCCCATTAGTAAAATTATTAAAAACTTCTTATTGGTGCTCATAGGAGCCGCCCTTGTAAAACCCGTGTTTTGTTGTGGCTTTGGAAATCACTCTTCAAAGTAGACATATCGTTTCAATGAGAACAGTTGTTGAAGCTCTGCACATGGCTGTTTGCAACGTCTTTTTTCTGCCCTAACGCATACATTTGTCACTTTATTTTCAGATGCTCTAATTTCCAGCTCAACAAATGGTGAGCTTTCTCTGAGTACTCGCCTTCCTGGAGAGACCCACCGAAACAGTGCACAACGTACTCAGCTATAGCTAACATAAATGAAACAGGACGGAATGTAGTAGGAAAAACCAAACATATTAGGAGCTTTCATGTACGAAGCGAGAGAAAACAACATTTGTCGCAGAACGCTGACAGTTCATTTGTCCTGAATAATGATCCTCAGCATGCTGATAAAGATAAAACCTTTGTTGCGCCACAAAGACGATATTACCGATCATAAAGTAGGTAGGCCGAGCGCTGGCTCGTGCCCACAAATATTTCAACTGGCAGAAGAGGAGAAAACAATTTTATGCAATCTATCTTCATTCACATGTGCCTTTGTACCAGACAATTTTCTTAAAATTTCCAAATAAGAAATGGTAAAAATAACCTGTTTCTAAAATCAATGACAAAAACGTTTACAAAAAAGCTAGAAATTTGTAATTCTGATATCGCAAGGTGGGGGAAGAGAGGGCACAGACTGCCTCGGAGCATTCAAAGGCTCCTGCAACGACGCACGAAGAGAGAGAGAATTGCTTTATTGAGGTAAGGAGGCAGCGCCATAGCACACGAATCGAAGTGGATGCACTGGTCAGCCGCGCCCCGGCTGCCAGTGGTGGCTGGGTGAGCCACGCTATGCTCTTTGTGAACTGGCTCCGCTGGCTCGTGCCCACAAAAATTTCAACTGCGACAAGAGGAGAAAACAATTCCGCTGAGGTGAGAGTCAGGTGCGTGGATACCACAGTTGACTCCGGCGCCATGGAAATGCTTTCCTGTAGCTTGTGCGTGTGCTTTGGACGTGGTTTGATGTGCGCAGGGGAGAGAGACGGTGCTGCCCAGTTTGAAACGTCCACGTCGCAGACGTCGTCACACGTAGCACATGTGAGGAACTTTGTCAAAGGGAATTGCGACAGCAATGGAGATACACTGGTGAAATTTAGGAGAGAAATAACCTCCGGTTGATCAGCACCTTTTTTACAATGTAAAAAACTATAAAAGTCACATGACTAAGTCCCAAAGGTACAAAAGAAACTGAAATCAGCTTCATTTCAGGTGACAACCCAGGTATTGTGCAACACATCAAGGGGCTAAGTAAGATACGAAGCAGTGATCACCGGATGGTTAGATGCAAGCTAAGGTTTGTTCTCAAAAGAGGTAGGAGGAAACTCGTGAAAACTAAGAAACCCCGATGAAGTCAAACACGGCCACTTCGCGGGATTTTAAAATAACTCTTAAAAACAAATTGCCGCTTCTAGACGAGCAAAATGAGGTCAATGTAGACAGGGTAATGACAACCTAAGATAGCAATAAGTGAATCAGCAGCAGCTGTGGGCGAAGCAATATGTTTAGAACAAGCTGAAAAACTAAGAAAATGAAGGAAGTTATTGTCGATTTGAAGAACATGAAAGTTTCAAGTAGGGCATATCAGATTAAATTAGCCGAGCTTTCGAAAATGACTAATAGAAGTACAACAAACGACGTTCGAGCATAAAATATGGCAATGATCAAGCATGACAAAAACGTTTTCTCCAGCTTGCGAAGCGACACGCTCGACGTTTAAGACCATAACTAGCTTGAACCGAGGGTTAGTGCACACCCTAATCACAAGACAGATATCTGGATCAGAACAGGCATGGGTTGGGGAGCTTTCTGCGAACACTCCCAATTAATTAAAAGTAGGCTACCTCTTTCATGCAAATGAAAAATATGCAATCAGTGCATAATGAAACTAATGCATTTTGGAGCTGAAATTTGGTGCTTTACTAAACAAATAGAAACAAATCATAGGTCGGCTCAACTGGCCATGGAGGAAATAGTGTTAGGAGGACCACTCAGGGGTAAAAACGAGAACACACTAGTGGTTCCCAGATGTTCTCGCGTCATTGGTGTTTAGATTGCGCCTATGGGAGCGGCAGCGTTCGTGCTAAGCTGGTCCAATCTGCAATGATAGAACGCACTAGCGTAAACATATGATAGCTCAAATACGCAAATATGGACTTGCAGTAGCCATATAGCTAGAAAAACTGACATCGGTAGACAAATAGGACGACAGCGTGGATACCAAAAGATAGGTCTAGAAAAAGAGGAAGACCATTAGTGTGATGGAGGAAAAATAATGAGAAAATTCGGGTTTAAGATGTTTACTCGAGCAGTGAAAGACGGAAGCGGTTTAGAGTGAATGCGAGAGGCCTTCGTCTTGCAGCGCACCTGAGTAGGATAATGGTAACGATCATGATGAGAATAAAACGCCATGATGCCGGGAACGCCCCTTCAAGACGAGAACTCAGGCTTTAACCAATCCGGCGGCCGATGCTGGCTTCATCAGAGGCAGAACAACGCTTGTGTTGAGAAGGTACCACTGTGAAAGTATAAATTTGTGTGATTGAACATTCGTTTTGTTATTTTATGCAACCTAGACAACTCCGTATATCGCTCCCAAAAGCGACTTTTTTATACAATAAAAGTGTGACATTGCTTCTGGTATGTGCAGCCACGACGAGAGTGCGCACGCCATTAGTCAACACAGTATAAGCACCGATTCAGGTCAGAAATCACGCGCTCTACTAAAGCAAACAGCTATCACGCCACAAGATTTGCTGTAAGCTACGACAGGAAAAATGAAACTGGATCAGCTTGGTGACCAGAAAGACAGGGGAACAAAAAATCGACTGGGTAAACTCAGTGCTCATTAAGGCACTTACCAATCAATGGCAAGCCAGCAGCTTGATAACAGTTGGATGCCCTCTAGAAAAAAATTCACATTGTCTCAGAGAAAGAGATCATTCAGGGATACCGCCGCCAGTATGATGACATTGAATATGAACTAATCCAAGCCAAATATTCTGGATGACGATGACGGTGAGGCTCCTGGAGCTGTCACTGGTGAAATGTGCCACAACTAATTTAGACTTTCTCTGTTGACACAGTCCTTGTAGGCACGACTCTATCACGTGTACCGATGGCAGCATATACCTTTATGAAGAGTTGACTCATCTGAGATAGACCCACAACACGGACGCACAGTGTTTGCTAGCGTTGGCTCATACTACCTTCATCAATTTAGGTTTTCCCGCCTGTCTAAATTCCGGTCAGGCGAGCGATTGTTGTAACCTGTGATTACCACGATGATGTAGCAAGCACGACCTCTACAGCAGATACATGGAAGATAAGGCGAGGAGGAGGATGGCTGCATTAGGTATTGTTATCCGTACAAAGTGTAAATATTTTCCGTTTTTTTTGACGGCGGCCTCCTCCTTTGGCCACCTGGACTTTCTTCCACAGGAGGTTTTTGTTGAGTAATTGTAGGGTCTCTTCAAGAATTGCATTGTGGGCTTTATTGTGTTAGGAAGCCTTGGGCGCTTACGTGCATAGAGGTGCCAGCTTTACTACAGCTGGTTGCGCTTTTACTGCTGTTTTTAAAAACGATCAGAGTTTTGGGTTCATCAAACGGGGCTGGGTAGTGATTTTGGTGTTTCAATCAGCGGGCGGCCTTCATTTCACTAAGGATCCACAAAATGTGTGGGCATCATCAGACCTGGAAATTATCAGGGATCTCTCCGCGCCATTTAGATGCAACGCTTTGTGGACTATGTCACACGGCGGGCAGGATGGCTGATTTTTGGTTTCTCCGTGCCGAACCTTCCGTTCTGAGCAGCCATCCCAACCTCCTGCGGAGTTCTCAGTTTGCAGCAGCCAGCACATGCTCCAGATTTTGTTTTAAAGAAACAACCTCAACCCGTTTACGCAGGGTGTGAAATCCAGTTGTTATTGTGCTGCCGTGGAATAACACTGAATGGAGTGTGCCCACGACGTTCAGGAGAAACGATGCCGGGAAAAAAAATTTTGAAGAGGTGCTTTTGCACAATGGCAAATCGCGATCTTCTTCAGGAACGACGGAGACTACTCCGATGGTGTTGAGATCAGAATATTTTACTGCTTGTTGTTATGAATGCATAATCACGATGTTCAGAATGACTGGTTGTGTACCCGATTGTGGTCGTCAGAGGCTATCGTGATCATATGCGGTTCAATTGCGCATACGGGATAAGCAGCATTCATGCTAAGCTTATCATATTCTAGAAACTTTGACACAACGGCAATTCGAAAGCGATATAGAGCACGTTTGTAGAGGTAAACCAACACTACAAAAATAAAAACCTAGGAAAATAAGAAAACATGCACTAAAAAGCTTCGAAATGCACGTAGTGGTTTTTTCTTGTACATAAGCGCTTTTACTCACTCCAGAGATATGCTAGACAAATCACAGCGATAATTTAAGCTATTGTTGTGACTACTGGTGAATAATATATAGAAATTGTAGCGCCCTCTGGTTGGCGAAGGCGCCGGCTAGAAAAGACGAGAATAAAGAGACGAGCGGCGCGTGCTTGGTGCGCCAGCACGGCACGGGCAGTTCGATTCCGAAAGCCTGCCACGCTGGTACTTTCTCTCTTGCGCTGTGCTGCGACCCCGCGGTTCCCGACAGTGGTGACTCCGGACTAAGACATGACCGACCCCAGCAACCTCGCGCCCTCGGGCCTCTTTTCCCTGACGTTTCCTCGCGGCCGCCGGACGTCTCAGTCATACAGCTCCGTCTGCCCACTTTCGTGCGCAAGAACCCACATGTCTGGTTCGCCCAGGTCGAAGCCGTCTTCGATCTGCACCGTGTCACCTCGGAGACTACTCGGTTTCGCCACTTGCTTTGCAACCTGCCTCCGGAGGTGGCTGATGAAGTGGCAGACGTCATCGGTGCACCTTTGAACGATGCTCCATACCAGCGGCTCAAGCAGAGTATTCTGGACCGAATCACGGCGTCTGAGAGCGCGCGCCTCCGGCACCTGCTCACCCACGAAGAGCTTGGAGATCGCCGCCCTTCCCAGCTGCTCAACACCATGCGACAGCTTGCTGGCGCGAGCAACGTGGACTCCAACGGTGCACTTTTAAAAGAACTCTTTCTGCAGCGCTTGCCACAGTCCACTCGCATCGTTTTAGCTGCTGCAGGAGACTTGACCCTCGACCGCGCCGCCGAGCTTGCTGATAAAGTTCACGACGCGACTTCTCCCTCAGTCACCCCCCTCGCTTCGACAGCAGAGTCATCGGCCGTTTCCCGCTTAGAGACTGGGATCGATCAACTCGCCGCTTCCATTGAAGCGCTTCGAACGTCCTCTGATCGCCGATGCGGCTCCTCCCCACGTCCTAGCCGCCGTTCGTCTTCCCCGGGTGGTTCTTGTTCGTGCCGCCCTTGAAGCTCGGCTATCTGCTGGTACCATCGCACTTTCCAGCACCGCGCCCGTCACTGCACTTCCCCATGCAGCTGGTCGGGAAACGCGCCGCGAGATCACTAATGGCGGCAAGTGACCTCGCCTTACAACCTGGCCGCCTTTTCCTGGTCATGGATCGCATTTCTGGTTTGTGCTTCCTTGTAGACCGGGTGCTGAAGTCAGTGTGCTACCGGCCACCAAGGATGAGCGTACTTCTAAGTCACCTGGACCTACGCTTTGTGCAGCGAACTCTACCTCTATCGCCACGTATGGTCTGCGGTCCCTCACCCTCGACCTTGGTTTGCGACGCGCCTTCCGGTGGGTCTTCGTAGTAGCCGACGTTAATCAGCCCATCCTCGGCTCCGATTTCCTCACCCACTTTGACCTAGATGTCAGCATGCGTCACCATCGCCTGATTGACAGCAAGACGCGCCTTTCCATCCTGGGCATACTTTCTACTGTCGCTCCAACTGGCATCCGCACGCTGCTTTCCTCATGCCCGTACGCAAGAATCCTCGAAGACTTCCCTGAGGTCACGAGACCCTGCAACTTAAAGCAGCCGCCCAAGCATAGCGTTACCCACCACATCGTCACGCGTGGTCCACCAGTCGCAGCTCGGCCGCGCCGCCTCTTCGGTGAGCGTCTGGCGACTGCTAAACGTGAATTCGAGCACATGCTGGAACTCGGTATTATCCGCCCATCGTCCAGCAACCACGCGTCTCCACTGCATATGGTTCCTAAGAAAAGTGGAGACTGGCGTCCGTGCGGTGATTACCGAGTGCTCAACGCTCAGACTGTCCACGACAGCTATCCCCTACCCCACATCCAGGATTTCACAAGCCACTTGGAAGGGTGCACGATCTTTAGCAAAGTGGACCTTGTCAAAGCGTATCACCAAATCCCCGTCGAGCCTGCCGATATCCCGAAGACGGCCATCACTACGCCCTTCGGATTGTTTGAGTATGTGCGCATGCCCTTTGTGCTACGCAACGCAGCTCAAACATTTCAAAGGTTCATTGCCGAGGTGACGCGCGGCCTTCCGGCTGTATTTGCGTACATTAGATGACATCCTAGTCGCGAGTCCTACTCCACAAGATCACGAGCGTCACCTCCGAGAACTCTTTGAACGCCTTCAACAATTTGGCCTGGTTGTCAACGCCCAGAAATGCGTCTTCGGGACGTCTGAGCTCGAGTTCCTTGGCCATCACATCTCGGCGCAGGGAATTCGTCCTTACCCTCTCACGTTCAAGCCGTGAAGGACTTCCACGAACCTACCAGCCTCCGCCAGCTTCGTGAGTTCCTGGTCCTGGTGAATTTCTCGCGACGCTTTATACCCCACTGCGCCGAGCTTCTGCATCCACTGACTGAGCTTCTTCGCACAACCAAGAGCTCCTCATCCGCGATTTCCTGGTCTCCCAAACCTCAAGCCGCTTTCAACGCTGCTAAACAAGCCGTCGCCGACTCGGTGCTTCTCATCCACCCGAGAACCGACGTGCCCACTCGCATCATGGTAGATGCATCCAGCGTTGCAATAGGCGCTGTTCTCCAGCAGAGAATCGACTCCGAGTGGCACCCGCTTGGTTTCTTCTCTCGGAAGCCCCAACCTGCCGAGATGCGCTACACCGTTTTTGGTCGTGAGCTGCTCGCCATTTACGCCACCATCCAGCACTTCCGGCACTTTTTGGAGGGCCAGTCGTTTCACGTTCTTACGGACCATAAGCCTCTGGCGTACGTTTTCCGTACGAACTCCTACAAGTACGTTGCACGGGAACTCCTTCAGCTCGCCTATATATCGGAATTCACGACGAACATTCGTCACATCAAAGGCACCGACAACGAGGCGGCTGACGCACTTTCACGCATTACCTTCATCGCCAGTGCTGCATCTGCTGTGGACTGGGAACGCCTAGCTCAGGCGCAGATTCAAGACCCTGAGCTGCAAGCACTGCGGGACCACCCGGGTTCCCTTCGTCTACAACTTGTGCCTCATCCGTTCGTGCCTGGCTCACTGTGGTGTGACATGCCAGCGGCGGCGCCTCGACCCTTCGTTCCGGCTGCCTTTCGTCGTGCTGTGTTTCAATCGCTCCACGACATCTGCCACCCCAGCATCCGAGCCACGCAGCGCCTCATCACACAGCGGTACGTCTGGCCGAGCATCAACGCTGATGTCCGCCAGTGGGCCCGTTCGTGCCTCGCTTGTCAGAGAGCCAGGGTGACCCGCCACACGAAGACCCAAACGCAGCCTTTTTTTGCCACCTAGCTGTCGCTTAGACCACGTCCATCTTGATTTGGTCGGACCATTTCCTCCCTCCCGTGACTGCCGGTACATTCTCACAATGATTGACCGCTTCACCCGTTGGCCCAAAGCCGTACCAATTCCGGACATCACGGCAGAAACGGTCGCAAAATCCTTCGTTTCGACATAGGTTTGCCGTTTCGGCTGCCCCGGCATTGTTTCCACGGATCGAGGCAGCCAGCTTGAATGCAGCCTGTTCACTTCCCTCAGCCGCTTGCTTGGCACTAAACACTGTCGCACCACAGCATACCATCCCTGTGCCAACGGCATCGTTGAGCGGCTCCATCGCCAGCTAAAAAGTGCTCTCACTGCGCGCTTGGATAGAGAGCACTGGGTTGATGACCTGCCTGTAGTGCTTCTTGGCTTGCGTGCCGTCCTTCGTCGCGACCTCGGCTGTTCAACTGCAGAACTTATCTACGGCGCACCCCTGCGGCTTCCTGGCGATTTGTTCGTCCCTACGGCCTCCTCGCCCCAGCCGCTTGAGTACCTCCAATGCCTTCAGGACTGCATGCAGCACCTGCGACCGGTCCCACCTCGGTCTTCAGACCACCGCATCTTTGTGCATCGCAACCTGGCGTCTTCGACACACGTTTCCCTCAGGCGAGACGCTGTAAAGGCGCCTCTTACCCCCTCCTATGATGGGCGGTACCGTGTCCTTAACAAGACCCACAAGTCCGCCACCATCCTCTTCAATGGCAGCGAAGAAGTCGTCTCGTTGGACCGCCTCAAACCGGCCTACCTCGAGACGCCACCCAACGAACTCCGCGCAGACATCGCAGGCCTAGACACTCCACTGCTCGCCCCCAAAACCAACGCCCGCCAGCCTCGCCGTCGAGTCACGTTCGACATTCCGTCTGGGCGGGGGGCCCTGTAGCGCCCTCTGGTTGGCGCTCTTAGCCGGCGCCCTGGCGCCGGCTAGAAAAGACGAGAATAAAGAGACGAGCGGTGCATGCTTGGTGCGCCAGCATGGCACGGGCAGTTCGATTCCGAAAGCCTGCCATGCTGGTACTTTCTCTATTGCGCTGCGCTACGACCCCGCGGTTCCCGACAAAATCAGCATTGCGGCGATTGTCGAAAACGATTTGTACTTGACAACACCGCACAAACATTGAATAAGTGATCTAGGTGCCAAAATATCGATTAAGGTGATTCTTATGAGAAGCAAGAAAAAGAAGACGAGGCGATGTTCACCTTGCAAAAACGCCTTAGTACTGCATCGGACATCGTTTTCTAGTTAGGGTGACTGGATCGAATTTTTAATTTGATAGCCGTAGAGCTATATGTTAGAAATACGTTTGTTATAGTTGACTGAGGAATGAGTAAAAGAGAGATCACTATATAGAAGAAAGGCTTCGTTGCTAATAATCTTCAGTTCGTGCAATCACATGCGGCGGTGTAGTTTACTGTAATTCTAGAACAATGGGCCCTTTGTCAAAACTTAACTGTGATTGTATATTGTTGTCAGCATTACTTTATTGCGTTGATAAAAATATGTTTTGCTGTATATAGTTTTTGCACACACACAACAATGTTATTCAAATATACGGTTGACACTTATTTGAAGCCTGAAAGTTGCATTTGGATTTCAGCTTTGCACTTTGCTCTTTTTTTAATATACTAATACCTAGTCGTAACAATAATCGCCGTAAGAATGCCTAGCTGTAAATAATTCGCAACTACCTCAGGAGAAAAAAGAAAGCACAAGGAAGCCCTTGTGCCGTGGCCCACCGTTTTTGCGTCTGTTTCTGGTGCTGATCACGCGCTATATTTTTGAAGAAGTTTCCCGCAGGTTCCTCACATTCTCAGAAATGTTTTGTATATGAGAGACAGCACGTCTTGCACTCGTCGAGCATATTGCATAATTTTTCGTTCACATTCTTTCTTCTAAACGAATTTGTTAACGAATGCGGAAAATCCATATTTTGGTACACCCGCTACAAACAAATTTATATTTATTTCCAACGAAATAACTTTCCCTACAGAAAGGGCTTGTTATGATAATATTGGTGTATATTTTGCCCTGATGTTGCGCTTTTTACTCTAGGAATAAATAGTGGAGTGTACAACCTATTATTGCGAACATAAGGGCGTTCACTTTTGGGCTGAAAACTTTTGATTCGTATTTGCAGCAACATACACATTAAAAATCTCCTACGCTAAAATATCTTGTGACGGTATAATAGTAAATATAATATAATACAACGCGTTCATACGACGCCCAAAATAATAAAATCATTTTTGGTTGTTTACGAAGCATAGTTCTCGACGGTTGTAACTGCATCGCGGATCATATTGGAATAAATAAACAAGGATACTAGATCAGTGCAAATGCATTAAACGTCAGCATATTGCAATATAACTCCATGTGAGCAATCGTGCAGGAGCACCTGACAATTGCAGCGCCTGGGGACGAGAATGGGTGCATTCAACGCTAATCAATCCGAAGCGAATGGCGTGAACTCCTCATATTATTCTTCTTTTGTTTTAGCATTCTCGCAGTTGCAGCGAGTCCCCCTGCCCAAAACCGCTATATTTAGGATATTTGGGACAGCAGGAAGTACAGAAAGTGTCTGAAAATAATATTCGCAGGAAAGGTTGAAAATATTCTGGTGAGATTCTTAAACCGTGAAAAAAAGTCATTCAAAGACTTTGTTTCGGTATTCCCAGCAAAAACTTCACACAGACCTCTTTTGTTGCCAAAAAAAGAAGCCAGGTGGATCACAAATGTCCTAAAAAACGTCCTAAAAAAATGGGAGAAGCCAACAAACCTTCGACATGGGATACAAGTTTTCTGCCTGATTACAATAAAGACTATACGACGCCACTGGACCGTCATCATCTGCCGGTTAGGATGAAGTATTGTGCTCCATAAAAGGCGTTGCCGGCGTTAGCATTGGACAGTCTTGGTGGTTGTGCACTCCGCTGCGCAATCTCGCTAAAATTTAACGGTAATTTGTGGAGAGCATCGTAAGCTGTTCAATTACAACTTACTTATTTTGTAAAAAAAGTAATTTAAATTATTCTAGTGACAAATTATAAGGGCTGGTAGTCGGAAATGATGTTTAGGTTAAGTTTTTAGAGGCGTGCTTAGTCCAACAGAAATGGTGAAGTGCAGCTAAGTGACCTAACAAAGAAGTGATAATAAACACCGAGAACAGTAGCCTGAATGTTGAGGCAAATATCACTGGTGAAGAAAAAAGGGAAGGTAGACGTGTCGGCATTCGTAAGTGGAGAATCTCAGTAATTTGCTTGGGGATATAGGTACTCGTAAAATACAGCCGCACCAGGCATACTGCGGATGGGTTCCTTTGGGGCAAAATTTACCTATTAACACAAGACATTGGCGCAGCTTGGTTATTCTGGTGTCATATTACTGGGGCTGCCATACTTTAGCGGGTATTCCTTTATTTTCTCATCGACGAGAATTTTATGCCTGACAAAAAGGGCATTTCTATTTACTCCCAGATACAGTACTCCTGTATTACTCCATACGTATTCGTAGGCTTTTAGTTGACACTCAATAGCAGACTGAAAGACCGAAAATGACCTTAATTACTTAAACATCAGTAAATTGAGGACCCATTATAGAGTTAAAACTCTTCCATCGCGTTCGTAAATGCAACGGGATGGCTACGGCGTAGCAAGAACACATATTTGCCACGTGACACCAACTAGGCCTTGGACATCACGGAAAGAGCAAGACTGTGCGAGTGCTGGACCCGACGGGCATAATGGGAGATGTGCTGCCGTTCCCCAGTAAAGGGCTGCTACCCAGAGATTGCTGTGGTGTTTACGAGCCGCGTCTGGTTGCTGGGACCCTGGTACTACTATGTGTGGATTAAACACTTTAACGAATCTTTTAAAACATTTTCAACAACTTCCCTACGTTCATGCTTTATAGTAACCCAACCACATTGATTCATGTTTATGGCTTTTATCCCGGTAAGAATTCCCGCGTGAGCAAAATAAATACCTAAAAAAACACGGTGAAGAAATGTTCACAATTTAAAGTTGGAATAGCTTTCAATTGATAGAGAATACCAAGCTGAAGACGAAATATTGTTCTGGCGTTTTTATCTTGCCTAATGAAACTGCGAGTAACTCAAGTCGTGGAGGCTTCTGAACGACAAACTTTTGTGATTGTTTTTGTTTGTTTGTACAATAAAATATGTCCGGACAAATATTTTACCTAATTTTAAAATAAAGATGCATCATTTGTGTACTTTTTAATGATACAAAATTTCTACATGGAAATATGGAAGGATCTGTATGTAGTTCTGTGGAAAGGAGCTCTGAATATTCATTCCACCACACTTTTTTCCGTGTGCTCCAGCGGTAAATTACTTTCTAGAGGAATAACGCAATTTTAATAATTGCTTTGTATTCAAAAAACCTTTGGTGCAAAAGAGAACTGTTAGAAACAGCCACATGAAATAGCATTAGTACTATACTGAATGATGTGTACACAGCGGAGCTGCCAATAAAAATGTTTCAATGCTCTTTTGGGGGCTTGAAAAATGCAAATAATTTAAAAGAGTGTGTAATATTCTATATGATGTGTTGTGACTATTGTGATTGTATACAAACAGCCATTTGTGCTTCTTGTAACATGAATGTTGCGTTGTTCCAGAAACCTCATACGAGGATTATGAGCCATTCACCTGCCCATTCTATCAAGCAGGAAAATCAAAGAACGGCTCAGATGTGAGTTTCCTAATTTCCAATGCTAAATTAAAAATTATGATAAATGGAACTTCAAAAGAATAGAACACTTCCCAAAGAACTACATGAACTGTATTTTTGGACAAGTATCAGAACTTTAAATTGCCTTGTTGGAAGTATTGCATAAAAATTGCTAAGGCGTAGTTGAAGTAATCTTATCATCAATTTTTGCGGGTCCATATTTTCACCCTGTTAGTTATTTAGGAATTATTCTGAGTTTTGTGTACTTATTACCTGTCCGAAAACATTTGTTTTAAAAAGCTAATAAACGCATAACACGAGTAATGAATTAGTCGCGTCCGTTGAGTGTTCATACACAATGTGCTGCCACATCTGGCTCAATAGTTTAGCATGGTGTCAACGGTAATCAACTTCTGCGTTTACCGTTCTGCAGATTCGTTTATACCGCACTTTGAGAGAAAGCCGCTTCACTAGTGCACTTCTTTGAGAGAACTAGCCAGCTTCGGAGATTCTGGGCACAGTGACACAAGTAGATATTTCTCGTACGTTGCAGATACCTAAAAATAAATCAAATCGGGTTAATCACAGCTCGTCGAGGCTCTGGAAGTACTGTGTTAACATATTCGCGTGTAATCCACTTTTGCATTCATAGTGAAATTGGAGGAAATCATACTTTTTTTGTGACATCCTCAACAGAAGGTGATGCTAAGTATAGAAGGGAGTGCTGTTCAGCGAAATTACATGCACTGCTGGCTGGTCCATGGTTTCTGCGATAGTTGGACGAAGATGGTGGTACCATTTTTGCTGGGCGAATTCGCATGTGTGAAAATGTTGCTGTTTCCGTACGCAGCCGAGGAATTTGCTGTAGCGATATTTTTAAGGTTCAAATTTTGAAAATGTGCAAACTCGCAAAGCTTTATGCGCAAGCTGACTCAATCGACTACCCTAGTGGAGCTGGGGGCATTTAAATAATATCGCTCCGCTATCTCATCATATTTGATTGCTAGGGCTGATCTCGCTATCTTCATTATGCAACAAGTACGCACTATCGTATAGGTGAGCTCAGAATGGCGGTTGGTAGCGGCATCAGACTCACCGGGAATAGCTTGATTGAAGAACTACCGGACGGCTCGAACGTATTGGATCAAGTCCAGACGCGGGTTCTGTATGCGCGCTATTAGGTCATTGCGGGTACTGTACTTTCAGTAGGGAGGGAGGAACTTCGCGCAAAAGGACACCTCTAAGGTGGCCCACGACGCGAACGAGCCTGGAGACCACAGTAGCAGGCAATAGAATCTTCCAGGAAAAACAGGCGGCACACAAGTCAAAGCTAACTTGTCCCAAGCACTCAACGCCATCTTGTAAACGGTGATTGCACAGATTTCTGCCACAGATTTGGGGTCTTTTTAGACCGTAAACCGGGGAATTGCGAGGCTTCAGTTTACCAACAGAACGCGCTGTGGCGCGTAGCGGATCTTGGAGGACGCTAGCGTTGGTTGAGCGTGCTATACTCGCACCCTCGACCGTATTCAAGGTAGCCACTTAGCAAGAAAAATGGATCCATGCTCACACTTGACAACTTAGTTTCTCATCAGTATAACACTACGAGCGTATGTCTCGCAACAGAACGAAACTCGTCCATAAAAACGAAATCGTTAGCGTTACACGAATCGAGTGGCGCCTGTTCCGAATAAAAGCCCAGACATTTCCCACGTCCAGATACTGCCTTGTGTTGCCGAGCGGCGTAACGACGTTAAAGGCTTATGCACAGTACGCGATCAAGCACGTTTCCTATTTAACTAGACCAGAAGCATCAGTTCCATTCAGTATAGGCGCGTTGCGTACGCAGAAGTAGTATGAAAGAATACAATGGTTGTCTGCTCCCTCTAATGAATGCAGGTTCTCAAAGAGCTTCACTGTGTTTGAATAATAAATTAAAACTACGAATTGGAAATAAAGGCTGGGAAAGTGAAAAGTAGAGAAAAACAAATATTGCTTCAAGTAAAGTCACCAATCGTAAAAATAAAACAGTGATGAACCGATCCTGAAAATATCAGTTAATTGTGGCGTGCGTGGTTATCGAGCAGAATAGGCTGCAGTAGCCCATGGTTTGGAAGTTACCCAGTTTCCTCTTGTAAAACTTAATCTTACACCCTGTAAAAGCGCTATTATTGGTAGATTGGCCGACGTAATGAAAATGTTTGGTAATTTTGACAATTTCACCAGAAAGCAAATGTAAAAGGTCCCTCTAATCTCCCACAAACGCAAGGCAACCAAAATGTATTTACAAACAAATTTTTGATGCAAAAATGTCACTTAGAGTGAAAATGGGTAAATTAATCATACGATAGTCCAAAGTATCTATGCTGATTGTGTAAGGAATTCCTATATTGTTGTTTTGCTTGCCTAAATACCCCATAAAAACTTCAGCGGTATATTTGTCACGAAGACACTGAATTACTTTCAGGTTGCGTTTGGGTGCCATGATTGGTGCAACCGCACATTACCAGATGGTATGCCCTGCGTCGTAAGTATCCAATTCTTATAGCTCTACTGTATTAGTAAGCATTGGGATATGCCGCTTATTGTTTTTTGGTTTTGAGAACATGTCGCCGTGTTTGTCAGATTATTCGGCCCCTGCAAATGACAGAATGGCTTGTCAATCCCACCTTGTTACATTTCCGCAATGCTCTTCCTTGAATTTTGGGCACAGTTGGAGTAACTAAACTTTTACATACTTCGAGATTCTTCGGTTCGGTAGTTGACATTGATAGCACTGACGAATAAATGAGCAACAGAAGTTATCACGTAGCATTACTAGTCTGAATGGGGATTTAGAAAACAAATGAAGAGAAATTTAACAGCCGAAGCAAAATTGCAAGGATTATTCTGAACGTATTCCTGTGTAAAAAATTCGAAATAATATATCCTTCATTATCCCTAGGAAAACAGACTTTTAAAAACTAATATCAAATTCGCAAATTGATCTGCGTGTTTTTTATCCAGTAAGTCTCTTAGCAAGTCTGGTGGTAAAATAAAGGTAATTATAAAAATGGAACGTTGATATAAACTTCCATTTAGGTATCACCAAAAAAGCTCTCTTAAATATAAAAACCAGCCAGATTCCAAACAAAAACCTCTCAGATAACACTTCGCGGATAAATTTTAATAAGGGCTGGTCACAGGCGTCAGACATGAAATACCGACACATCATATGTTTTCCACGTTCATCCACGGCTTATTTTCGCAATACAATTTTGCCCAGCACCAAGTCTGCCATAGAATGAAACTAAACACATCTTCATCTTTCCTAAGCAGCTGGGGTTTTTTTCACCATTGCAGCGTTTATTTGTCCAGCACCACCGATGACGCTAAGATGACCTGGGTCCAGATACAAATATTCTTGAAATGCTTATAATCTGCATCGTCATCAGATGAGAGCTTAGAAGCGCAACATCAAGTTGTGATTTAAGTAAAATATCATATAATATGCGAAGTAAACAATTATAATAGGCATGATTCGAAAGAGATGGCGCAGACAGATTTTTTGTTGAATTTGAGATATTGAAGGACAGAGTCGTATGGTACAAAACTTCATGCTCGTGTAAAATGATGTGTGTTGAGGAATTTACACGCGAAAAAGTACTTGCTTAGGTCGTTTTCTTTAGCTGTATCGAAAGTAGGAGTTAAACGAAGCGCAGAGCCGCTCAGAAAAATCAGCCGTCTCAATAAGGCTGGCTTCAAGTTCTTCAAAACTTTTGTATCCCAAATGTATAGTCTAAGAAGCAATACAAATTTGTTGTGTAACTCAATTGGAAAACTTTTATTAGGGACTGGCGTCGTATACTACACGTTCTATCTGGAAATGCGGAAACAGATACCGCAATAATAACTACACCATTCCTAAGCAACAGCATTGAAAAGAACCTCGAAAGCATCTTGAAAAAAGAAAAGCCAAAAAGGAATTTTTCTACCAAAGCGAATTTAGCAATGTACGGTGAAGAGCTAGGCAAAACAAAAAGCAAAGATAAGATAATTGTCAAAAACAAATAGCCTGCATATATGAAGTAAAAACAAAAAAATGGCGAAAAAAAAATCCTAAAATAAAAACACAAAATTTGCAGCCGTGAAATCATATTTCGTTGAAGTTTTAAATATGGTTCAGAGGGACCAACGTACGAAAGGAAGCTTCAATTGCGACTTTGAGATAATGAGTGGTAAATTTTTTTCAATTCTGTCATAGCTGATGTTCGTGAGTAGGTCTTCAGACTGAATCCGACAGCCTAATTTTGGAGTTCTTCAAGTTTATTTATTAGATACGACTAATGGAGCCTCAAGAATACTGCGGAATATTCTGTCTTTGATAGAAGAAGTGTTTGGTAGCTCAGAAGCTTTGTGGATGGTTTAGTTACACACAAAATGCGCCTAATGAATTCGAGTGAATATAGTGTCCATAGTATGGTTACGTTATTTGGACCCTAGTATTTAACAGCGGTTACGGTTTGCACAAGCACTCTATCGAGAACATTGTGACGGGATTCAGACGCGCACGTTTTGGTAAATGTTATGGAGTAAATTTCGGGTGCAATTACTTCGATCTGCCAATCCCTACACCATTTGGTCAGTTAAGGCCTGCTTGCAAAGATAACGAATCTTGGGGGTTTATTATTTCCTTATAATTGATGCTCTCATGCACAACCAATAGAATGGTACAACACATGTTCCTGTTAATGTCATAGACATTTACTAAAAATAAGATAGGCCCCAAGAGAGAGCCCTGTGGGACACCGGAAGTTTCTTGGCCAGAAGCGCAGGAATAGAAATTAATAGTTACAGACTGATGCCATTGGGTTAGAAAATTATTATACACCTGTGAACCTGAGGTTGGTATTAGCAGCAGTACGTTTTTTTATCAGGCGGATGTTACAGACTGTGTCGAAAGACTTTGTGCAATCTATAATTCTAGCACCTATTTTTGAGGACGAATGTACTGTTACAACAAAGTTCAAATGTTTTTGGGGTGTGGGGTGAGCTGAACTTTTATTTACAAAGCCTGGGTGAGGACTGTCGCTAAGCGTGGTGTTCGAGCCCTGTATACACAAGTAGCACCTCAATCGTGTGTATGTCGGCCTGGTGTTCCCGGCGGCGATATTTGCCTTTGATATAGTCAATGCCATCTACTGAGCACGACATTCAATCAGATCTGTAGCATTACATTTCACCCTCTGCAGACGGAACCTGCCGGGTGTGTCACTCAGCAGCACGAGGGTGCAAGTCTATCCAGGAGACGTTCACAAGTTGGATCTTGCTTGACTGGCGACCATGTATTGCAAGGCGCGAGATAACGTTAGTCACGTCGCTCACACGGTAGATGATAAAAATAGGCCAGCGTAACACGACAAAATCTTACTACACAACCCGCATTTCCTTTCTATAACCCCATCAAATCACCTCGACAGAATCGTACACTGCGGTTTCGAGCACTGTATCTCTGTTTAGACCACGACTGTGCTTCATGATTGCGGAGGCGAGATATTTGGGGGTATTTTTCGGCCAGACACAAAGTCTAGGCAACTGACTCCTCTTGCTGCATCAAGAAGGGCTGGATGAAGTTCAGAGGAGGGCAAGGAGTGCGTGCTTAGACGAGGTAGAAGGGACGTTACCCGGCTGTTTCGTACTTGGCCGTGTTGTCCGCGTGGATTCTGAAAGGTTTCATACCAGGTTCTATGATGTGATCCGACGTACTTTGAAATCATGTCGACGCGTGTGCAATTCGTGCGCACAACGAGTACGTGGGTCTGCGGATGGTATGGTGTAGCATGTCGAGTCTGTGATGTGCAAAGGAGAAGAAGCTCTCCTACGGCATCCGCAATAAATTGTCAGCTACGATTGGTAATGTGCACGCCTGGAGCGCCATTCTTCAGAATCATCGGACTAATGAAGAATACAGGAATAAATAAACCAGCATCAAATTCAGGGAGCTGGGAGAAAGAACGCGAGGCTGCTGAAGCCGTTGGTAAATCCGCACTTTCTGCGTGATACGCCAGGTGGTCGACGCAGACAATAGCTCAGCGGTTTACAGATGACGTTCATGGAAGTGGGGCAACAAAATCAATCCCACTTTTTCATAGGAGGAGCTGGCAGTTTCACACGGTGTAGGAGGCTGGGCGGCGTCGTGTAAGACGGTCATAGCGCCGACGCTCTAAACAACTGGCGACATCATTTTCAGTAGTGTGCCGCACTTTGGGCCAGTAAAGGCTTTCTTGTGCGTTGTGTAATGTGCGAGCCGAAAGGAGGTGCTTAGACATCACGTAATCATGCATAGCAAGAAGCGCGCTAAGAGGTAGTCACTCGGGTAAAACCAGCATGAACAGCGCTCCAGTTGCACTGTAGTTAGCATTGTTGAGCAGGTAATTCGGAAGAGAAAAGCGGTTTGTAGAGGTGCAGTCACGAACAGCGGCGGAACGAGATTCTAGCTTGGGGTACCCTTGCTGTTCTCGCTTGCAGGTTTCAATGTCAGCAAATCTTTCAGCGACTGCTGCAAGATAAACGTTGAGATTGTCGGCATCCTAAATGGTAGATGAAACAGGGAGCCGGAAAAGGCAGACAGCGTGAGTGTGTCGGCGGCCTCTTTTCTAAGAAACAGCAAAATCTCATTATTGAAGTCTGGGGGCTCAGCCGGCGATCCGCCAAGGTTGATCATAGAGCCCATGTACCAAACAATAATAGTGGTGGTCTGTAGAACTTGTAAAAAGCTGTACATAGATATAGGTTCGGAACTTATGCATAGCAAAGATAAAAGCCAAACATTCTTGCACTGATGCGGGATAGTTTCTGTGATATTTTCTGAGCGTGCGGCTGGCATAAGAAATTACGTCGTGCGTGCTCTAAAGTCTCAGTACAAGGGCTGCCCAAATTCCGATGTCGCTCAGTTTCGAGCGCAATTCTGTAGAAGCTGCTGGGCTGAAATGGCGAAGTAACGGCTCTGACATGAGAAGAAATTTTAGTTTGGGAAAAGGAGGCTTCGCCCTCAGGTGTCCAGTGGAAAAGTACATTTTATCGTAACAGAGAAGGCAGTGAAAAACGGAGCTCAACAAAGTTTGACACAAAACGACGAAAGCAGGAACACAGCCACAGGAAACTTCGTACGTCGCGCTCACACTGCGGTTAAGCTAACTCACGGCATAATCGTTTATAGATCACAGACATCTTGAAGGTAGCGCACTTAAACACGGACACAAGCGAAACAAACGACAAAGCACAGCGCTGACTTGCTACTGATTTTTATTAGAACAGACACACAGGTAAATAGTTCAACCTAAACCCATGTGATCACACAACATGCCTACGTCACGTTCAGCGTATCATTTCCAAAACATGAAGGCGCGTGTTATATTTACGTTTCAGTGCGATTTAAAATTCAAACTCACTCTCATGAAAATATTCGACGGCACACTGAAGCCCCACACCGACTTTTTTCTTATATTCTATGACTCAATATCCTCGCGTGCTAATTTGTCCCTGTGCACAGATAATATTACCGTTTCCTGAAATGCAGGCTCGTATTTGCACTGAAATGCGTGCAGAGCCACGTGCGAGTAGGTGTCCCCTCCTAAATTCATTTTATGCTCCAACAACCTGACATTAGTACATCGACTTGTCTGACCAATATACACATAACCACAAAGAAATGGTATAAGGTAAACAACATACTTTTTGTATGGAACAAAACAATACACATGCTTCACCCCCACAACCCTTTCCGGTGCCACGTGACATGCCTTTAGGCTTTCTCTCAAAATATCCACAGATCCACAAATTCTAGGTGGTAATGCCTTCATAAAAGAGTTCATCTTCACTATAGAGAGAATTGAGCTCAAAACTCCACCTTGAGGCACGCTGTTTTCTTGCATGTGAACACTTGTGAGTGCACTACCGACTCTCACGCGAAAGGTTCTCTGCGACAAGTCCCTAACAAGGGTGTTCAACGTGTTAACCTACACATCCAATGACTTCGGATCACTAAGAAAGCCGTGACGCCAAATGGTGTCCTAGGCCTTGTCGATGTCAAAAAACACCATAAGATTTTGTACATACGCGAGGTGGAGGAAAAAGATAGATTGAACAATCCACATTAACGTGGAAGAAACTACTACACTTGACCAAGCACATCTCTAACAAGTTTGGGGGTGCCACAAACGACGTTGCACGGACACTAGTGCAGGCAGTTCGGGTATTGAAGGCATGTTACGATGCCATTGACTACAACCTCCATAAAGTGCAGATGAGCAAATTGCAATGTCTGTATCTGCAGGCCCTGAGGGTAATCACCGGGCTACCCCACCATCCGAAAATATGAGAACTATACCGGTACAGCGACCTTCAACCGCTCAATAAAATTGTAACTCAGCAGACACAAACGGATTATGACAGGCGCCTGCTCACACCAAAACGTCAATGTCTGTTCGATCTCGACGACCGCTCCTTCCAATCTACAGCGTTCGAACTAACAATACATCCACGGGAAGGTGTACTGGTCAGTTGCAAGCCTCTCGACGAACTCGAAGCCTCTAGCAACGAAGACCCACAAGAGCAGCCACAACAATCAACGAAAGACAGAAGCCACTTTGACGTCTTATGTACAATCAACAGGCGCAACTATTTACACAGGTGGGTCCATACACGAAACTGGCCTCCCCCTAGCACTTGCTGCAACCAGCCTAAGATGAACGAGCACGCAGTGTTTCTCCAACACTGAAGTCATTTCTTCTGAACTGGAATTGCTAGCCATCCTCCTGGGTGCCCACATGATCCCAGACGTTGCAGCTCAAACTACTACTCCAGTTATACTCTTGAAGGCATTGCACACCCCACCAAGACGACACATTATGCCTCATCGTATAAAAGATTTCCGTGGAACCTTCCAGCATGACCATAACATCAATAAACGAGTACAGTGGACACCTGGCCACACAGGTAACCCCGTTAAGCGGGATTCACACGACGGAGGAACCCTCTCACGGAGGCGGACGGATATGGGACGTCAACAGCACGTGACCGGATTATCCGGCCTGGCGGCGCATCCACACGTGCGGAGCTACGCGGAGTGAGTAGCAGACGACAGCGCCGAGGAACAGGTTTTATTCCCCGCCGAGGGCCACCGCCGTCGAGCGAAAACACGCGGAGACATTTTCTTTCGCGGAGCCACCGCGTGCTATCCTCCTCGAGGGGCGGAGCCTAAAACCGGTCACGTGAGCGGGTCCCGCGGGCCAAAAAGAGAGGGTTTCTCCGTCGTGTGAATCCCGCTTTAATGAGTCGCTCTATAGGCTCGTGAGGGAGTCAATTCTAAACATTAGTCCTGGGGAGTCTGCACCGCCTTCTCTTCCAGATAACCCTTTCCCCTGAAGAACGCAGGATGAAACTTCGACAAGTAAGCATAAAAGAACTCAAAGCAACGATTCCCAAACTACAGCACCAGATACCAGGCAACATCGCACGTGCTGCACAAGTTATTCTTCGAAAATACCGCACGGGATACGCCCTTACGGATGTCGTTCTAGTTCGCTGGGAACACTCCCACCAACATAAGAATCATAAGAACGGACAAGTTCCACCATGCCGGCTTCTGTGTTCCCTGTGCCACCAATATAGACCGACCATCAGCCGGTTGCTGTTGTCGTGTGGGGTCCTGGAAAGAATCCGAGCAAGGCACAAGCCCCCTGGCATTGCTTCTCTGCCGGATTGGCTGTATCCAAGGAATAACGCTAACGACATGGTTGGACTGTGGGCCTTCGTAAACGAGGCTTACCTTGTCAATAGAACATAACTTTATCGACCATAAACCCCTTCCCCTATTTTGCCCTACAGGCCAGGGTGCCATCCCTTCTATAATATATTTATTTATTCACTCATTGATATATTACGAGGTTACCTCTATGAGACAATTTTTATTTTATTTCGAAGAAACACGTATTGCAAGCTTTGCGTTATAAGCGTGATGATATATTCCTTGAAAAATACATAGTAATGTTTCAAGAACTGTAATAATATGGTATTATATATAATCATTTATAATATTTTTATATTACAAATATGTTTCACCACTGCTTAACAATTTCGTTTTCTTGCTTGAATGTTTAATGGAATTTTACTTGATTGTT
Source organism: Haemaphysalis longicornis (assembly GCF_048455015.1). NCBI lineage: Eukaryota > Metazoa > Arthropoda > Arachnida > Ixodida > Ixodidae > Haemaphysalis > Haemaphysalis longicornis. The sequence continues at coordinate 177,010,652 of NW_027526407.1, forward strand.
GCGCTTTATTCGAAATCACAGTGGATCGAAAACGTGATGTTAACTAACAGAAATTTCAATTTTTGTGTTCTTTTCAGAATGTCACCGTAGCAGCAGCCGAAAAGTGGAATTCTTCGTTGACAGTATCGTGTGGAGTAGGCCATTGTCGTAATGGTACCTGCGTGGCCGACTTCAAAACTAGCCAATGCTGGAAGGGAATTTACCTCGTATTATAAAAACTTACATATTGAATGGCTTTCGTCTATTTTTTTTGTTATGTGAATCCTCATCAACGCATGGGTAGTGTGTTGAAATCTTTGTTCTGCGCTTTTTCCGCCAACCTGAACAATATTATTAAGCCGCATTGCATATACAGGGTAGCAATCAGTATCACAACATTTCATTCATTAGTATGGATTCTTGGGCAAGTTGGTGTGGCGATCTTGATGAATTCATAGCGCAAAAAGGACGAGGACAGAGAGAGAATACACAACACAGCGCTATATCTCTCTCTGTCCTCGTCCTTTTTGCGCTATGATTTCATCAAGATTTCATTCATGCATACATTTTCTGAAGAAGCTCCGGAAAGGATACAGAAGCAACTCTCTTCTGTACATATATGTATTGACGGATTTCAATGCCTAGTTGCTAAAGCGTATATAAAAACCATTGCCTTATTACAATTTTTAAAAAGGGTTACACACATGTTGTAAATTCATGAGATGTTACAACATTAAAAGTGTTCCGCTGGGAAGACTGATTTTATAAAAACAGTCATTGAAAACTCTTAAGAATGCTGGAAGCGAACGTAGCACTTCTTTCAATAGAAAGTACAAGTACTGAAGTACTGCAAAAGGTGGGATAAATGAAAGTTTTCTGACAACACGCAGCTGTTGACTTTTAACCACAATTACCGACCCTGCTTGAAATAAGTATTTTCCCGAACAATGTAGGTTAAGATAATAGTGTCTTATAGGTTCAATTCATTTCTGGTCGCAGACAAAGTTCGGAGAAATAAAATTGTGCTTTTAAAAGTGCGCCTATTTAAATGTGTGATTTCAACTCCGGGTAATGCTACAGCTACAACCGAAAAAAAAACCAGTAATGAAAATAATTTTATAATGCAGCTGCAAACCAATTATAAGCGGAATGGTCTCTGTAAAATGTGTTCACAGGAGATTGTCCAATGCTAGCCCGCGCTCGTTTTTTGTACCTGATGCCTGACCAATGCCGCAACTGGCGAGATGACACAAAGCCAGAGAAAAGAATGTAAAAGCCATTTGGTGCTTACGGTATTGTCAAGGCCATTTTTTTGCTAAATAGGCGGGCTTTTGCTTTCCCCTGTTTTTATGTAGGAAATATTTTACATTCTATTATATTTCGCCGACATGAAGACGGACCTTTACTTTTATTGTTTCGCGCCAGTGCTGCATTTCGGGGTTGGGCATTCCAGAAAATTAGAAATTAATTTCTCAAAAAATGGCTTCTTTGAGTATGTATTTGTAGTGGCTCGGTTTGTACGGTAGCAGACGAAACTTGTCTCCCACAGATTCTTGCACATATTGTAGCCTAATTACTGGCTTGGATGTTTCCGGGGCACACCAGCACATAATGGTGCGTACGCCTCACCTTCACCGCAAGTTCAGTGTGCCATGATATAATTTTAGTATTCAAGGCGATGAAACAGAATTTGCACTTCGAAACTGCATTGAGTAAAACTCAAGTTCAGCAGACACAGCCAAAGCAGGGTACCCATACCGACGACGGTAGGCAATCTGAATGCTATGGTTTTTTTTCCCATACGTCTGAATTTACAATTTTCAACACGTTTTATTGGCATAGATAGCTGTCAGGAAAAATAGTCAGCCTATATCAGTGACTTAATATGAACAACAATTTACCATCCAAGAATACTTTACGGCGCCGCCTAAACTCGTATAAATTGTATGCTTCCTTGTACTCAGCTTAAAACCCTGCAAGAGATGGCGAACTATAGCAAGGGTTTTTTTTTTTCAGAAAACTAATAACAATTCAGGCAGCAGAGTTTATGAACCTGTTATTAGGAAGATTATCATTTACGACTTGAGGATAGTAATTTTCAACATTTGTTTAATTATTTATCACCACAGAGATGACAACGTCAACTGTCATCATAGTTAGAAAGCTACAAACATTGCCGAAGATACTGTTGGGTTTGCAGAAATTGAAGTGTGTATTGCGGAAGTCCATCATGTCCAGATAAATCTGTTTTTTTAACAACCAGCCGTAAGGAAACCCCACAATGGGTTCTTCTGAACCAGTCGTGTCATCTGACTGCACCTTAAACTGCAGCAATATTTTACAAAGAAAGGCAAGTTACACTATGTGAAAACGGCCCCTGTGACTTTACCTCTCTGCGAAGCGAAACACATTAAGTATAACGTTTCCATACTTCGGAATTAAGTTCAGTACTGGCCGTCCATCAAGCATTGGGGATTCTGGAACCTCTGCTTTTACGTTCTGTTCAAGCATTACGTTCCAACAATTTTTTTTCCTTTTATACCCCGCTATATTTTGAGATTTCTGGTTACAAATGCCAGGAGCACAGACAAAGAGGAATTCAGACAGGCCTGACATGATGTGGGCACCCTACTTCCAGAGTACATCATCCAGGAAGGAGTTTTAAGCTACAAAAGAAAAGTCAAAGTACATGACAAAAATGTACAAAACGTTTAGCAGCAGCATCCAGTATGATGCGGCTTTCGTGTCTTATCATTGAATGAAAGTCCAAGTCACCCAATCACAGTCACGCAGGAAATATTCTATTTGTGTTCCAAACAAAATAAATACAATCACACCGTATGCTTCCGCTAATGAAAGTTTGACATCCACCCAAAGGCAGCCCTAGGGCTACAAATGAAAGCTATACAGTATCCTCCGAATCTTCTCAGTTGAAGAACAATTCGTCGTGGTCCAGGCTTCGAATCTGGGACAACCCTTCGATGGGAACAGTAGGCCTACCAACTGAACTAACGAGGAGGCTAGTCATTTGTAGCGCGAAAGGGAATTGATCAACATCTAGAAGTAAAGAACAGGTGTTAATTGGCCAGATTTTGGGGAAATCCCACAGGTGGAGTGTGTTTCTGCGAACGAAAATGTGACATTCACCTAAATCCAGCCGCGAAAGTTCATTTAGGTGAATGTGAAGTTTTCCTTCGACTGCTCTGGTTAAGCGGTGGTCCCGGGTTCAAGTCCTGGACCAGGACGAATTTCTTTCAACTGCAAAGTTTCTAAGGAAGCTGTATAGCTGTCCTTACAGCTGTATATTGGTGGATGTCAAAAATGTCTTTCGCAGAAACATAATAAACCTTAGGAATTTACCATAAATCGGGTCGATCAACTCTGTGTTTCTCTTGAGGCAACCGGCCTTGTCACCAGTCCATACAAGAACATGATTGCGAAGACCATACCCATGGTTGGATACGCAGTAGACAATGTGGTCCAGCTTTTACCCCCGGGCGTATATGTCAGCAAAAGTGCCGGCTGGTCTGAGAAACACCCCTTCGAGCAGCTACAATCTCATTTTTTGCTATGCTGGAGATGTCTCATTAAATTTCGGGAGCACATGTACCTCCCACAGTAATGTTTCTCTTAAGTCATAGGCAGCAGTATTCTACTTCACGTTTTGAAAAATGTACATCTTTTTGATTAGCAAAAGTGCCGGACAAGGCAGCATTGAGAAGCCGCAGGCGAAATATGTAAAGCACTGTGCGCAACTGTACTCATTTTACTCGTTATCACTTTTTATATAATATTTTTGTACACTAAGCACATAACAATTTTAACACCCAGTTACGGGATTTCAATAAAACTCAACATCGTTTTTGCGTGGGTCTCTCAACTTTAGGCCCGCGTGTGGAAACGATGCACTATTGATGGGAAGGTACCGAGCAAAAGGGCACGTAGAAGTATTTTTTTTATATTTTTAAAACGTTCGACAAAATAGGCAATAAGTAACTTTTGAAAGAAATGGAAGCCTACATAAAAGAACTTCTCTTTATGTAGTACATTGAAGCATTTGCCATTATTGGAGACATTTTGTTAGTTTACGAAATAAAGCGTCCTCCTTTTCTCTCGTAGACTCAAGGGTACCACAGGAATCATTTCTCAGCCTTCTTTTATTTTTAGTATTCATATATGACCCTATGGATGACCCTACAGTTCAAGCTAGATCGTTTGCAGAGTGTATTATTTACAATAACGTCGAATCTGTGGCCGATCAGATTATTATAAATGAGTATCTGTATAAAATAATGATTGTTGCATTAAAAGGCTGTTGCCCCTGAATCTCCAAAAGTTAGTTTTTATGACTATAACTGCCAGTTTAAATCCACTAAATTTACTACACATTTAAAACTGGCCCTTTGGCCAAAATTAGGCAGTAGAAGTGCTTAAGGGCAAATAACACTTCTGACGTGACAATGGTCAATCACGTCAATCAGGTAGTTTGTCAGGCGTATTAAAGGTTAGGTTGCATTCACAACTTTCCCTTGCTGAAATAAGTATTACGGCTTACATAATGTTAGTTTGACCAATATTGGAATATATCCACGAAGTTTTTTCTACCCACGTAAAAATACTTGTACCTAAAGAGGAGAGTGTTCACAGACGTGCAGTCTGTCTTATTTACTCTTGATTCTGGAGACCATAGTCGGCTTCATCATTGCATGACAAAGGTAACTTAGAGCACCTAGAACTCGGTAGAAAATGCAAGAGTTTCAGTATTTTAAAATTACATAACACCCGCGTGCTTCTTGTGCTTGTTTTTAGTACAAAGCCATCTCATTGTCGAAAGTGATCTCGTTGACGAAATTGTATTCTACTACTATTTTGACCTGATCAGCTCTTGTATATATTGAAATAAATAAAAGAAAGAAATAAATAAAAGTTTGGACAGTTTTTATTATGCATAAAATGTGCACCAGAAAATTTTCCCAAAAAGTATGACAGGGAGAGATTACATTCAAGAAGACTAACACATGTCGGCTCATAAAATCACAGTTCTAGAAACTATGCTGCTGTTCGTCTTTTCCTCACCTGACAGAGGCTGCCTCTGTAATCATCGACATATCAGCAGAAAAACAAGGACATTGCTCAGATGACCTTTATATTTACTCATTGTATTGTTTACATACTTTGCGTCACATTTGAAGCGAATAAGTTTAAAATATAGTACAAAAATGAGTAGCATTTTGAAGCGGCAAACTATATTTTTTATGCAAACAAAATTTGCCTTTTGAACGGGCTCACTGAAGTAGTTTTGTACTGTTTTTTGCATAGCCAATGCAGCATAATATACCATTTGTTTTGATATGGTACCAGATATCAGTTATTGCTTTGATCAGTACGGAAACAACACTGGACTTGTTTCGTGCTACACTTCCCGATGATGGCCAATGTCTACCCCCTCAATATCAGACCCACCCACCGAACGGCTACAGAGAGATTCTCTCCCATACAAGCAAACTCGCCAGAGCCTCCCATCACCACACCGTTGCCTCTCCAGAGAGGAGGTGGCGTCTCCAGAAAAATACCTACCCACATCCCACCCGCCTCCACCGGACTTCCCCAGCCAACAACCTACGCTCTGGGCTTTCTGTACCCTCTACGACATCATATGGGGGTGCCACCGAACTCCAGACTTTCCCCCCTTTCCCAACCCCCCTTCGAGCATTAGAAGGCTTCCATGGCCTCCGGGACCGGGATATTAATCTTAAACCGGTGACCGACCACGGACGGCTAGCCAAAGTCAAAGCATTCCGGACTAGGCACGTCTTCCACAGGGCGAGGCGCACACATCAACGTCTCCTGGATAAATAAAAATATTTATACTCTCTCTCACTCTCTCTCTCTCCCTCTCTCTCTCTCACTCTAGTATATTGTTTCACTCTTGCACTTCTTTTGTAGTTCAGCTAGTCATGCCTGGCTTGCTGCTCAGTTTGGGGGTGGTATACAACAGAATTCTATTTTAAACTATTTGAAAACCGTTTTATGGTCGCTTACAAATCAACAACCCCGCACGAAGACATGAACTGCATGTCTTTCAGTTATTGAGAGCCTCTAATTCACTTACCGTAATCTTTTAAACGCAGATTTTCCCTGGATGACGGTGCTATAAAATTACTAAAGTAATGGGACTGATCGATGCGGTTTTTTTCTGAAGAAATGATTTGAAGACGTTCACTAGCTGCTTTACAACGACCGCAACACCGGTAATTTGTGCGTAACCAGAAGAAATGAAACGTCATGCGCGGTATGTATTTTGCACTAAAGGAACAGGTTGAACGTCAGCAATCGAGATCTTTGCAAGCACCTGGAAAACCCCCGTACACCCATTACACCTTTGCAGCTGCTCGGCCCTTCATATCAATCATTCTTTCGTATCGGCCTATAAGTACCGGGCCAATTTCTTTTACAGCTCGTTGACAACACATAGATTTTGCTTATTTTCTTCTAGAAGACGATATTGCGTCACTGTGGTTCTTTGAAAATACACACTGAAACAGCATGGATTTTTTATAAGAAGCAATTGACAACATTCTGCTTTTTGATCTACTAATGGAAGAGTGAAAACCCTTTGCCATCCCCTAATTAAGAGGTAACTTTTCACCTACAACCCTCCAGATATGACTGGAGTGCATGTCTCGGCAAACCGTCTTGACTTCGGATTACAAACATCGTGCACATGCGCAATCTGGATTTTAAGCAACCGGTGCCTTTTAAGTTTAACAAAGACCAGATACTAGATCCCTAAACTTTTTACGCACAACATTATTACGTTAAAAAACATTTACGTACCTAATGCGGAACTAAGCTAAAAACACAAACTGGCGCGACTAAAGCCGATTTCCTTGAAAGGCGAGTATTTGGTGAATGAATCAGAGTGAAACAGAGAATCCACTTTTTTTGGAACTTTGGTTTTAGTGTGGGGAAGTGGCGGTGGGCTAGAGGGCCGCCGCGATGTCGAGGGCCCGACCTTTTACAAGTTTTTGGATGTCGCGCTCCGACTACCCTAGAACCTGTTCCTAGAGGGTGGGGAGGGTAGAGGGGGATGGCGACGCGCCGAAACTCGCATAGCAAGTGATAGAGCGTGTCCCGCGCGTCACACAAGGGGCAATTGGGAGAGGAGAACAGGTGAGCGTACGTGTGCAATAATAGACTGTGCACTAACTTGTTTGACCATGTCCTTTTTTTCTGCTCTTTGTATACCAAAGTACGCTCATTTCGTGTCGAAACTGCCGGTCCTACTGCTTTTGGCTGCGATCCTTGCCTCCCACCAACGGAAGCCAAGTGTCTCATGTGTAAATCAACTGACCCTGATTCTTAGTGCGGGTGTGTACGGGAATATGTTCGCATTTGTGTGCATGGGCATATCTTCTTTGGACCTTCTTGGTTACGCGTGACGGATTTTTTTGCTAATGTCAAACACGTGCATTGGGCATAACTTGTTATGACCCCTCTTTTACCCCTGTTTCCGCGGTGGAGGAGAGATTTACTCTGTAATTTTTTTTCTCGTTGTTACTTTTCATGTTTGGCTCTTTGTCCTCGTGTTCATAACGCCTGACCGTCGGTTCTTATTATCATTTTTAAATTTATAATTTTAACTATTTTCCCCACCCTCTTCCACTTTTCTCATTATTTTGCTGCCCACCAAACATGATCCCATTGTACAAGATCTCCCTTCCCTTGCCCTGCCATCGCCCTTACTGCGTTTTCTGTATATTTAACCCTAAAACCAACTTATTCTGTAATCAGAAGAAGTGAGGTCCTCTTCCTAAAACGTCAGTAAACTTGTATTTTTTTCATGTCTTTCTCTTGTGTCTCCGTCTCACTTACCTTTTTTTCGCGCTCTGTGTGAGTTTTTCTGTTTCCGGACTATATATATATAGATATATATATATATATAGTGTAATGAGGATGAACCGTGGGTACAGTGTAGTCAAAGGAAACGGCATTGCGCCATGAATTGTGCCTCTGTAATGGCAGCCATAGTGCTTGTTTAACCAGCAGCGTTGGTGACGACAAGCGACGCTGTGCAGCATCGCCCGTACGAGTGCACGAAAGAAAACCGGATCTATGTTTGTTTGCTTGGTTAATTGGCGTATTGATGGGAGGTTGTTGCGATTACTACAACTGGGTGTCCAACCCTGCTTTGGTGAGGAAGGCTTTAACTGTTTTTGCCACCGGGATCAGGCCGCACACCAGGCTACCTTCTGTAATTCCATCAGCACGATCAACACGAGGACTTTTTTATTTTGGTAGGATTGGGCGGTACCGGGATTCGAACCACAGTCCTACTGCATAGAAAACCAATACTCTGCCTCTACACCACAGCTGCATTTCCTCACAAGAGCACTAACGACCAGAACCTCAATGAATACGCTAATTAACCCTCGGCTTCATTCTCCAGTGTCTGCGAGGAAACTGACCATGGCAGTGGTCAGACCTGTCACGCAGCAGAGTGTGCAAAACTGTCTAGGGACGGTTGAGCAGCCAGCTGCTGGCTCTACAGCACCTGTAGGCGCTGTGGTGGCCTCATCAGCGGTGGCCCAAAAATTGTGAGAAATCGCCGATTAGGGTGACTCCTGCGAATGTGTCGATTGCTATCGCCGCTGTTATCACTGCTGCTCTGAAAGTTGCCTTTCCACCCCCCAAAGAACACATGAGGATACGGACTAAATGGCCAAGAGAGGGCCCGCTGCAGCCCCAATCCAAGTCCCACCGCCTGTACCGCCCACGGCACTCCCGACGGCCCCAACGGTGGCGGCTGAAATTAAGGGCGCCCAAAGGGTTCGAAGTCCAGGCCGGCTGGCTCGTGGCTCGCCGGGAACAAAGTGGACATCTGAAGTTGGGATGGACGTCGCACTTTTCCCACCGGCGTCGTAGCGAAGGGAATGGTGCGCTAGTCCTCGTCATTTCCTTCTTTGCGGTTGATTGTTTTTTGCGCAATCGGTGCCGTCGAGAATGGTCGGTGGCGTCCAGGTCAGTAGAGACGGTTAACATAACCAGTTCAGGAGTCCAAGCCCCGAAAGACGAAACATAAAAATCACACCCACTGCCTCTGAACACCTAATATTTGGAAGAGAAAATATTGTTCAATAGAACGGCAGCAATCTTCCTAATAATCATGACAATGTGTACAAGATTCTACATGGTAATCAGCCAACGGCGACGTGTGTCCAATAAACACCTATAAACACCAATCACACAAACTTTTTAAATAGTTATAGGGTATTTAAAAAGGACGCGGATGGCTGCACACAATCAGCGTCGGAAGGTGTGGCAATAACTACCTTGAAATCCTTAGCAGGTCACCCTATCACTCTGAACACTGTCTTTGAGGCTGTAGCCATTTGCACTTTGGCAAAGGCGTGCTTCATTTACACGCTCCTTATCTTGCCCTTTCGAGTTCGGAATTTGAGGAGCGGGTTGACGAGCTGCACGGACCAAACATCCCCACGGGCGACCTGAATATGCACAATTCTTTTCGCGGCTCTTGTCGCACGAATGCCAAAAAGCGCCTGATATAGAAGTTTCTAACGTTTTCTGGGGCATGTTTTTTCAACAAGAAACAGCCTGCATACCATAACTGGTTTGCCTGCATACCAGTTCGGCGGCAGTGCACAAGGGACGCCAGCCTAAACTACGCTTGCCACCTTTTGCAGCACTGGTTTCCTGCGCATCCTGACTGGGATTTAGTATCAAGTTAACTACCCCACTGGTCGTATTTGATTGCACTGCTGCCGAACTCACTGCGGTGTTGTCAGTTTTTGGATGGGGAAAGACGGCACAAGGGGAGCCAGTAGCAAGGTTCCTGAAAAAGATGTTACAGACATGAAGGACATGCGTGAGCTATTATCAGCGTTTGACAAGTTCACACGTGATCTAAGGGCAGAATTTGATGAACTGAAAAAGTCTATTTCGTTCTGCACTGACGTCTGCAATGGCGTAAAGACGGCAACTGAAGAAATAAAAAAACTGAGACAAGAAATGAATGAGCTTGTCAAGCAAAACAGGGACCTAAAAGCTGAGAATGACAGGCTGGCGAACAAGTGCGAGGACCTAGAACGATACCAACGCCTTAATAATCTTGAGATCAAAGGCGTGCCAATTGACAACGACCCTCTCACCGTCATCCAGCATATAGGCAAGAGCGTTGGCATCAAAGTTGATAGCACGGACATCGACACGTGTCACTGGGTGCCCACAAAGAATTCGGATGCACAAAACATTATTGTACGGTTTGTTCACCGCAGCAAGCGAGACAGCATATTGACAAAATGCCGGAAGAGCAGAGTAGACACCTCTGTTCTGGGCAGTGAAGCGAAAGATGCAATCTATGTAAACGAGCACCTGACTCAGGCAACTAAGGCTTTGCTTTCTGCGGCGATCAAAAAGAAAAAAGAAGTGGGATGGAAATTTGTTTGGACGGCTTCTTGCAAAGTGCTAGCACGCAAAGACGAAAAAGCAAAAAGCGTCCTAATTTCGACCCATGCTGACCTGGACAAAATCGCGTAAAGGGAAAAAGAAAAAGGAAAAAAAAAACGGGACTTCAACGGGATGATAGCTACGCTGTAGCGATATGGCGACGAACTCGGACGTTAGTGGTAACTACTACAGCACAGAAGAATTTAATCGTGAATTCTGTAGTCCTGGAACTTCATTTTCAGTCATTCATATGAATATCAGAAGTATAAAAAACAAAATGGATGAACTTACCCTCTTTCTGGAATCCTTTAATGAGCGCTACGACATCCTCGCCTTTTCAGAGACTTGGATTACAAACCCTGATAATGCGCCGCGTTTGAATGGCTATCGTTCCGAGCACTTATGTCGCAAAACCAAAAGAGGCGGTGGCCTAGCCGTTTATTTCAAAGAAGAACTGACTTCTGAAGTATTACATGATTTTTCCTTTATCTCGGCAGATCTGGAATGTTTGGCTGTTCGGCTATCGAAACTGATAGTGCTACTATTATACCGACCCCCGCAAGGGCGAAAACGCAACTTTTTAGAATTTTTCGAGATGTTCTTGTCCTCTTCAATATGTGAAAAGCATTCTTATATTGTCTTGGGTGACATTAATATTGATCTGTGTTGTAATGATACCTATGCGAAAGAACTGAATGCTCTATTATGTACTTATGATGCTGCAAATCTTATCCATGTGCCCACACGATTAACTACGCACAGTGCTACTTTACTAGACATATGCGCGACGAACATGCGTCCACACGAATGTCGCAGTGGTGTGCTATCATGCGACCTGAGCGACCACTTACCAATATTTTTTCTACTACCTTCTTTTGCTACAAACAAACACGTAAATAACGAACGGGTATATTTTCGGCGAAAAATTACTAACGAAGCTCTAGGAATATTCCTACGCTCGATTGAATCGGCGGACTGGAACCCTGTTTACCTGCAATGTGACGCCGAGAACGCCTACGATGTTTTTGAGGGCATATTAAAGGATTGTCACTACGCTGCTTTTCCCCTAGAAAAATGTACCTCCAAGCAAACCAAGAAATTTCGCAAACCGTGGATGAGCTCAATCCTATACGCCAGAATAAAAACGAAGAAGAAATTATATCATGAGTATCTTAAAAAGAGCGATGGTGAATTGTTTACAAAATATAAAAAATACCGAAATATGTTGACAACCGATCTTAAGAAAGCGAAGGAACAATATTTCCACAATAAGTTTGAATATATACAGGGAAACCCCAGAAAGGTGTGGGACGAGGTCAACAGGCTTACCGGGAAAACGAAAACACATCGCAAAATGACCACAATTACACTAGACGGTAGGAGCATATGTGGGGAGGCCGTAGCTGATGCTATGAACGCGCATTTTGTGAACGCAGGTTCATACAACAGCTGGAATAATAGCGATGATGCTGAAACTACGACATCTGCCACATGTATTTCCGAGTCAATTTTTTTAAGGCCTACTGATTCTATGGAGGTAGAATCACTGATAAGAAAGCTTAAACTAAACGTCGCAGCAGGAATTGATGACATCGGGCCGTCCGAGATAAAGTCAATTGCACCGTTTATCTCCGAAGTTCTAGCATATATAATAAACCTTACCTTGAGCACTGGTGTCTTCCCAAAAAAGTTAAAAGTTGCAAAAGTCACTCCCATATTCAAGAGCGGTGATCCAGAAAACCCATCAAATTACCGCCCTATCTCCGTGCTAACAACGCTATCTAAAATTTTTGAGGGTGTTATTTTGGACAGACTCGTTTCTTTCTTTGATATACATGGTATAATAACAGACAGCCAATACGGTTTTCGGAAAGGGCGTTCGACTGAGCAGGCGTCACTTCTTATCAAGGACGCAATATTAGCTAACATGGAAAATCGAAAATACACGCTTGGACTGTTCTTAGACATTAAGAAAGCCTTTGACTCCATACAGTATGACCTGCTGCTTAATAAGTTGTTCATTTATGGTGTACGTGGAATTGCCCAAGATCTTATTAAGTCATATTTGCAAGACCGTTACCAAACTCTGAATGTTGATGGCACAATGTCTTCAAAATTAATGTTGAAACAGGGTGTCCCACAGGGCTCGATTTTAGGACCGTTCCTCTTCCTTGCATATATAAATGATATTGTTTCGATACCCCATTCACCACAACTCATAATGTATGCAGATGACACTAATATCTTTTTTACGTCTAATAATCTTGCGTCACTTGAAAGCAGTTTTAACGATTACACGCGACGCCTGTCAAACTGGCTGAAAAATAACAGGTTACAATTGAATGCCAAAAAAACTACGTACATCATATTTCGCCCTATAAATAAACCGTTATGCACCACTTTTAAAGTTATTTTCAATAACCAGCTCCTTGAAAGGGTTAGAGAGCAAAAATTCCTTGGCGTTTGGTTTCAGGAGGAATTATCATGGAAAGCACACGTTGAACACTTATGGATAGAATTGGCTCGAACTGTTGGCACCCTGTACAAGTTAACAACATTAATTCCGCTTTGGCTTAAAAAACTTCTTTACCGCTCTTTGTTCTATTCGAAGCTCTGTTATGGATTATTAGTATGGGGAACAACGACGTCCGGCAATTATAGTAAAATAATTGTGCTACAGAAGAAAGTGCTTAGATGTTTTGAAAACTATCACGGAAACTACCAGAGTCTGCCGACATCTCCCCTGTTTTTGAAACACGATATATTAAATGCAGACCAGCTTTACTATTTTAAGCTGCTACAGTACATACAACAAAATAACCTTTGCAGGCCAGGCGTAGATCACGATTCAGGTTATTCAATACGACAAAAAAAGAGGAGAATGCCGAAAACCAGGACAAATTATGGCAAACACACAACTGAATATCAAACACTTTTTATACTTAATAAATTAAATGGTAAAATAGATTTCACGCGTTCGGCAAGTGCGTTTAAACAGCACATTAAGAATGTATTGCAGTCACTCGGTCTCCACTACAGCAATTGATATTGCCTTCCATTTTTGTTCACGCAATCTAGCTGAAATTTTCTGGTTTGTTTTCTTGCTTTCCTTTTGTGAATGGCGTTACCGTGCTTAGCGAAATATTATACACGTGTGTATAGTTATTCACTGTGTCATGAGAAATTCATGTATTATTGTTGTAACAATTTGATCAGTTGTAAGCGTTTTTTTTTTTTGTTAATTATTATTATTTTTTTGGGTATCGGTTGTATGAACTGCTTTATATTATGATGTGAACTTGCTCGTATATAATTTGGATGTAGTTATTTTCTTGGTGTTCTTTTACTAGACAAGTTGTTCTAGATTTTTTTTTTGTGGCAAACTTTGCTCTGTACAGATACCCAACTTGTCAATATCTTTTGCGTAAAATGTACACGCAACGTTGTTGAACTGCAGAGGGACAGAGTCCTCGTCAGGCGATTTAGCCTTTAGTCTCTGTCCCTGTAGCACACGATGTATTTTGGTTTCTTCCAATAAAGGATTGATTGATTGATTGAAAAACTTAGGAGACAGCCAATATTCACACCTTAACTTTGCTATTGCTTCCGCAGTTGTCTTCCCTTAGCTTGAGTGGGGCGTGGGCACGGACACATATGGTAGTGACCACTTCTCCAATTCACTAACATAATAGATAAAGGCCCGAAAAGTTCCTCATCCAATCAGAGGTTCAACGAAGAAGAGCAATCTGGAACCCATTTACAGATGCATTCTAACTACACCGCACATTCATAAGACACATGTTGAAGAAGCTACCCAACGCCCCATGCCAACTATCCTCGATGCCGCTGAAAAGCCACCTGCCCACGCCTATGGTGCCTCGCACAACCAAAGGAGGCAGTGGGGGAGTGAGGACTGTAGGCGGGGGCGACAGGCCTATGACAAGGCGTGGGAATCTTCCATCTGTAACGCTGGTTGGGTAACCATTATTGTTCAAGATGGCAATGGCTTTCGGAAAACGTGTGCGCCGCGAGACAAAACGGGATAGTTGGCGCTAATTCATAACAGCAGTGATCTCATACACACACACACCCAAGTACAGACACGAATACGCAGCCTATACGCACTCCCCGTTTCAATTCAACAGTTAACCTCACTGTACCAGGTGAACATAGTGAGAATGTGGTAGCTATAGTTCGGCGAGCATAGAAAAAACATCTTGGAGTGCATCGCACGTGGTACATAACTCGCATCGGCCTACAACATCCCTGTCATGGTTTACTTTAGAAAACTGAGAAGCCATCTCTAAAAAACAATATCTTTCACCTGACAACCTGATGTCAGGTTTAGTTCTAAGCTCGGCAGACACGACATGATATTGTTTCAGCCGGCTACAGCATTAAAGAAAGCAAGGCGATGCCGGTGCTTTGATGAAAATTGTCCTTTGAACGTTCACATGTCCTGGTGCAACAGAGTGAAGCTCGTTATTTGAAGCCAACCTTTGTGTCTGATAACTTTATTATAAGCAATTTATTAACAATTTAAGGACAATCGGTTCTCAACAGACCCCTCATAAATTCATGCATTGCCCAGAAAGATTTCCATTCATTTGTTGCTAGTTCATAATCTCTAATACATATAACGGCACGATGCCTAGGAAATCCTTTTCATGACAATTTTCACTTCCTATCAACATTTTAACATCGGTTTCTGATTACGTATTTAGTCATTCTCTGCTAAAAATGCTGATAACAACATCATTTTTGCGATAATTTTGCAAGTTATTCCTGGCTAGTTGAAGCTTATAACAACTTGAGCTCCCTTTCATGTATATGCCAGAATATTCTCAATGTATTGACAGCTGCCTTTATATAAGAGCTATTTTTATTTCGTGTCTTCTAAAACATTCTA
This sequence comes from Haemaphysalis longicornis, assembly GCF_048455015.1. NCBI lineage: Eukaryota > Metazoa > Arthropoda > Arachnida > Ixodida > Ixodidae > Haemaphysalis > Haemaphysalis longicornis. The sequence goes on from NW_027526407.1 coordinate 177,026,007, forward strand.
TGCTTCGACAGTCAGAAAGCAACAATTGTTCATGGGAATTTAGAATCCATAAGAATTGAGTGGAAAGTTGTTTTTATAGTATTGGCGCAAATACATATTGGTGGGTTTTATTTATTGTTTACCACTTGGTCATCTACTATTGGACGTTTCTTACAAATTTATCCTGTCTTGCACATGTTATCGCCCGAAAATATATATATATATATATAGAATATTTAAACAAAATTATGAACCAGTTAGTTGTTCAATGTTAATCCTAACCTGCGTGTAAAGATACCTTGAGCGTACATGGCTTTGAACCACTCTAAACAATGCTTCCGCATAGAAATACAATTTGTCAGGATACAGTAAGATTTCACGCATTGTTACTACGCAAAGAGGCTCCTGAGTCTGGCGCAGTTCAAGATTTTATAACAAATCGATATTTAACGTGTCATTTGGGAAAAGCCACTGTGAATATTTAGGGCATGTGTGTTACAAATTGGTAAAGCTGATTGATGCTTGGCTACCTCGCGAATGATTTCAAAAGGCGCATTCGAAATGTTATGTCATCAAATTTCAGGCATTGCTGCTGCGTCAAATAAGACAAGCACATTGTTTTAAACAAGAAGCAAGCGCTGGTTAGAGAACAACGCCGTATTAACGACTTTCGAGTGGCTAGCGTTATTCGATTGACGAAGATGACGCCATGAGCGTCACGGTTCGGGCGATTGCTGCTCGTCTTGGCTTCAGTGTCGTCGTCTTCCAACGAACCAGATCGCATTTTGTAGCACATATATAAGGGAATGTTTGCATCATCTTGTTGTCCGTTGATGGCTGAGAACCTCTTCAAGTGGTCGGGAAAAAACGGTTACACTTTCAAAATAAACATTTTCTAAATTGATTTTGCTTGCACGTTATAAGTGGTGAAGATATAGTTTTTGCAGACTTTTAAAATCGCAAATGTATTATAGAAAATTACTTGGCTGTGCTGCAGGCAATGCAAAAAACAGTACAAAATCTACAGCGAGTTTTGTGACAAGGGATTTTTGAAACCCCACTCAAAACTACAATTTTGTGAACCAGCTTTAACAAAACTTAAGCCATCACCAATGCGTGCGTTCACGCAAGCTGCCCCGACAAGCCGCATGTCCTAGTGCCTGTCACGCCGGTCTTGCGTAGCCTGCCACAGAGCTTTTTCTGTATAGATTTTGCATAGGCCCGGAAGAATATTCTGACACTTAAAAACCTAGCACCTGGTTCAGATATTTTTTTTATAAACGGTAATCTCATAGCTCTTGTTATCAATGACATGCTGTTATTTATTCAAAATTATTCTTTAAAAGTAACGTTTCTGTTTGTTCTGACATTTTTAATGCGGTTCCTGTTTTCGAAAGGGGTATCAAAATTTTCCTATTGCTTTGCCATTGAAGTTTCGTCAACCAGGCAAGAAAATTAAAAATAGGTTTCTTGTACGTGCGCATAGAAACTTCGCAAACAAGGGAATTTTGTAGTCAAGGCTGGTACTCTAGTTAATCAGCTAATATAATTGACGTTCAGAATTAGCGATGGCTTTTCTTTCTGCGGGGGAAAAACGAAACTCATAAAAAAATCTGTTCAACGGCGTAGTTGAACAAGCCCGAGCTCCTAAGGCCACTTAGGAACTGCTAATAAGAAGTAAGTATTGGTCTATTCAGCAAAACGCAGAGAGTGCAAGAGAGAGAAAAAATGATTGCCCACAAGAAGTTTAATATAAAATAAAATTGTTTTACAAACGCAGCAATACGCACAAAAAATATATATTATTTTTATTTATATACACCTGTGTAGGCTCTATAATGTCTAGAACTTGTGCAGTCACGCACTCAACGACATATCTCTATGGCATGTATACACAACGCTATACTTGTACGTCTACACGGCAACTGATATTTTATCATAAAGACACATTAAAAGGTAGTGCATGCATTGCTCGATGTATGTTCTTTTGCGATACAGGTATATAAAGTCTCAGAAATTTTACTAGCCCCCTAATTTTTAAAGAATTTTTTTTCGCTGAGCCTTTTTCAGTAACGGAGGGTACAGTAGCCCTCTCAATGATCAGCTCAATTTCGTGCCTGCAGAGAGGCACTGTACTCTGTGAGTCTGCCAATAATGTACCCCCGACATGCCTCATCGATAAGTTCTGCACAAAAGTAGCGTGATTTTGGTGTTGCCCTTTGGCGCCAACAACTTGAGCCGGGCATCTTGCAAAAAGTTTTCCCCCGCATGGGGGGCGCTGTTTGTAAGATGATAATACCATTTTATTTTACCCCGAGTGTTTTGTAATATTTGGTCAACGTACGATAAATAGTTAGGTGAAATTACCACATAACTATGGTACATTTGAATTGAAATCGCTTTGGTTCTGAAATTATGCAGCCGATAATATTTGGTTTGTTAGGAAGAACCTAAATAATTTTTTCACCAACGTCATATGAGGGTGTTTTGCGCTGGCATATGTTTTTACTTTAAAAGTTTCCCGGAGTGAAATCTGGGAACAATATTTAAAACGAACCTTGCATTCATATGCTTTGTGACCTAACCTCAACTGATTTTACTAACCTTGCTTTGTTGCAATCAAGTACTTGTGAACATACAACACGGAAGCTGTGACTCCTTTCAGAGTGGTCTAAACATTGGTTAGGATATCACAAGGGAACAGCAGGATTTTATCAATATAAAACCTCATGTCATAGATTCAACTTTATTCCACACAAATATTGAGCTGTTTTTCCAATTCGCATACCGTATGACATCTGGAGGGCTACCTTACGGTCTTCATGGCGTAGTTGTAAAAATATTTGCTCATACATTTGATAAATACCACAATAGGCAACCTGACAAATCGGTTTTTTCTCTTCCAAGGTCTTGATCTATATCAGGCTAGAGCTATACACAATACGACTATTTTCTGCAGAACAGGACAGATTTTCCAGAACAGATTTTCAGGGCAAATGAGAAATTACACGCACTTTGCATATCCCGCCCACTCATAATCTGATGCCGGGCTTTCGTTTTTTTATTTTTCTGGTGGTAATAAAGGGTAGCGGTTGTCGGGCATGTCAGGAACCAAAAACAGTACTATTATTACGTAAAATGTTCTCTTCCTTATTGTACAGCATATTTTATCATTTTGTAGAAGTTAGTATGTCTTTAAGGAAACTCTACGTGGCATGTAAAAAAACAATCAGATTGCTATAGAAAATATCTGAACATAAGCAAAAAAATTGCTTCTTTTGCCTGTAGGAATATTTCGGTTTTTGGCTTAGAATATAGATACACATGGTCAAAGAGCAGCTATTTGGTCTCAGAAGAACATACCATTATGCAGTTTCAAAGAAGCCGATCTGTGTAATCTACATTCAAGACACTTTATTTATTTATTTATTCAAAATACCTTACAGGCCCAGCAGGGCATGGGTAAGGGGGGAAAAGGGCAGACCATCAAAAAATAACAAGAGAAGTTATCAAAACTAGATATATATTACGGCAACAAGTCAGTGAAATGAGAGAATAAGAAACAGATAACCACAAGCAAGAGTGGCGAGAAAATAAGTACAAGCAATAATAACATCTGGTGTGGTAGCTACAACCGCACAAAAAAAGGAAATAATGAAAAAGGAAAACATCGTGGTGCTAACAGAAAGGAATGCCAGCGTTCTTGTTTGGTGGTTTTATATAGAAAAATGCTTGTGCAGCTGATTGCGGAATGTTTTTGGGTTAGTCAGCGATACGATATTATCAGGCAGATCGTTCCATACCCGATAGCACGTGGCAGGGCAAATGAATTGAAAGAGTTTTTGGTGCCGTAGGTTCTGGTGAAGCTGCTTTGAATAAATAATTTGCGTGATACGAAAACAGGGCTTACAGGTGCTAATGAGGAGGGTCTGGCACGAATAATGTATTCGTGAAACATGCATCAAAGCACGATTTGCCTTCCGATACGCAATGGTTCTAGTGAAAGATTAACGTTTATTTTTGTTATGCTTGAACTGAAGTCATATGATTTGGATATAAACCGAGCTGCGCGATTTTATACGGCTTCTAGTTTATCAACTAAATAATTTTGATAGGGGGACCAAACTGAGGACCTGAACTCTACTTGTGGTAATACAAATGTTTGATAGGCTAGTTGACGAATGTTAAACGGAGAAGCATGCTGATTTTGACGTAAGTATCGTAATGATCGTGACGCTTTAGCACACATTGCGTTAATGTGGGTGGACCATAAAAGATTTGCCGTTAGGAGCACGCCTAGGTATTTATATGTTCGCGCCTCAGAAACAAAAGGGTTGTTCAGGAAAAACGAAAAGTTAGAGTAACTGTGTTTTCGGCTAAATGATATTTTGTGGCATTGAGATAAGATGAAAGACATTTTTCATGTGTTGCACCAGTTGCAGATCAGGTTAAGGTATTTTTGAAGCGTTACCTGGTCAGTGTGGTCATTTACTTTTCGATAAATTAGGCAGTCGTCAGCAAAAAGGCGCATGCAGGATGTGACGCGTGAAGGCAAATCATTATTAATATTAAGAAGAGCAGGGGACCCAGAACGCTGCCTGCAGGCACACCCGAAGTGACTGGGGACAGCGGCGAGGTATAATCATCTATTACCGTTACGTGTTCACGCATAAAAAGAAAGTTACGAAGCCAAGATAACGTTAAAGAATCTAGTCGAAGGGCGGACAATTTAGAGAATAAACGACAATGCGGGACACGATGAAAAGCTTTAGAAAAATCAAGACAAATACAGTCAGTTTGAAAGTTATTGTCCATGTTATAGTGAAAATCAGTGTTAAATTCAAATAACTGCGTGTCACAAGAAAAACGTTTTCTGAAGCCATGCTGGTTATCAAACAAAAAGTTATTGGTTTCGAGGTTAGAGTAAAGGTTATAAGCGATAATATGTTCAAGCAAGTTGCAACATATGCACGTTAGTGAAATAGGACGGTAGTTGTCGGGTGAATTTTTATTCCCAGATTTATGTATTGGCACAATTTTAGCCGTTTTCCAGTTACTCGACAACTGTCCGTATAATAAGGACTGCAAGAAGATGTGGTACAAAATCTTACTTGAAATGGACTTGGTAATATTTAGTATTTTTGAATTAATATTATCAACACTTCGAGAGGTAGATAGTTCAAGTTTATTTATGAGACATTCAATTCCTTTGGCAATTATGATAATCGGTTGCATGTACGGACAGTCTAGATCATCAAAACAAGGAACGCTGGAATAATCTTTCATAGTAAATACTGTCGAAAAAAAATGTGTTGAACACGAAGAGGCAGTCACTTTCAGGAATAGGAATGTGCTCAACATCGTGTAATACAGTCTTGTTAGTATCGTGCGGCGTGGATATCTCTTGCCAAAATTTTCTAGCGTTAGTTATTAGAATAGAAGGTAGTTCATTTGAGAAGTATTTATTTTTAGCAGTAGATATGGCCAACGAGTAATTTTGCAGACACTCTTTGTACTTTCCAGGCCTCCTTAGTACCCGAGCTTCTGGCGCTTTTGTATAAGCGTTTATTTTAGTTTCATTGTGCATGAAGAGACCTATTGAACCATGGGTTCGCTCTATCATTTGAGATGGGCATGAGGGGCACGTATTTCTCAACCAAAGTAAATATTTTGTTTCGAAAAATCGACCAGTTATTGTCAATCGAGCGACTTTCAAAGGAGGGCATTAGTTCTGTAGTATAGAACACCTCCAGCTCTTTGTTAATTTCATTGTAGTTGGATTTTTATAGTCGTAAATGTTTTTTTACATTGAAGCCGGGAGGCGGTAATGGCAAGTTATGTGTTATATTCAGATTTTTATGATCACTGAAACTATCTCTGTTTAAGACAGAGTGAACGCTTTCAGGAGCATTTGTAAATGCTAATCGAAAATGTGGGATCCTGGGATGGGTTCATTAAGTACTTGGAAAAGATTTAAATCTAAAGTAATATTGATTAGTCTAACGAATCACGACCGGACGATGATAGATGAGCCCCGTCAATGTAGAAAAATTGAAATCACCAAAGATATACGTTTCGTGGGCAGCACATAACTAGGTAGCCGTAGCCACACTCATGCGCAAGTCATTCATTAAAGAAAATGGGGAAGTAGGAGGGTGGTAGCAAACACCTATTAGTATTTTAGCGGCATCCATTAAACAAGCAACCCATATGATTTCGACGGCAGAGTCAAATGACACAAGAAATGAAGAAATAGTTTTCTTAACCGCTAGCAAAACGCCACCACCTGTTTTGTTTTTCCTATCATTACAATATATATTATATGATTTGTTATCGGGGAGAATCTCCCTATCGGTTATGTCAGAATTAAGCCACGTCTCTGTTAGGGCAAGGATGTCGGTATTAGTATCGTCTAAGAGGAAAGAGACTTAGTTACGTTTCTGCAGTCCTGTCCGAATGTTGGTTAAAGCAATTGATAGTGACGAACCTGAGCGAGGTGACAGAGGCTGATTAGCAACTTGAGGGCGCGTGGCCCCTTCTAACTATCTTTTATATAGGACGACGGTGTCTGTTGCATTGTCGTCAAAGTACGTTTTTTTATCTAGGTGAAGTTTGTCAACAGTCAGCTTGGAAGGTTTGTCTAGATCCCGGGCAAACAATACTAATTTCCTTCCTAACCGAGTATTACGTTTCTGCAGTCCTGTCCGAATGTTGGTTAAAGCAATTGATAGTGACGAACCTGAGCGAGGTGACAGAGGCTGATTAGCAACTTGAGGGGTCGTGGCCCCTTCTAACTATCTTATATATAGGACGACAGTGTCTGTTGCATTGTCGTCAAAGTACGTTTTTTTATCTAGGTGAAGTTTGTCAACAGTCAGCTTGGAATGTTTGTCTAGATCCCGGGCAAACAATACTAATTTCCTTCCTAACCGAGTAGAAAAGGAAAAGTCTTCACCGATAGCAAAATCTCTGTTTTTTAGTTTGTGAGCAGCGCCCAGGATATTATTCTTGTCTTTGATTGAGGTGAATTTCACAATTATTTGACGGTTTTTTCTGTTGTGAACTTGCGTAATTTATGTACACATTCGAATTGAGCACATGTTGTAGGAATTTGCAGCTTTTGAGAACAAAAAGCGAATTATTTTTCCTCAGATCCCGCCCAATCTTTTTTTCGTCATCCTCAATTCCAAAAAAAGCAAATTGGACCTTCGCATGCGGTTCTCAGCATCGCCACACCTGCCGTATCCTCTTTCATATTGTCATACTGCTATACCCATCAACGCACGCAGTTTTAGAAAGCATTATGATGAATTTCACTCCGTTTTATTGTTAACAGCTTACCCCTTTTATATGATTTGCATCTCCCAAAGTTGGCTTATGGAATGGGACAAGAATGCTTCCTGCTTCCCAATATTCTGTGCGGACAGTTTTTACCGTGAAACCTCACGTTACGGTGGTTCGGCTATTTTTATTTTCTCAGAAATCAGTACAGACGCCGACACGATCTTTCCCTCAATGTACCTGACTGTGAATTAGTGTGAATTGAAATAATAAGTATAGTTTTGGTGCTGATGTACGAAACACTATATTGGGCAGCATTTATCAATTCCTTAGCACCTCATTGCCTAATTTATGCAGTGAACTGAGTATTCTATTACATTTTGCTACATCCGAGAACAAAAATATTGTTGTAATTGGAGACATAAATATCAACATCCTCGGTACCAATTCTTCAAGCCAACATAAATACATAAATTGTTACACCGAATATGGGTTTGTATAGTAATTGACTTACCTACCCATTGCCCGCCCGATGGTTTACTAAGTCTTATCGATCCCGCGTCTACAAATCTCTTTTCCCCGCCGGACGCATTTATCCTATGTAGCGACATCACCGACTACTATCCTAATGCTCTTAGTTTTCATCTCTGTTCAACAAGCTTCGTTTTATTGAACAAATTGCTAATTTCAAATTCGTCCTCGGTTTACTTAAGTAAAGGAGCTCAAATTTCTTAGAATCAATTTTTTTCAATACTAGAAAAATACATATCAGCTTCAACGACGGTGGTTTTCTGTAAAAAAATATGCCTCACCCTAGTGCCCTTGCATAACGCAAGTCTACTAGACGTTTATGAAAAAGTATATCTTCTACCGCAAAACCAAAAAACAGACTTAGAATATTTCAATTAAAGAGTGTTAAAAAAGATACTTTAACAAGGTGTCTCTTTTACTGAGCAAAGGAAGAAGAAACTACTTCGAACAACCGAAAAATATAGCGGGTAATAATTCTGCTAAGCATTGGCGGGTGATTAGATTATGGGGTTTCAGGATTAAAAATGAACCTGCGACTACCGAACTTTTTCCGTCCAACGTGAGGAAGTAGAAAAAAGTTCTCGATAAAGCATCTTTACAACGAGCTGAAATATTCCTCATATGTTGCAAAAACTACGGCCCATTCTCTACAAAAGAAAGAGAAGCTACTGAGTCAGGAGCTAAGAAAAAGCAGGTAGAACCCTATATAAACAACTACGAATCTATGAAGTCCTGCACCATATCCCGAGCAAAAGCCCGAACGTTTTACCGAGATACAAATTCTAACACTGGCCACACGCATAAGAATTTAGCCAGCTCCAACACTAGTACCTTCCCCCACTGTGACAATACAACCGAAAATGTTCCTACGAATTATGCTTTAAGTACTGTTCCCCAACCAGTTGAGTTTGACGCCAATACTAATAATTTTCCCTCCTCTTTCGTGACAAAAGAAAATCTTACCGGGAAGGTAAGGAACCTTTCAAGTATAACCCTCTACACAGTATGAACGTGTTGTTAAAGGGCATAAACTTTTCCCCGGCTACTGGTGGTTTGGATGAATTTCAATTGTTTAAGGACTTGGATATTCGCCAGAAGCATGAGGCTACGAGAATACTTGTACGATCACACTGCGATTGGAGAGGCCCGCAGAACACCACGTAGCTGGCAGCATTGGACCCCTCCTCCACAGCGTGATAGTTGCCCCGACATCTACATCAAAGCTGTCCAACGCGATGTGAGAAAAACATACTAAACACAAATTTCTCTCTACCATGACATGACTACCAACGAAAAAAGTCCTAGAGGAACTCGGAAGCTGTCCCGACGTAATTAATAAACCTGCGGATAAGTGAGATGCAATCGCAATCCTTGACAAAACCGACTAGGTTAACGACGTCAGTAAGCAACTATCGGTGTCGACGTTCTACATAGCACTGCCCAAAGAACCCTCTGAAGACTTTAGACAAATCATCAAAGATAAACTCGCTGAGCTTGTTAAAAATAACCGCGTAAATGAAACCAAGGCTCGTTCCTTGATTCCTTTGAGCCCAGTAGCTGGTAATTTCTATCTTCTTAAAATTGGCAATGTGAACAACCAAGGGCCACACATTGTTTCTGCCTTTGGAACGGTTATCAAAAACCTCTCGCGCTATATGGATAATCTCATTCGCGAAATTCCGCCAAGCTTTTCCTCCTTCAATAAAGATACCAATGATTTTCTCTCTGGCATCTCAAAAATTGAAATTCCTGATAACTGCCTCCTAGTCACCCTCGATGTTGCGTCACTGTATACTAAATTTCCCATGAAGATGGCATCACCGATGTGTCGCTTGCGTATGCGCAGTAATCATGCGACCAACTTATCGATTCTTCTGCTCTCCAAACATTCCTTAGGCACATTCTTGAACTTACCAATTTTGAGTTTTATGGAGTTCATTACGTTCAAGTCAGCGGAACTTCAATGGGAACTTCAATCGGACGCAACTACGCCAATGTCTTTATAACTCACCTCGAATCACACTTTCTTTGCACTCAAAATTTAAAGCCACTGTAACACAAAAGGTATATTCACGACATATTCATGATCTGGCAGCTTGGTGACGCGGATCTCCTCACCTTCATTGAGGCAACTAACCTAGCGCATCCTAGTATTTACCTTGCTCATTACTATTCGGAGCACAGTGTAAACTTTCCGGACGTCACCGATAGAGCTTCCGAAGGTCGGCTTCAAACAAAACTCTATAGAAAACCGAGAGGCATGCTGCAGTATTTGCGCTTCCAAAGTAGCCATGTCATACAGTAAAAGACCATATTACCGTGCAGTCAAGGTTACCGTTTTAGGAGAATTTGCACGAGCCAAGCATACTTTGACTCGAAGTGTCGTGAACTTAACACCACCCTTTCGAAGAACAAAAATCCGAAACAAGTTATTGACGTCGATATTGTGCGAGCAAACCAATTAAACCATAACAAAATCTGTAGGAAAAAAGCCCAGAACATTAATCCGGAAGCAAACTTACGTTTATTCCACCCAGCCTCTGCTCCAAGGGTGTCAACCGTACTAAGACAACATCACAATATTCTAATTCAAAGTGAACACCTAAAAAGTATATTACCCGAACCACCAGGCGTTGTCTACCAGCGTAATAAAAATATGGGCGACTTTCTTACTAACTCTCGTATCAAGCGACTGGAAACTACTGGTTGCATGCCCTGTAATAAACCTGGATATAAAGTATGCCCACACATGTCTAATACACAGCGTGCCTGCAGCGCAGCTTCAGACTACTACGTAAATATAAAGTGTAACTTTAACTTTGACTCCGCTAATTTCGTATAGCTTCTAGAGTGCATTGTTTGTAGGCAGCAATATATTGGCCAAACTGAAACGCCCTCCGTATACCGTATTCAACCCTCTCATACAAAAAGTCTCCCCATTTGCCCACGTCAAAACATGTGAATGCTCCCAGTCTTGCATTTGAAAATCTTAAAGGATCCAATTTAAAATCCGCTTTCAAAACCCACCACGACCACTAGGTTCGGAACCTTATATTATATATAAGTTTGGGTCAGCCACGCTTGGTAATAACGATATTTAAGAAAAAACTAACGTCTTTATTCCTCGGGTGAAATTGGCAACCACGTAATTTTTATCACATTATTCATTATTCCTACCCTTGAGTTTCCTATCAGAATTCACAGAAACTATCCAAATACAGAAGCTTTATTTGTATAATGCGACTCAACAACCCTATTTGCCCTTGTAAAGAAGGCCGCGTTCCACCCACCAGTTATGAACGTTTTGTGATCTATGGATTCTACCCATTTCCTGTTCAGTTGCTAGCTCATGTGCAACGCTTTTTTGTGCACAGTATTTATTCTTTCTATCTGTGGTGGGCACGCCCAAAACACAATCCTCGTGAGTGCCTGTATGGATCCATCCGAACCAGTCTCCCAACCCACTGAATAACTCATTGTATACTTTTCCTTTTTTTTCAAACCTCGATTGTCTAGTGTTACATGCGACTGCATCTCATTCACTCGCCTTGTCCATGCAGCATCGGCGTTGTTGTCGTCCGCCCCTCCCCCATTCTCCTCGCCGGGCGAGCTGCGCGCTCCGCCGCTCACCCCCTCCCCTCTCCGATGTCCGATGCCCCTCTCTCGTCCACACCCCTACCCCTACACTATAAAAAGAATATTAATTAGCGGTGTTCATTTCCTGTTCAGTTGCTAGCTCATGTGCAATGCTTTTTTGTCCACAATATTTATTCTTTCTATCTGTGGTGGGCACGTCCAAAACACAATCCTCTTGAGTGCCTGTATGGATCCATCCGAACCAGTCTCCCAACCCACTGAATAACTGATTGTATACTTTTCCTTTTTTTCAAACCTCGATTGTCTAGTGTTAGATGCGGCTGCATCTCATTCACTCGCCTTGTCCATGCAGCGTCGGTGTTGTTGTCGTCCGCCCCTCCCCCATTCTCCTCGCCGGGCGAGCTGCGCGCTCCTCCGCCCACCCCCTCCCCTCTCCGATTTCCCCTCTCTCGTCCACACCCCTCCCCTTACACTATAGAAAGAATATTATTTAGCTGTGTCCATTTCCTGTTCAGTTGCTAGCTCATGTGCAATGCTTTTTTGTGCACAGTATTTATTCTTTCTATCTGTGGTGGGCACGCCCAAAACACAATCCTCGTGAGTGCCTGTATGGATCCATCCGAATCAGTCTCCCAACCCACTGAGTAACTCATTGTATACTTTTCCTTTTTTTCAAACCTCGATTGTCTAGTGTTACATGCGACTGCATCTCCTTCACTCGCCTTGTCCATGCAGCGTCGGCGTTGTGGTCGTCCGCCCCTCCCCCATTCTCCTCGCCGGGCGAGCTGCGCGCTCCGCCGCTCACCCCCTCCCCTCTCCGATGCCCCTCTCTCGTCCACACCCCTCCCCCTACACTATAAAAAGAATATTATTTAGCGGTGCACACGACCCTGTGGGCGGAACACGAGGTACAGGGTGCTCTTCCCACTGCGGCACAAAACCGAGACAGAATGAAAAGCTACGAACGCGCCTTATGTCCATGACTCATTCAAACTACGTCAAGAAGCTACTGATACAACGCATGATTGGGCAATGATTAACACTTGCAATAAATAAAAGAAAAGAAGCTCTCACTTACAGCAACAATGATGGAGCAAAGGTCGTTGCGACAGTGGAGCCCAAAGCACACCACTTAGAGAAATTGACCAAGATTGGCCAATAAAACAAAATAATAATCATAAAACGTAATATTCATACGCGTTCCCGACACGTTTCACGCAATTTTGGAATCAATCCAACGGAAACACCAAGTGAACCACACGATGCGTCGCATCTACACAGGGTTCCCCTCGCGCGGATGTGTGCGCAATTTTTTCGCACTGTCTGACCTTCCGGCAGTTGCCTTGTTAATACGTCCCCTTTCTCTTGTCCCTCTCTCCTTCCTCATTTTTTGGTGTTGTTGTACCATAGGCGTAGCCCGAAGCAAGCATACTCTCTGTTTCCGAGACATCTTCCGCACCTTCTCACAGTCTCCTGAAAATCTATATAAGAAATGTGTTGTGAATGTTTGTCACAGCAAAATCATGTAACTTTACTCTGATGAAGGCAAGTCCCGTTGCCGCTACGTAAGTAAACCTTGTTTGTTATTGTTCTTGCTGTGTATCCGACTCTTTACTTATGCTATATAAATATATATACATAAACACACACATATATCTATATATATATAAAAATATATATGTATATATATATATATATATATATATATATATATATCATATATAGCATAAGTAAAGAGTCGGATACACAGCAAGAACAATAACAAACAAGGTTTACTTACGTAGCGGCAACGGGACTTGAATTCATCAGACTAAAGTTACATGAGCAAAATCATGTAACTACTCTGATGAAGGCAAGTCCCGTTGCCGCTACGTAAGTAAACCTTGTTTGTTATTGTTCTTGCTGTGTATCCGACTCTTTACTTGTACTATTTCTGCGCGCTTTGTGAGTTTATCTTTCTCTAGATTTATTCATATATATATACATATATATATATATATGTATATCTATATGTGTCTACATTGAGAGACGGCGTTTCCCAAGGAAGCCTTTATTCGGTCGGCGAGCCCAGACATTCGTCTGCAGTTGAAGCGAGGGATGATGATCATAATTTAGAGATGATAATGGCGATGGGTGCACGCATATGACTAAACGGGAAACACATCCCTTTGTGTGCACAACGCAAGCGACGATTGTTATGTTGCGTTTGGGCATAATATCCGGCAATAAAGTCCCTATGCTCACATGTTTCCGCCGCAGTTGAAGGCGGCCTTCTTGCCGGGAATGATTACGGTTGTCAACGTTGAAAGGGGTTTAAGCGGGATACGTGAACACGTATACGATCGGGTCAAGTGTCCACTGGGGTTACACAATAGTTGAGTGGAGAAGTTTGTGGGAAGACAACGTAAGCACCAATTTGACGGTGGAGGAACTTTTCACAAAGTCAAAGCGTGCATTCAGGCATCCACAGGGGCACCTCGTCTCCTTCGGAGAATTTGACGGAGCGATGGGTCGGATAATACCGCGCCTTCCGTGCTTGCTGACGAGATTCCGTGTGGTCTCTTGCCATGCGTCGGTAGTGCGCTATGCGCAAAGCGAACTGTTGGGGAAACGGCGAAGTAACAGCAACCGTAGCAGATGAAAAAAATTGTGTTGATGGCAGAAGAGGGTTGACGGTCAAAAAACCAGAAACGAGGGCGAGTAGCCGGTGGTGCGCTGGACTGCGGAGTTATATGCGAAAGTGACGATGGTAGAAAGACGTTTCAATTGCTATGGTCGTGGTTGATGTACAAGGAGATCATAACGGACAGAGTGCGACGGAAACGTTCGGTGATGCTTTTTGTTTGTGGATGCTAGCTGGAACAGGTTTTGTGGATAGTATTGGTGGCTCGAAGAACTTGAGCGAGCATGTGCGAAAGAAATGTTCTGCGACGGTCGCTCAACAAAGCAGTAGGCGCTACATGTCAAGGGTGATATAGCGCAAAACGAAGTCTGCAATCTCTTCGACACAACCAGATCGGAGCTCTGGGGCTTCCGCATATATAGTGAAATGATCTACGGCGGGTATAATCCAACGGCAGCCATCTGTTGTTGACGGTAAAGGCCCGTACAAATCAATCCCGACTGCTTAAAATGGAACAGAAGGACACGGAGGTGGTTGAAGCAAAGCGGACGGGGGTGACGCAGATCGTTTTCTGTGCTGACAAAAAGGGCAGAAAGCCACATACCTGGCAACGCTAGAGGACAGACCTGGCCAGAAAAAGCGACCGCGGACAAGATGGCAAGTTTTTCAAAGCCAAGATAACTAGAGGTGGCGTCATCATGAAATGCTTGGAGTATGGGAAGACGGAGTCGACGAGGAACGACAGGCACCAAGTTAGAACCGGTAGGATGATGATTTGCACGGTATAGCACGCCGTCAATAAGTTTAAAGAGGTGAATTTGGAGTCGCAAACGGCTGTTGGGCGGTTGAGCAGATCCATTGAGACGGTCAATCAAAGTCTGGCAGTAGGTATGTTCTCGCTGCAACGGTGGCAGTTCCGAGGATTGGAGCACTGAAGCATAGTTCAGAGGGGCTGATTGCAAGCTTGTGTGTCAGGATTCCAAGGTGGCAGACGGCGTTGACGAGGATAAGGGGCAACGCGAAAGGACATCAGCATCCAAATGCTTTCTGCCAGACATGTACGTAATCGTAAAGTGGTACTGCTGCAAACGCAAGACCCACCGTCCTAGGCGCCCAGACCAATTTTTAGCGTTCATAGCCAGCAGAACGCGTGATGATTGGTGACAGAGGTGAAATGTCGGCCGTACCCGTATGCGCGGGCCTTCTCAATAGAGCAGACAACAGCCAGACATTCCTGTTCTGCGATATCGTAATTTTGCTCAGCGGGTTCAGCGAACGACTAGCATACGTGATTACTCTTTCAGGAATCTGAGCATCAGATAGCACAAGAATTTAACCAATGCCGCACCCCCTTGCATCTATTTGCAGTATGGTAGATGCCGTTTCGTCGAAGTGACGCAAGATAGGGTCAGATGTAAGAGCGTTTTTGAGGGCTTGAAAAGCTTGTTGGCACTCATCCGTCCAGTTGAAAGGGACGTTAGTGGGTAAGAGGTGGTGCAGAGGAGAAGCTATGGTGGCAAATTTGCAGATAAAACGGCGGAAAAAGGATGCTAGGGCAAGAAAACTTCTCAGATGTTTTGAGTAAGTGGCGCAGGAAAGTTGAGAACCGCGGCTGTTTTGTTGGGTGTCCAGACGAATTCCATCTTTGGCAACAACGTGTCCCAGCACTTTGATACTTTTACTGGCGAAACGACGTTTCTTGGCATTTAATTGGAGTAGTGCATCAGAAAGGCAAGTCAATACTTGACCTAGGCATTCAAGATGTTGGTAAAACGTGGACGAAAAAAGTACAACTTCGTCTAGATAACACAAACACGTTTTCTTTTTCAAGCAGCAGAGCACAGTGTCCATCATGCGTTCAAAAGTAGCTGGGGCGTAGCAAAGACCTAAGGGCAATACATTAAATTCATCAAGACCATCTGGAGTGGTAAATGCCGTTTTCTCTTTGTCCGCTTCGGCCATCGGGATTTTCCAATACCAACAACGAAGATCCAGGCTCGAGAAATATTCTGCGCCATGCAGGCAATCCAAAGCATCGTCTATTCGTGGCATAGGATATACATCTTTACGAGTGATCCTATTTAGAGCCCGGTAATCAGCACAGAACCTCACGGAAACATCCTTTGTCCGAACCAGTACAATGGGCGAAGAACACGAACCCGTCCATGGTCGAATACCATTTTTAGATGCGACTGCATCTCATTCACTCGCCTTGTCCCTGCATCCGGCGTCGTCGGCGTCCGCCCTTTCCCCATTATCCTCGCCACGCCACTGCGCTCTCCACCGCTCACCCCCTCTCTTCCCCGATAGCGAACACTGTCGCAAGGGGCATTGGATTGAATTCGATTGGATTGAATTGGATTGCCTTGGCTTGGCTTGGCTTGGCTTGGATTGGTTTGAATTTGGAATGAATTGGAATAAAGTAGACTGTGTTGCGTCATAGCCGCGGCAGATGCACTGTCGCCGGCGCGTCCCCTCACCGTTATGCGCGCTATAAAACGCGGTGCGTGCGCCGCTCCGCTCCATCGTTCCAGCGCCGTTCCTGCGCTGTCCAACGCTGCAATGTTAACCCCCTATGCGTCGCATTGACACAGGGGTTCTCGTTAGGGGAGGTGGGAGTTTTTTTTTCCTGAGCATATCAGCCACATTTGCCTCTACTACTTCCCGCTCGGACGAGGAGACACGGTACGGTCAACGGCAAATAACGGTGGACTCTTGCGTTTCGATTCTATTCTCTGCCGATGTGGTCTGTGTGACGCCGGGTGCATGCACGTCAAACGAGGTGTAGGGCTTCGCGAGAACGTCGAGTAATAACTACGTTTATGAGGCGTAAGGTTGGAACTGACGGTGATAGCAAGAGCTGACAGAGCGGGAGGCGAAGCCAACAAGGACTCTTTTGAGGCCTGGGGCCACCAGAAACGATAGAATCAGGGTTACTGCCAACCACTGAAGCAATAGTGGTTCCTCGGTGGAGTAGAATACGCTCATTGGTAATAATAACTGCGGCGAGTGCTGCTGATCCATTTGCCAATCGAATAAGGCAAACTGCAAAGACAATCCCATGCGGAAGAAATTGAGCGGGGACGGCCACCACATCGCCTTCTGTAATGTCTTTTGAAACGGCGGAGAGAATTTCTTTGCTACCTGCGGCCAAGACACGGTAAGCATTCAACTTGAGGAAGTCCTGGGGCGAGTCCTGACAAATTAAATGTTCAGTGTCGGTAATTCTGATGGCCGGCTGACGCCAAGAAAAAACGGCTGAAGCAGAGGACAGAAAGTCTTATGCTATGATTATTTCATGAGCGCATGGCGAAAGCACTGCACATTGAATATCATTCCGGATTTCCCCAATCAGAACACCCACGGTACAATAGGCAGCTGGCTTGATGTGCTCATTGGCGCCACGTAAACGAGGACCAACATATGTTGTCTTGACTTCCCCAGACGCGAACACAGGTTAGCATGAATGTCATAAATACTGGCTCCGGTATCTACGAGCGCTTCCACTTGAATCCCTTCGACAGAAGTAGACAACATGTTAGACGGACGTTCCTTAAGAATTGTGGTCGATCCAAACAATGCAGTTTTTCCTCCAAAATCTGCAGTGTCTAGTATTTTGATTGCAGGGTGGGAGCTTCCACGACACGCCGTACTGGTGACAGAGAGCGACGGTACGGCAAAGGAGAGCGAAATCGGGAGAGAAGGGTACCGCGGGAAAGGTAATGGGCCTCAGGAGGGGACTGCGCGCGGTCCGGAGGGGGTGAAGGCATACGCTTACGAATGGGGTAGCTAAAGCTTGTTTGAAGAACCACGTCTCCGCCACTTGTTTCAGGGAGAAGGAAACGCCTTTCCATAGTCATAGTTGCTGAGCTTTCGAATGACGTGTCAACGAGCGGAACTCAATTACGCACATATGCGGTAACTACCCTTCACAATTTTAGACGCCGGTGTCACGGGCGCCCTCTGCTCCGTTGGGACTCAAGGCAAACTATGTGTGGCTCTATGCCACGTCGCACATAAATACGCGACATCCTGAACTTCCCAGAAAACCTAAGAGGGGCAAAAATTGTATCCGCGCTGGCTAATCCCATCTTTAAACACGTAAGCTCACCGGGCACTAAGAATCCTCGCAATCTATGAAAAATAATAACGCCAATTCCCGTGATCCTATTTGATTAACGTTTGCACGTGACCTTAATATCCGGCCCAAGAAAAGACGTTTTCAAATAAATGCAAAAAGGTTCTTACGCTAAGTTTGAAAAGAGTACACTGAACGACTTCGCACCAATATCGTACATATTGAATATATTTTTTCAACTGCAGTAGCCATAGTCTTCCAAGTTCCCGCACATTGTAAACAGGGCCAACTGCACCAAAAATGTTAAGGCAACATGTCACATTTCATGATGCCATAAACTAAATAGATTTTGCATATCAGATTCATTTTAGTATATTTTTTCAACTGCAGTAGCCATAGTCTTCTAAGTTCCCGCACATTGTAAACAGGGCCAACTGCACCAAAAATGTTAAGGCAACATGTCACATTTCATGATGCCATAAACTAAATAGATTTTGCATATCAGATTCATTTTACGTACGGTTAAAGCCAGAACACAGTAGTCACTGTATTACCAAATACCATGTTCAGTTCTGTGCACGGTGCTTTCAACAATTTTTTTTAAATCTATGAAACCAGCTAACGTGAAATACATTATTATGCCTTTAAAATTAACTTACAAAACCCTGAGACATCACTCCCACGGCCGCCGCCTGTCACCATTAGGTCCTAGAGTCACTCGGCCATGCATTAAGCGTAATGACTCGTTCTTGCAATGAAATGTCAATGGGTTAGATATGTTATTCAAGAAAACATTACAGGCGACGCAACCTACTATTCTTCTTTTAGGGCAGTATGAAATAATTAAACAGCAGAAGCTAAAAAACACCCACTTTACTATAAAAAATGAGCAGAAAAAAGACAACTGTGGTGGCGAAACCCCAGCTTCATTTAAAAGCAGTCAACTCACACTGTCAACATCATCGTATGCAGCCGTGTTCTTATGGCATTTTGGAACATTGGTACTCACACTTGACCTCTGGCCGGCGCTTTTCATTTGCGAAAAAATTTCAGCTGATTTGCGCGGTATTTATTTGCAGGTTGCTTTGATGGCAAGCTGCGGGTTATCAGAAATATAATGGTGTTTTAGTAACTTTTGCGACCGCAGGCGCCTCACAGCACAACGTGTACTGCAATGTAGCTTCCCGAAGGAAATATGTAGTATGTAATACACGCTTCTACTCTATCAATAAAACATTGGTAATTTAGGTGCCACAAACTCGTCTTTAAAAAAATAAGAGTGACCAAGTGCATTTTGAACAGGGTATAAAAAGCCTGCGGACGTATGCTCATACGGCCGTTTCTATGGCTCCGCGTTTCAAGTAAGTGCCACTACGGGTAATGGATTGCAAATTTGCGCAGACAGCAAGCCGAAGATCATGAATGGCGATAAAACTGTTATCTGTTTAAGGAGTTTCTTAAACTTGTATTAAAATGGTTGAGTGTATCATAATTTTTTTACCAGCTGGTGTGTTTTCGCATGCTGGCCTAGCAAATGGGAATGCACGAACTAAAATGGAATAGTAGAATTTTGTGATGCAACTAGAAAAAGGTATATGGTCAAATCAAACCAAAAGGTCTTTATTTTCCTTTTTGACACAGGAGTGGGCGGACCGAGGAAGCCGCTGGTAGAGGCGGCGTGACAAGGCGACGGCCCCGAACATAGGAGCTAGATTACATACCTTGATAATTATGAAACAAATTGAAATTACACTCGCGATAAATCATGTGCATCATATTGCATTCTGTCAGGCTTGAGGTAAACACATAATTAACACAAATACAGAAGAAATGAACAAAATCTTGGGACATACATCAGCATTTAGCAAGCTAATAATTAACCGAACAACATGCACAGATTCACAAACCTACACATAACTAAGTTTTCTATTTAGAGGTTTATATATTACATTAGTAAGCATATTGGCCTCCAAGATCAGTTAGAGCATGTGAAATTCAAAAATAAAAATAAATAGGAACATCATAAGAAGGGTTACGGTAACAGTGCAAATTCACATAGAATAATAATCTAGGATGTGAAGGATGGGTTTTTTTCTTCTGTAAATTTTTAATGGTTTTATAATACCACCAAGCGTGTTAGATAAAAAATATGCCATCCTGCAGGTTTATTATTATTCAGCCGCTCTGGAACAAGAAAGTTTGCCTGTCACAGTTTTTCCGCGCTTTGGGTCATGCCTCTTTATGCGCCGGAGTAAATACTGCAAAGCTGAAGCAGGGTCTGTTTTCAGGGCCAGCTTTTCATCGTACAAAATATGTAGTAGTTTCAGAGAATATGTCTGATCATCTATAAGCGTGGTATACTTCAGAAAGAGTACTTGTGTTTTTACGTCGACCATGGAATATTTCTATTTCATATAAATTCGAGGATTTTTTTTGCAATTTAATCAGCCTGGTATAGTTGTGGGCCCTTGTGCCCGAGACTGCCGTATCATAGTTGAGTTTGTAATGAAAAAATAGCATTACAAAGATTCTGGTAATCAGACAAGGGGTCATGATCAATTCCACTGGAGGGTTATGTGCATGGTTAAGACGGAGATGTGGTGTGGTACAGGATGGAGATCAGAACATTGCGGGAAGTGCTGAACAATGTGCACGCAGCCGGACTAGCTGAAGTGCGGTTCTTGGGGAAACGGGTCTTCCAGTAAATGTGCCGTTTCAGGGGACGCAGCGTCTTTCTGGGGAACATCGGCCGGGTGCAAGGAACCCGGTGTCGCATTCGGAACCAAACCTGGCGCCGGGCGGGGTTAATGGGAAGGGCATTGTGGCCTTCCTTGTTTTGATATTCCACGGGGGGTGTTTTGCGTGGGGATTTTATTTGGCGTTCTTGAGTGGCTCTCGCGATCTTTCGCTAGCCCTTCGCGTATTTTGGGGAGCAATTTTTTTGGCTTTTGTTGTGTATAACCATTTTTAAGTGCAATGCACTTCTTAAGCGACCCTGAACCTGCGTCCACCGGCGATGTCCGCGCACGTGGAGATGGGCGCGCGCAGCCTGGCCGCTGACATGGCACATACCCCCGTGGGGGATAGGCCAGGAATCTCCTCGTCTTTCTTGGCAACGGGGGGAGATGGGCGCGCGCTGCCTGGCCGCTGAAATGGCACCTACCCACGTGGGGGATTGGCCAAAAATCGGGCGTGAGCAGGGGTAATGCACCTGCTTAAAGGAGTACTGACACGAAGATTCAAAGCTGAGATCCGCTCTAGCAATCAAGTACAACGACAACACAAATAGGTGTCTGTGAATAAATGAATCTTTCTTTCTTTGTAGTTGTGTGTGTGTGTGTGGGATCTCTCTTTCGCGAACATTACCGAACCGCGCAAATTCAACTCGTGCATTCGCACTTTCACATTCTTCCCCTCGGGGAAATGCGGGGAATTTTTTCTTCCTGTCTTCGCTTCGCGGCACGTGAGAGTGTTTCTTCCCAGGGCACTGCCTGGCCGTGAAGCCGCTACCCGTCGGAGCCCTTTGGTTGCCCTGCGCGAGGCCGCAAAGGTGGTGGAAGCCACTGTGCTCGTGAACATGCTCCACCCGATCATGGACCTCAGCGAGGAACCTCACGAACCAGCCGGCAGGTGTTGCGCTAGGACGCGGTGGGTCCCAGCCTGTCCTATCGTTGCTTCTGATCCTTGCCGGTCGACGGTTCACGGGCTACGATGACCACAAGACGGTGGCGGACTTCCTGTGCCACCTCACCAAACGCAAGGTGGCGTCGGGTGCCTCGGACAAGTTTGTCCTGGCCCCCATCATGCCATTTGCTTTGAAGTGGACCTCCGGTCGCTGGTGGCGCCTGCAGTATGTTCGCGTTCTGGGCTGACTTCGATGCGCGCTTTCGCGAGGCGTTCTTGCCCTCAACCACGACTGCCGCACCTTCCGCGACTTGTAGGCTAGTACGAAGCACCTCTGCGAGGGCTTTCTCGAATACATTCACGCTATCCAGGAGGTATTCCTGATACGTCTGACGTAAAAATGGTGATTCGCATCTTACGATGATGCCACCACTGCAGCTGACCATACCTAAGTCCTGAGTTCTTGATGATGACCATGAATGATTAAAATTGATCAACATCGTTCTTGACGATGCATGTTTTAAGGATGCGATCGCCTATTTGGATGACGTCGTCCCGTTTTCGCGTACCTTTGAAGAGCACATCGTACATGCCTAGTGATGTGTTTGACCGCATAAAGCGCGCCAGTCTCACCATCAATCCCAGAAAGATTCACCTTGCGACAATCAAAAGTGACTTGCTCAGCTTTGTCGTGTAGAACGCAGAGTTTTATCCTAACGGTGCGAAACTGAATCACAGAATATCCGAGACCGTGCGACGTCAAGAGGTTGCAGCGCTTCTTGGGCATTATAGATTTTATTGTAGCTGCATCTCTCATTCTGCAAAGAGTTCATGTCCGCTGAACCAGCTTCTGCGGAAAGCCGTGAATTGGCAATGGGAGGAGGCTGAAGAGGAAGCTTTTGAAGCTCTGTCTCTCATAATCGCGGAAACAGTGGCATTTAGAATACCGCACCTTATCAAGCCCTTTGTCTTGCATACCGATACTAGGGACTATGGATGGTGCGCAGGGCTGATGCAGCTGTTTCACGGTGTTCTACGACTGGTCACATTTGCTAGCCACACACTCACTGCGGCTGAGCGCAAATACACGGTCACAGAACGCGATACTCTCGCACTCGTGTTTGCACTGAAGAAATTTTACGTGAATTTGACGTTGGCTCCTACACACTTCAGACACACCACCAGGCATAAAAGTGGCTGCAGTATTTGCAGAACCCTGCAGGCTGTTTGGCGCACTGGGTGCTTGCGGTTCAGGGCTACGATTTACCATCTAGAATGGAAGGGTTCACAGAACCAAGTCGCTTAGGGCGCTATCACGCGCGCTCCTGCCGTCATCTGAAATCACAAGAATTTCTAATTCTTTCGGTGGAGCGTGGCAAAAGATCGCCCGTCGACCTGTTCAAGCAATTCGAGTGAACAACGCCTGTTACGGGGCTCTGTGCTTGTCTCACGAAACGTTAGACGGTACAGCTCGAGGCGCTTTGCAGGGCAGCCCTTCGTGTCATCACGAGGCTTCCGAGACACACGAATGTCACTCAGCTGTACCGCTATGCTGGCCTTCCTACTCTCAAAGAAATGGCCCTTGCCCGGACCCGAGGAGTGAACGATCGCCACGAGCTCACACCGCAAGGGCGCCGATTACTAAACCGCTGATGGCCACATTCCAGCGCCAGAGACGCCGCCTATACAGAAGCGTATCCCTCCATAGGAGGGTATACTTTTTACAGCTCAAAAACCTGCAGCTTTAAGAACTCTGCTTCGGAGCCACACATCCCATATGACCTTGCTGGTTGTAGCCGGTGTTACTTCTCGGAGCAGTACAACACTTGAGATTGCTGTAGTCGCGTCTTTGCGGGCCGAGTCCTGTATAGCGGCATTGGCCGCTGTGTCCAACTCCGATGACCACCAAAGCACTCGGCTAATTTCCCCGCTCGTCGACACCGATATAACGGAACTTCAGCTTTTTGCTATAAAGGAAGGCATTCACTTGGAACGTCAGGTGGTCATCGATCACCCAACACGGCGTTATGACCCGGTTGAAATATTGACTGACTGCACTAAGGCACTGAAATGCCTCATTAGACGACCGAGGCAAAACAGCACCGCCCACGCCATCAAGCAGACATGCAAGGAACTCAGGGCTTACTCTGGGGTACTGGTAACGGTACGCTGGATTCCTGGACATCAAGGACATCCAGGAAACGAGAAGGCTCATGAACTTCCGAGCGAGTATTGTTTACACCGTTCCCAGTTCATGCTGCCTGTAAGACCATATACGCTGCTTACTGATCCAGATGTGGAGGGCCGTCATCGACGTAATTGAAGGAGGCAGGAATTGGCAACTACTATTCCCCCAATGCGACGACCCCACACTCTTGGTCTACCCCGGGGTACTCAGTTGTTCCTCAACCGGGCGCGGTCGGGGTTCGCCTATACAGACGACGTGGTATCTTGATAAATTGTCCACCCCAACCTACATCCCACGATGGAAACCTCTCTAACCGTGTTTCCGCTGCTGCGTTTCCTAGACCAGACCTTGAACAGACGTGACCCCCACAATCCGCCATATCATTTGCCACGGCGGTGCACTACATCGACTTCGCCCAAAATATCCACCCGCCTGAGTTCTCTCCTATGAGGACTGGATCAGGCTACGTGATGGACACAAAGCTACGTTGGCCGCATTGTGGCACTGCGTTAGTGAGGCAGTCATGGCCGGACATTATTAGACCCCTCCTTTACCCTGCGGCATCGAGCTCTCCGAAATAAAAAAAAATATTTGTACGTCTGCCGCCCCATGATCTCGCCCTCCGCCAGTGCCTCGGCGACACGTTACAGGCTGCCCGAGAGGAGCCTCACCTTGCTCGTCTGCAGCAGGCGGACCAGTACAGCCGGGACCGTAGATATGTTTGCTTTCCGGTTTCCGACCTGGTTCAGCGCACTCATCCGCTGAGCAACGCTTCGCACAAGTTTGCCGGGTATCTAGCCCCTAAATAGGAGGGCCCTTCTATCATAAGCGAAAAGCTGAATTCATTTCTCTATCTCTAACGAAACCGCAATGCGGGTGACCTTGCAGGCCCGGTGAACAAAGCAGACCCCAAACACTGCCAGGTGGACTGATCTGCTTTTTCCGAGACGCTTCTTCTTACTCAATGGCGTGTGCGCACACTTAGAACTTTCTACTTCATATTTGTTTAATGCTGATGCCTTTTAAGTGTTTTTTGTTTTTTTTTGTCTTTTCTCCCCCTTCAATCTGATGCTCGATCAGTCCCACGTGATGCTCTTCTTTATTTCCAGGTAGAATTGCGTTTGTTTCCCGGAAATATTTTTGCGTCTTTTGCGTCCAGCACCCATTTTGGCATTCCTCCAAGCTGCGCCCACTTTCACCATCGCACCGTAAGGAGGGCACTGCACTGTGCATTATTTGTGGATTATTCCAATAATTTTACATAAATTACTACTAAATTGGTTTACGTGTGTATTTGATTTTGAATCGTCTTATACCGTACACTTAAAGGAGCCACGAAGAGAAAATGAAACTTCGTTTAATTTCAAAGAACTAGGATTCAGTATTTCACTCAGCTCCATTCCAGCAGCAAAAGAAGTTTTTTATCGAAAAAAAAAATGCAAGAAGCACTGAAAAACTTTCAAATTTCGCGGCCCAGTGACGTCTTATGAGAAGAGTGACGTCATATGAGCCAGTACAAAAGCACATATTCAGTGCGTTAACCGCACGTTATCATGCAAGTGATGCGGTAAAATAAAACTACAGGCCCAATTACAGACGTCCATTCATGTGTCGCGGCGAAAGGTCAGTTAGGCGCCGCCAATCGCAAAAACAAGTTTTCGTGACGTCATAGAAAAGTTTCGGGAAATTGGCGAGGGAGTCACGACTTCTTCGCACGTTTTCTTTAATATAACCGTTATTTTTCGAAGATTACAATGATATTGGTATAATTGTTATCGGGAATAAGCAGTCTTTCTAATAAACCGAACTTATATGTTCTCTTCATGGCTCCTTTAAACATTTTGGCAACTTCACACTACTAATCCCACAGCTCCAAATATATCGTAAGTGTTCTTTGTAGTACTTTATTCATAGGAGGAATATATCGTAATTGGTTTTGGAAGTATTTATTTGAAGTTGGTTTTCTCTTAACTGGACTGAAAAAAAAATTGAGAACCGGTTTCTTTATCTACAATGTTGTCTATTCTGTTTATGTAAAACACATTCTTTCAACACATTCGTGATAATTTGCGTGGAATTACGTACGCTTACAATATCATTCACAAGGAACAAAAATACAAATGGGCCTTATTTTTGCCCCTTGCTACGCCTTCTTGAAGTGTTAGGGTTGTAGAAAAGCTGCATCCGGTCGTCTAGAACAGCCATCTACAAATTAAATAACTGTCAACTAAGGCATTAGCAGTTTGCTGATTAAGATTGTGTGATTTAACGAGTCAAAAGTCTTTCTTCTGTCGAAAAATAGTCGTTAAGTGAACTGTTTTTTTATTATTCTCAATTAATTTTTCTTTTATGCGGGACGGCTTTCTCAGTTGGTTTTTTTTCTGAAAACCAAACTGGCTTTGCTTGAATTTGGAGAAGAAGAAGGAGAATTTATTTGTCCTGAGTCTTTACAGGGACGGGAGCAGAGGCTATAGGCTTTGGAGCCTGACAAGGGCCTCTGCACCTAACTACATTTGACAAACAGGGCACTTATTAACAATAATGAAATAACATATCGCAGCATTTCATACAATAACACAGACAATAAAAATTCACACAATTACAGTGTACAGGTTAGAAAACATTGGCTTTAACTTAAAAAAAGAGAAAAAGGTCACTTGTATACTTTTAAAAACTCGCACAATTGCACAGTAGAACATCACAATAAACATGATATAGGCGTTCACATACGTTTTATTATACAATACACATTAACCAGTAAAAAAGTTCAAGTACACATACCTTATTACATATATTCAATGTCATGGCATAAAAGGATGGACTTCATTTGGGCTTTAGAATGAATATGACTGGTGTCTATGAGACCATGTAAACGATTTAATAAGGCAGGTGCTTGGTACTAGACGTGCTGTTTACCATAATTCGTCCTCACTATTGGGGTTTTCCTGTACAGATGACGCATGTTGTACTTAAAATTCTTATTTTCTGGTGGGTTCTGAAAACTCTGAGGATCATTTTTCTGAACCCATTGTAAAAGCCTAAAGGAATATAGCTGTGTTATTTTTAACATTGAGTATTTTTCGAAAAGTGGCTTAGTTTTTAAGTCCCTGATGAGGCCATGATATTGTTCGAAGGCTCGGAGGACTTTTTTTTGCATATTCAGTAGTTTTTGATAGTTCGTTTGTGTCGTAGTACCCCATACCATGATGCAATATGTCATTTTCGAAAAAAACAGTGCATAATACAACTCCATTTGTAGTCATTTTGGTACAACTGGGCTCAGTTTGTATAAACACCCAGCAGTTCTACTAAGCTCCATAGTTAGTTTTTGTATATGTGTGTTCCATGTCAAGCCTTCGTTAAACCATACACCTAAAAACTTCTGGATGTTACCTGTTCAATTTTTCTGTCCTCAAACAAAATGGTTGGATTATATAAACGCGGCTTATTAATAGGAGCAAATGCAATTTATTTGGTTTTACTGACGTTTAGTTGGTTTGTTTACACTAAGCCATTCAGAAAGCTGGTGGAGATATTTATTAACGTGGTGTTCAAGTTCAAGAATGGATAAACCGCTAAAGAAAATGTTCGTATCGTCTGCGTACATAATTAGCTTGGGAGAACATGGGATATCACAGAGATCATTTATGTAAATAATAAATAGTAGCGGACCGAGTATTGACCCCTGCGGTACTCCTCTAGTTATATCTGCATAAGCAGATGCACTGTTGTTCATGCGGACATATCGACGACGGTTTATTAAGTAGTTTTTCAGTAAGTCAAGAACCACACCACGTACACCATACTTGCTAAGTTTATGGGTTAAGACATCATGGTATACTGAATCAAATGCCTTTCTAAAATCAATGAACAAACCAAGGGAGTATAGCCTCTGTTCAATGTTTTTTATTTAGTTCGTGTTTGATATTTAGCAGAGCTTTTTCACAGGATTTATTTTTCCGAAATCCATAATGAGCCTCATTGATCAAATTGTACTTGCTAAAAAACCTGTACAACCGCGTGTTTATTGCATTTTCAAATACTTTTGACACAACCGGAAGAACAGATATAGGCCTGTAATTAGTTAACTGACTTTTATCACCGCCTTTAAAAACAGGACACACACGCGCTATCTTTTGGCGGTCGGGGAAGATGCCAGTTTCGAACATTGCATTGATTATATGGGCAATTATTGGGGCTATAATATTAGCTACGTGTTTTAACGGAGCCGACTTTATCTCGTCATAACCTGCAGCTACGTTATTTTTGATCTGCTGTGCCAGTTTCAATACTTCATCCGATGTCACAGTACGGAGTTAGTTGTACAGAGTTTCCAAGGCTAAACTCGTTTGACACAAAACAAGAAACTACATTACTATCATTTTTGTATTCCGCACTTGTGACAAAGTACTCATTCATCTGATTTGCCGCTCCAGTGTCGCATAGGATACCTGCACTATTCTGAATGGATATTTGTGGTGGTTGTTCCTTCCCAGACATTAGGTTCTTCACTTCTTCCCAGACCTTCCTAGGGTCATTTTTAATCGTAGTGAACAGCTTACCATAATACGCTTCTGTCGCATGTCTCAGTTCTGTGGTCAATTTATTCCTATATTTTTTTATTCTCAGACAAGGCGTCGGGATTTTTTGACTTAACAAAACCGTGAAACATCCTATGTTTCGTGTCGGTCATTTTCAACAGCCTTCCATCAATCCAGGGCTTCCTAGCTCGTTGTGATTTACAATTTCGCCATGTGATTGGAAATTCTCGATTACAGCACACCATAAACTTTTTCGAAAAACGCCTCGTATGCCGCATTGCGGTTTTTTCGCTGGAATACGCATCTCTAATCGGTTGATTGAACATGTGAGCGAAATGCTTCAGGGCTGCAGCAGTGATGCTTCGAGATAAGGTCTTCACTTTTTTTTTGTGTTTGACATGCGCATTTTGCATCAAACAAAAAACTGGTAGATGATCGCTTACGTCAACAGTTAGTAGTCAAGAAAAACAGTCAGGTGAATGAACGTTCGTTAAACATATGTCGATTGAGTTGGCACTTTTTTCAGATAATCTCGTAGCTTCCATAACAAGGTTTCTGCATGCGAATGAGTGCATGATTTCAATAATATTTATAGCTGAAGTTTCACCTGATAACATATTTATGTTGACATCCCCCATAATGACGAAAGGCATAGACAAGTGGCTTAACATAGCATGCACCCGCTCAAAATAGTCAAAGAATTCACGTTTGTTACCCATAGGTGGTCGATCCATAACCGTCACTATTACTTTCTCTAAACGTACCAACATACACTCAACGCTACTAGTTATTACCGAAAACTCCGAAATTACTTCGTGCCTCATTGACTGTTTAACATAAATGGCTACGCCACCGCCCCGGCCACTTGGCCGCACAAGGCCGTTGTAAGAGTAACCATGAAAATACGGTGCTTTTTCCGTTCCTGTCAGCCATGTTTCCGTGAACATTAAAACGTCGAAGCTATGGGATGTGGATGCGTACAAGTCACAAAGCTGTTCCTGTTTATTTCGGATGCTACACTTATTTATGTGCAAGATTTTGAGCTGATTCGGCATACATGGAAAAGATGTGTTAAAAGTCACCACATCGTAGTAGCTACATGATGTCTGGCTGTCCATTTTTCCACAAGACAAACACAGTACTAGGCTTGCGAAAGACTACACACTACAATTCTTCGTTCATCGTTTCAATGTCGCTTATGTTAAGCCCTCCTCTTTCCTTGCGAACACCTTTCCTCCTACTGTCCACACGAATTTCCAGCCCAATTCTTTCTTTTTTGCACTGTGGCAGCGAGCAGGTGTTTGCCATGCCGTGTAAGTGTTCGTTCACATAAACCGTAGAGGAAGACTGAAACCCTAAATTCTTTGCATCCAGTTTCGATTTCTTTGCTTTGCTGAGAAAGGCATTCCGCTTCGTTCTACGGATGAACCAAACGATTATGTTTGACTCATTGTGCCGAGCAGTAGGCACAAGATGGCAAATATCAATGTCGGCATCGGTTACTTCCTCTTGTATGACTACGCCAATTTGTTTCATTAAAGCAACCGGTTCACCTTCGAAGAATGATTCCAGCCTGTCAAGGAATACGTCCTCTAACATTTTTGAAAAGATAGGTTGCAATGGTGCTGGGCAAATATTTGAGAACTCTTCTTCGTTTCCAATTTAAAAATTCCACTACACGAGCCCATTTTAGATAATCCAGAAATAGCCCGATCCCAGTGAAACGAGAGAAATTTATTATCTAAGATACGCCATCGTTAATTTGATCACAAACATGCCTAATTATGCATGCATGATTCTGTCTGCTTCTGAGGCCATGCGGTTTTTTCGGTTTTCTTATCGACGCATCTACTTTAGCAGCATTTGTTGGAATCAAGAAAGTTGACTGGCGTGCTACGTTGACAACCTTTGCAGTTCAATGTGATCTAATGATCTTTCATCTAGTTAGGTGCCTTCTTTTATACAGTGCTCATTCATAATATTGCTATGTCGGTAGATTGCAAAAGGCCGCCAATCAGTGTTATCCCCTGCTCGTTTTCGGCTCGTTTTGAATTTAATTCGAACGGGCGCGCGTTTTATTCGCCTTTAGCCGCTTTACGTTTTGGCACAAGGCGTATCGGTATTTTTAAAATTTAGATAAGATATCTGGCTGTCTTGTGCGCATGAAGTCGGGATAGACGTAATATATTTTTTTATATTTATTTGCACAAAATTTCGTCATGCATGGCTTGCGCACTTTTTTACATTTTCGGATGCCTCGCAGGGTAAACGCCAGATCCTAGCATTTGCGAATATACTCAAGAAATTCGCTATACGCTTTATTCAAGTCTTTCGCGCTATATATATCTCAACAGTCAATGTCTTCAACAACCATCCAGAACCGATAGTGTCACCGTGTATTGGGCGGCACAGACGGCTAGTATTTGTTGGTTTTCAGTGAACTTTGAAGTGGTGAAGCAGCAAATCGTTTCTTATGTAGGCAGATGGTTTCTTATATCGGCAGAACGTATGCCGGAAACAATATAGTTTTGATTTAGTTTGGATACGCTTTTGTCCGGAAGTGTTTGACAGTTTTCTGTAACTCCGTCTGCGTCGTAATATATAATTGCTACAACTTTAGGTCGACCAGAAATTGTTAAGTTCTTAAGACCAGAACTCAGAGGAGCTCATCTCAATGTTAATGCGACCCATTATGATAAATGCACTATTATTGATGCAACTAAATATCAGTAATTGTTCAAGGAATTCGTAACACCTTTCGTCATATCCTGTCGGTGGTATCTAGACAACAGAGATTGTGGTTCTTCTTATGCAGAACGTGAAGCACTCAATATAGGTATTAACTCTACAAATGTTTCAACAATGGCGTAATTTATAGAATTATTTATGGAAACTGCCGCACCTCTGTGTCGTTTATTTTCGTGACGCAGGGGCTGAAACTGATACCCAGGCATTACGTGGTGTAGTTTATTTATGGTTATCCTGTTTTCTGCAAGTGGAATAAGGTCAAATGCAACACTTAGCATTTGGAGTGTTTCTTAAGCCTCTGCAGTTTGATCTACAGTCGTTACGAGATATGACGCGCAGCAAAACAAACAGGGGACTTTGACCCAAAAACTACTAAAGGAAAACAGGAAATTCAATATTCTCAAAAAACCACTCAGAGAAAACGCTAGAGTGTAATTATTACACTCAAGAAAGAATATCCTGAACTTACGGCAAACGTCGAGAAAAGTCGTCCAGACGACCAAACGAAACACGCCCGCTCAAGGAAAGAGAAACCGCTTTGCCGCCCTTACAGCCAAAGCGCTAGGAAAGTGATGACACTTCTGTCATAAACGAGGAAGTGACTGCACAACTGCCTGAACACAGCGACTCTGCTCGACCACCCAAGCAGCCGCTCAAATACAACTTAAAGATGATCTTATGAATGGAGCGGAAAAACACCCGAAAATAACTTTATGTTTTTTCAGCAACCTGCACAAATGCAACACGGTATGAACAGCAGATACAAGCTGTGAAAAACAAATTTTACACTCACAATAATAGTGTTTCTCCGCCTCTGCGAAAACGCCCGGGGCATCAAACATTCAAACTAACACATCAGTAATAGTTATGCTATAGTACTGTAGATGCAACAGGAGATAGAAGGCATAAGAAACAAATTTTACGCTGACTCTATTGTGTTTCTCCGCCCCTGCGAAAACTACCCGGGCATAAAATATTCCAACTAACACCTCAATAATCAATCAATCAATCAATGAAGAGCTTTATTATCACAAGACGGGAAAAAGGTTTACAGACCATTTGAACCGATAGCCAGGAGGCTAGTTTCCGGTACAATACCAAAATACACATACAAATGAGTCGCAGGTATCCACCAAGGCTCGAAAATAAAGAAAATGCACAAAATAGGCGAAGAATAAATGAAACACAAAGCAGTATAAACATCCCCTATAATTACAATCACATCATTAGACTACATTCAGTGTATCGAAGTAAAACGTTTTGCAAGACAATTTGAAGTTCCTCGCAGTTTTCACTTGAATAAGTACATCGTTCCACACTTTGGTACCGTAGAATTCAATAAGCCTTTCGACATAAACGTTATGACACATTGGCAAGTTGAAGTTGGCGTTGGATGCTTGCCTAGTGCTCCGAACAGGGATAGAAAAACGTGCTAAGGGTACAGGAAAGTTATGGTTTATAATTGTGTTTACTGAAAGAGATATTTTGTATTCCCGAATAGTTGAAAAAGAAACTACACGAAATTCCTTAAAAATTGTATTTACAGGAATGTTGAATGCAGAAAATGATATTATTCTTAGTGCTCGTCGTTGTAATCGATATAGCGGCTCAAAAGATATTTCATAGGTAAGCCCCCAAGCTTGCGTACAATAAATAATGTGGCACTGAAAAAAAGTGAAGTTTAAAGATCGTAACATACTACACGGGAACAAAGACCGCGCTTTGGTTACCGTGAAACAACTAAACGCAAGTTTTTTACACACCTTTTGCATTTGTTCTTTCCAATGTTGGTGTGAATCAAAGACAACACCCAGATATTTGAAGGAGGTTACATTCTCAATTTGTTTGTCGTTTATATACACACTAAAAGAACTATTATCAATTACTTTTCTCCTAGAGTGAAAGATTACACATTTACTTTGTCGGTATTTATGGTTAACCTACTGTTAAAAACCTTGAGTAGATACTGTCCATTTCAGCTAGTATGGTATCTTGCATTTCAGATAAATAATCAGCACAAAATATAATTGCTGTGTCATCCGCATACATTAGTGTTGTGGAGTTCTGTAGTGAGAGTGGGAGATCATTTACATACAAACAAAACAAAATAGGACCTAAAACTGATCCTTGCGGAACACCACATGTTAAATCACTGGATGAAGAATGGTGATTATCGATTACCACTTTTTGTTTTGTAGATGAAAGATATCTCCCAAAGAATTTAAGGGAGTTGCCAAGTATACCATATTTTTCCAGTTTATTTATTAGAATTGAATGATTAACCGAGTCAAAAGCTTTCTTGATATTCAAAAACACTCCTATTGCCAACTGATTTTTGTGAAGAGTGCTGTTTATAACTTGAGTAAGTGTTACAACGGCCGAGGACATAGTCCTGTTGGGAACAAACCCACGCTGCGGCGGGCAAAAACGTAATTTTCCTGGAGATACTTTTTTAAGCTGTATAGATATTATTTTTTCTCGAAAATGGTATTAATTACGCTTAAAACAGATATTGGTCTGCAACTATTTGGATTGTTCGGATCTCCAGTCCTATAAACTGAAACAACTCGAGCAATTTTAAGTACATTTGGATAAGAACCGGAGTTAATTGCATGAATAATTATATGATGAAGGGGAACTGACAGAGTGTCAATGTTTTGCTTCACTACTTTCGCTGGTAATGCGTCATAACCGACAGCTTTATTCTCCGATAGCTGGTTTACAATATTTATTATATCTCCCTGCTTTACCGTATTAATATTAAAAACATTATTGGTCATTGCAAAATATTCAGCTTCGTCTGCGATAGGTCCGTTGCTAGCCGTTTTACCTATGTTATTGAAATAGGTATTGAAAGAATTACAGACATCAGTAGAGGGGTTGTCGGGTACTACAGTTTCTTTCCGCCTCGTTCCGATAACATCGTTTATAATTCTCCAGACCTTCCTATTATCACCCCCTTGACGAGCGATAAGATCTGTGTAATATTGTTTTTTTGACCTCGTTATCATTGCGACCGACTTATTCCGGTAATACCTAAATTGACTATGGTAGTAGTCATTTGTTTTATTATTCTTCCATCTTCGGTAATATGAATACTTTTTTTTGAGCACTTTCAGTATAGCAGTACTCAACCAAGCAAAAATTGCTTGTTGGTAATTATGTCGGGAACACTGACATGTTGATTGTTCAATTACCGTTGTAATGCTTTGCACAAAGGTTTAACATTCTATCTGTACGTCTTCATCATACACGTCTTCAAAAGAGACAGATTTTCAGTGACGTTCTTACGAGATCATAATCTACTCGAGTTGTCCTTTTCACGGGAACGTCAGACACGGAATTCAGGTATTTTGGGGGCAATAACACAAACGTTGGGCAGTGGTCAGCGATAGCAACATGCCATACACCAGCAGATACATTCATATCAATGTTGCATAGTATGTGATCAATTAAAGTGGCCGAGTGTAGGTTCGTGTAGGTTCGGCGATAACATTTCGTGTAGGTTCGGCAATCATCCTTTGACAAATCAATAATAAAATCACCACAAATAATGAAAGAATTAATCGATGTTGAGATAGATAACGGAATACTTTCCATGGCAGAAATAAAATCGCTTTTGCTTGAGTTTGGAGGACGGTAGACAACACCGAAAGTGATACTGCCTTTGATGCAAACAAATAGGGAATCAATTGCGTCTTTAGTAAACGTGCATTCGTTGACATAGTAGCTATCTACATTCCGTCTAAGAAACTGCGCTACGCACCCTCCACGTGCCGAACGTTTTCTAGGTTGCGAATGAATGTAGTAACCGGGAATTTCGGCTTTCTCGCCCTCTCTAAGCCAAGTTTCCGTAACCGCGATTATATCGAAGCTAAACGTAAATTTAGATACATAAGCAATCAACGTGTCAAAATTTTTTTGTATGCTACGTATGTTACAGTGCAAATCAGTTAGATAACCATGCTCAAGTCGTATATGTTGAATTTGTGCTGGGATGTTAGTCATATTCCCAGTTTCTGTTCGTATCAGTTGAATGGTTCTTATACCACTTGAGCAAGATCATCAATGCATGAAATGTGAACGGCCCTTGATTTATTCGTTCTGCGCATCAGGATTTTTCTATATGCCACCCACGTGAACTTCCAATTTTTATCTCGGGTCGCCTTCAGAGCACATCCTAGAAGAACCTTTTTTGCAGGACAGAGATGCTCATTGATATATACTGGTTCCGTTCCAGGGAGACCCAAGTTGGATGTGTTCAACCGTAATTTTTTTGCTTCCTTTAGTATTTTGTCCCTTGCAGCACGTGATGCAAATTTTATAATGATGTTGGATTAGGTTTATCTTTGGTAGGCACACGATGAACAACATCAATATCCGATTCTTTGACTGGAACCTTGAGACAGGTGGAGATGGCTGTAGTTGTGGCCAAAAGATCCTCATTCTGAAAATCCGGTATTCCCTTTATCTCCAGGTTTTCCCGGCGGCTGTATTGTTGCAGATCAATGAGCTTCTTTTTCGATTCGTTCAGCTCTTTCATGAGGCGGCTGGTTTCTATCCTCACCGCCTGCTGTTCTGCCCTAGCATTAGCAAGTTCTTTCTTGACGTTTGTAATTTCAGTTTGGACTTCCTCAAACATTTTGTTGATGAAATTCATGCCTTTTTTCACAGCGCCAAGTTCAGTTTCAAAAACCTTAGTAACATCTGCTTTTAATTTGCCCTGACCTTTTTGAAACTTCTCAGCCATGTCCGCGAGTGCTTTACAAAGCTTTTTAATCGTAGAGGGTTGTCTGTCGCCCATTTCTAGCACACACTTGGAGCAGTCCAGTAGCCAATGTATAACTTAATGCCTGCGATAGCCTGTGCACGTACCTGCGAAAAAACTGCAGTGGTTTTAGCAGCGATTCCGCCCAGCGGCTGCCTGGACTACTCCGATTTGAAGATAGTTATGCAATAGTACTCTAGAGGGCAGCGACAGAAGGTAGGAACTCTCGTCATTACATTGACCTCACGCCTTGTGAACCCGACATCATTGCAATTCAAGAAACTCGCTGCAAGACCTCCTTTGCTGTATACTATGTTCACAATGACCCGACTACAAAGAGCACGAAAACCCTCATTAGAAAAACAATAGCTTCCACCCCTATCGACACACTGCAAAGGGTATGCCAACAGATTGCCGCCAATCTCCGCATCAGAAGCATCGCAGTGCGATTGCAGCTCTTCATCGTTAACACGTACTGCAGGCCCATTGTCCCTGCTTACATTTACAAAACGGTCGTCGGCAGAATCAAGACCATCGCAGCTGGAACCAATCTTCGCATGCTTGTTGACGTAAACGCACCGCACCCGATGGATACGGTAAAGAATATCTCCCTGAAGCCAACCTTATAAACGCCATCGAATAACAATAACTTCCTGTGTTAATGAACCGATGACGCCCACAAAAGATGGAGGTCTGCTAACTCGAGATGCACGCCCAGACGCGACTATAGCGGCCCCCGGCATTGTGTCTCAGTGGTGCATCACGGAAGCAACACTGGGGGCGGACCAGCCCAGGATAATCACAATTTTACGACGAAACACCTTTGAGGAGACCCATCGCACTGCTTGCATGACAGACGAGGGTAGTTTTTGATAATACAGTAAATGGATCAAGACCAGCTTGGATGCTGCAGGAGATGGAGAATATGAACCATGTTACGACAACCTAGTGCAGGGCATTCTCGACAACGTCCGCAAATGTACGGAAACAAACCCTCGCAATTCGATGAGACCAGAAGCCCACGTCTGGCTAATCTACGTATGAAGGTCACGTATACAAAAATTTAAAAGAAAAAGCACAATATGAACGCCAGAGTTCGACTGAGTACAGGAACTATCACGAGGCTAGCAGAGGACCATGCTAACAAATTACAACATGACCTATGGCACCATGTGTGCGTACGAATGAAAGAAAGCCCCCGTCTCCGCAACACATGGAACTACCTAAAGTACCTCCTCGATCCCAATTCAGGTAAAGCGGTCACAGGTCAAAAATGGCCAGAATTTTGGTATATGTATACCGGCTGGAAGCAAGGCGTCTTCGCTCAGTTTACAAAACTCTTTGTTGAAACTGCCAGCAAAATGTTTCACCTTTCTTATACCGCCCAACCGAACACCAGGTTGGGCACTATTATAGAAATACACTAGCTGAGAGTTAAGATTTGTGACAGCTAAAAAGAAAGGGCTTCCGGTCGTGATCAAGCTTTTCCCAGCGCCCTTACGTAAGGTATTAGAAACATCAAGGCTAGAACATTTCTTCGAAGGTACCGGACAGCTCCACAACACGATCTTTTGCTTCCGGAGATGTATTTCTTCCCAAGACGTCTTGTTCAACCTAAAGCATCAAGTGATAAATGTATATGGTAAAGACAACCCACGAGGCGATACCCACCTGGGACCTCGAAGGAGCGTTCGATAATATCCTGCACAAGTGATCCTTACGAACATTACCGACACCCGGTGTGGCGAACGAGTACTGAAGGGACTCCTCGCGAGCTAAGCGGCAGCCGAAATTATGATCTTGGCCTTCACTTGCGATTAAATCCACCTTTAGGGTAGAGCAACACCTCAGGGAGAAGTGTTGTCGCCACTTCTGTTTAACCTGGCACTTTTCTAAAATCTCGGAAGAACACGTACAGCATGAGCTGTATACTGATGATATTACACTCTGCACCACCAGGAGGCAATCGAAAATCACGACCATAAACCAAAAACCACATGATCCGGCATCCCTTGTAGAGAGCAACACCCGTAGCTTCGGTCTTGAATGTTCCCCACAAAAACAGGGTTGCTTACACTGGACGGCCACAAACGCCTCAGCAAGGTTCGCACCGCTAAGAGATCATCAATATAAGTAGGTGGTTATGTGATACTTTTCATGTGAGAAGGCAAGCGTTGCAGGGGGCGGCAGAAAGTTAGATGGGCAGATTAGATCGAGAAGTTTGCGGGGATAAATTAGTGACAGTTGGCACAAGACCGAGGTAATTGGAGAATAATGGGAGAGGCCTTTGCCCTGCAGTGGGTGTAGATAGGCTGGTGATGATGATGATGATGATGATGATGATGATGATGATGATGTGATACTTGTTGTGGTCAACATTCGCATCCTCTCGCTGCACATTAAAAATTAAGAACTAATGCCATCACTATTCAAAAACTTCATTCCACATGCGGACAAGTAAGTCAGTAATTAAAATATTTGCAAGTAGAAAACGTGCTATGACAGATTAGTAGATAACGATAATTGTCGAGGCCTTCATAATTACACGAATCATTTACAGCACAGCATACCCCCTCTTTCGGCTCGTGAAACTGACGAGATAAACGTCAATAAATGGAAATGCTATAAACAGCTCTGGGCCGGCCGTAATGGTCCACTGGGTCTCTGTAACACTATCGATGAACTAATCTGCGCCCGTCAGATGTGTCAATAAGGAAGGCTAAAAAAAAACACAGGCGGAACACACGTTCTACGACGCCGGTGCCTCACTACGTAAAGGCCCCCCGAGAGCTTAGTAAAGCACTTCTTACCGACAATTTGGTGTTCTAAAATAGATGTCCATCTCATGCCCAGAAATAGGCATTCCACACATAATCGCGACCACAGGTCGAAATGAACTTGTACCGTCAAAGCTTACATATCGTCCATCCTGCTACAACCGGTCCTATACACGGATGCTGCAGCTCTGCCCATACGTGGCGCCCGCTATAATCAAAGGCCTCTGGTTGCAGTAGGTTCCGATAGGAATCTCCTCGGCTTTGACAATCCTGCCACAGGTGTATGTCCTTGAAGTCGAAGAAGTAGTAATCGCCTTGGCCATATCCCAGTCAACAACAATGTACCCAATCAATTCCTTTTGTCTGACCCCACAAATGCATGCAGAAACCTCACCTCTGGGGTTGTCTCAGAGAAAGCCCAGGTCATTATACTCTCCCACTCATCAAGGCACACCTGAAAAAGTGATACATTTCAACTGCTTTCAACCCGGCACACTCATGCAACAGAGGCAATGAGCGAGCTTACGGGGAGGCCAGCGTCGAGCCCTTCAAATTCGCCCTCCTCCACCCTGTTCTGGAACATCAATTTCAATCAATACGAAACCGTGATTACATACCCGACTGCCTTATTTTCCCTGATATCATTGAGCATTGTCGATCCGGGAGGCGATAGCTACCCCATCCCCGCCCCGACTTCACCAAGCCAGATCATACAATGCTAATGTGACTGCAGACAACACACTCATGTGTACAGTCAGACTACGGAAGTTTTATCCAACGAAGTTCATAAATCCCAAGTGTAAGTTCAGTGGTGGAGATGGAGGCTCCCCCAACGGAGGCTTCCCGCCCAACCCTTGTCCGGATCATAGGATTGGCACTCACCCTCCCTTGCTTTCAAAATAGGCACTCGAAGTAGGCAACCAGTAACAGGCAGCATCTCTTTCGGACCCGGCATGCTCCTAAGCCATGGAGACTGGTCCTGAACAGCCCCTCCCTCGAGTACTAGCCCCTATTGATCAATAGAGCAGAGGTCCTGTTTCCCTGATTAGGAGTCAGGGCCTCCTCTTATCCTCCTCCTGTTCAAAAGGCCAAAAATTACAATCCGGCAAAATCTAGAGTTTCTGTGAAGAAACGATACGATGTTTTCTCAAGGAAACGTTTTGTGGGAGGTTGAGGCGCTACAATATTGGACTTTGTTTTGACGGCCCTTCATGTTACTAGTAAGGCAGAGTTTTAAATGGTGGTTCTAAGGCAATTAAAAAGAGGTCTCGGCCACATCTGACTGTTTTTTTTTTCAATTACGCGAGAACAGCAATCCCGATAGCTGGTGATTTTATTCTGTCGGCGAGCAGATATTTTGCAATAAGCCTTTCAGGTTAACTTTCATTGTGCGTCTTTCTTTTTATGTACTGCCATGACAAGTAGTCTCGTGTTTTGCTTTGTAAGAGGCTCGTTCACACACACTGGTTTGTAAGGCTAAAAGGCGAGAGTGGTGCTGTTTACCCTATGTTTTCTCGATTTTTTATAAAGAGCATTGTGCTTCCTTATTGTGCGAAGCAGACGATTATCTTTCGCTCCCATTGCTTCGCTGTTGGCACCCAGAGGCACGTATTAACCCAATCCTTCTGGAGTGTCTGGCCAATTTTCTCACGGAGTTTGATTACGTCTACCGGATCGTTCTTATTTCCAGGTAGTCTATACACTCCTAATGCTCCATTTTGTTGACTTTGAGAGATAATCTCGAGTTTTCAGCCTGTAATGAGGTAAATTATCTTCCTTACTTCTTTGCGTAGCACGGCTATCTCCATGGTTACACCCTTACTTGCTCACATGCATTGGAGCAGAAGTCAACGCCCCCTTTCAAGCACCGTTGTTCAGCTGTGTTGTCCCGCATTAAACTATTCAGCTGCTTTGATCGTTCTTTCACGTCTTCAACTTCAGTCGCATCTTGCGCTTCTTTGCCACTTTTTTATCTATCATTAGCAATGACACCTCACGCCCACCATAAGCAACCCTTGTTGGATTTTTGGGCGGGAGCGGTGCACAAATTATAAGGGCTATATCATTTTCATGGAGAGTGAACCCCCTTACGTGCATCAGCAGAGAACAGTGAATATGGTGGTGCCAGTGGCGCACTTCTGCTAAAGAGCCACTTTCTATATAGTGTATTGGTCAGAGAGAAAAAGCTGACGAGAGGCAGCAATCGCGATTCAAGATGGAGAAGGTTCAGTCTTGTGGGCTTGTCACTGACGATACTGCTGACTGTCGCTCGTCTTCGTCTTCAACACTGGCGGTGCAACTAGTACTATCGTTGCCACTTAACATACGCTGCTCATGCTACACAGCCATTCGGATGTGACTGAATTAAGCCCACCGTTTTCTTCTAAGTACAGTTTATTTATGGCTTGAAAAATAGTCTATGAGAAGTTGTCCTTCCGATTCAACTTATTCTTTTCGCATTTTCAGCCGACTACAAACATAAACCAAATGAACAACAAAATATTTTTTAGTTTATTGATGCAGACGATCACAAAAAGGACAATATTACAGGGTTGATGCTTTTCACAGATTACATACGGGGTGTTAGCGACCCTAATCACAAAAAAACGAATTGTTTGCATTAGGGGCAATTTTGCGGCAGATACGGAGAAAAGCATCTGTGCATTCATCGTCAGCTGAAAGTCTGTCTTTAGTTATTTTGTGTCTCCGAATATATTTGTGATTTCTTCCATCAGAAAAAAGCAGTTTCTCTTATTAGAA
The DNA here is from genome assembly GCF_048455015.1 of Haemaphysalis longicornis. Taxonomy (NCBI): domain Eukaryota; kingdom Metazoa; phylum Arthropoda; class Arachnida; order Ixodida; family Ixodidae; genus Haemaphysalis; species Haemaphysalis longicornis. The sequence continues at coordinate 177,067,502 of NW_027526407.1, forward strand.
ATGTTGGCTCAACAAATTACATGTTAACTGCCAGAAAAAATTCAATAAAAATGTATATTTAGTTGTTTGATTGAGTATAATATATGTAGTTTTTGTAGTAAGCTAGGTTGAACAAGGTTGAACAAGTGTACTTTCTTCAGTAAATTGTTTAAAGAAACTAGAAAAGACAAGCAACGCCAAAGTCTAGGATATTGTGGCGCAGAATTTTTAAGAAAAAAACCGCCCGTTGTTGGGGTGCAGAAACAAGAGACGAACACACTCAAGCTGGTAACGCCGTGCCATAAATACTGATATGCTACACAAATATTCCTTGGTAAATGCCGAAACATTATCTGTGTACCTTCCTCGGGAGGTTTTGTGAACAAATTTAAGTATGTTGTGTTCAATGACATGCAAAGTTACGTCTATAGTTGTATTTCAAGTTTTTTTAACAAATAGCAAAAAACCGTCAACTAAAGAGTGCACAACTAGTTCAATTGTTCAATCCGGGTAAAAACTTGCACAAGAATTGTTGTGTTGAAAACGTAACTCTTTTTGAGTAATATTTTTTTTTCTAAGAGTAATTCGTAACTTGATGACCAATATATACGTTAAATAGTTGACAAGCACTATGAAAGGCAGAGTTGGCCGAGTTAAGCTAAACACCCGTTTCTAGATAAGTAAGCAGGAAATGTTTTTGTAACTGAAACAAAGCGGTTATAGGGCACCTAAATAAAATTACTGTTGCGACGTTTACTTTGTATATAGACACCATTTTTTGAACACAGCCAAACATTGCTTGATAAAATGCTCAAATGTCATTGTTAAAAATAACTGCACTAACATAGCGAATTCAAGGTTTCTGTGACAACTTCCCAAGCATTGTCATGACCTTTTACGATTTGCCACTTTACAAACTATGACTAATAGTAATTACCATAGCAAGCAAAATGGCAGATGCGCGACACGCAATCAAATCTACATACCGCCAAGTCATCTCTAGCAAGCTAGGTAAATATCGTTACTTTAAAACTTATTTACTAGCCTAGAAGCCTGAAAGAAGTTTCTTTTTAAAAGTTGAGTTTATTTATAGCATAAATTACAAATACACTGGCAGGCTATTGTGTTCAAGTAGAGCAGATAGGTTGAATTGTGCTGTTATCATACGAAGTTAAGTATGATACAATTAGCTTTCAAACTATACCAGCGCAAGCAAAGGGAAAGTGTGTGCGGTGCGAAGCAGCGTGGTAGTTCAGTATTCTATGAGACCTTTCTTGTGTTTGATAAAGACTGTACTACAAATTGTCAGAGAAGACCGCCTCGGTAATTGTTTTGCCGTGTTAGCTGGGAAACATTCAATACAAATTTATTTCAAATGATTTCCTCGCGATAAAAATTCTAGTAATTTATCAAAACAGACTGCATACAAGGTATTGTAGCGCGCTTCGGTGGCCTCTATCATAATTCTTCTAAAAACAAAGCTATGTACTAAACTGTGTATAGCGGTTAGTGTAAATGTCGTTTTCACTATCTAATGTGTTACATCGAGTTAGCTAAAAATACAACATAACAAAAAGCTTACCGCCTATATATTCAGAATATAAAAGTAAACTCAATGCCTCGCAGAAAAAACACAGAATCGATAAACATAGGCTTGATTAACCTACACAATTTGTACTTGCAAAACCCGTTTTCGTCTTGGTTTTTTCACTTACTTGATAAAAATGTGTAATGATAAAGTTGGGAATCTGGTTTCCAGGAAGTAGCCTGCTTCGGGCCGACAGGGTAACCAGATAGGTTTATAAAATTGCGACAAGTTTGTGGGGGAAACAAAAAAGCTCAAAAAAGCATATCCTCGGGTTCAGCTGAGTGTTTTGCAAAAATGCCAATCGTGGTGTAATTCCAAAAAGACATACCTGCATTGTTGGTGCTTAAAATGAGCGCCAGAATAATGCTCTTAACTTGCACAATTTCCTTGTCTTCAGCTTAGATATTCAAAAGTGACTGCATCCGAACTTTTGGGGCAAATACTATGGCTCAGCATTGCCGATTTGTATAACAAGAATATGCTAAAACATGGAGCAAGCTGGACTGTGCAATGATGTGGTGCGTGGCATCTTAGAGACCGTTTGCAATGTCGGGAGAGTACCTTGACGAATTTAAACACGGCTAATGTATTACATTATTTTTTCAAAGATTGGGGCCTCAAAGCCCCTCGAATGTAATGCACAGTTTTAAATGTATGCTTTCAGTTTGAAGTATCGCGTTCATATTTTGATACAAAAGTCAACCTATGATGGCAACACAAATGAAATTATTCATAATGCCAAAGTAGTAGTGGGAGTTTAGCCTGTAAAAAAGATGAAGTGGCGTAAGAGTCCAAAAAATTGGGGGATATCAGCAGTAGGGCAGTCGTCTGAAGTCAAGTGTAAGTGCATTGTGGCTGTAGTGTTGGGTTGGTGTGATTGTAGTTATTTTCGCCAATGTGTGTTCGGCTGCATGTTTTGGGCGTTAGCTTTATGCAAACAAATATTCAGTGTTCAGAAAGTAGTAATACCCTGCTTTTACTCTTCCGTTCTTGTCTTCATGTGTTGGATTTAAACTGAAGTTGGGTATGACACAATGTTCTTCATTGCCCCAGCTCTTTTAGAGCTCTCCGCCAACTTACCATGCGACCAATAATTGCTTAGCGAACCCAATTTCTTAATGTGGCTAATGTGTGATCGTCCGTAAGTGTTGGGGGCGAGCTTTCAGCAAACAAATATTATGATTTGTATGAATATTCGTGCAGTTTGCTAGAATTTTAAAATCCTAAAACAACTTTTAGCTTGGAGGTGCATCCTATGTGGTCACCCGACGGTAGATTTCATCAGCACTGCATTTTCACCTAAAACACAAAAGCAGCATACAGAAATGGCTTTTTCACTTCTGACTCAATATATTCCCGATGTTCTTTCACTAATAAACAGCTACGAGTATCTTTAGGGGATGCTACTTGCGTGACTGTTGAGAATAATCGAAGCTGTTCTTACCACTGCTGCCACAGTTGAGCAGATTACTCAACCAATAAGGCCACCATTCCTTTTCACTGCCTTGGGTGAAGGTGTCAAATGGCAGTTTTAGCTATTGTGAATAAATTTCTGCTTTTGTAGTGCATACCTGATTCGTTTTTTTCGTATGTGATAAAGATTCCAGAGCTGCCATTGGAGGCTTGAAACAACGTCTTTTCCACCGTGTAGTCAGTCCGCTCTAAAATAAATATATCGGAATTATAGTCATATTAACGGAGGGTTGTTATAGTGCAGTAAAAATATTTTTCAGCGCACGTAAAGAGGAACGTCGCGGTTTCGATGTTTAAATAATGCTCTTGTTCACATTCTTGCCTTGTTCTTATATAACAAAAGAGTTGTTTTGATATCATGCACAGCTTGCATAAAAAAACAAAAGAAACATTTTTAGAATACAATAAATAAATACAATTTCTGAAATGTGAATTCTGGTTCAGAAGCTGCTTCATCAATTCACAATATTTATCACGGCGGCCTTCGCTAACGTTCCTGCTTACCAAAAATCAAACTTTTGTGGGTGTTTATGTATGTTATGGTTGTTTATTTGAAGTGTGGTATGGAGGTGTTACGTATATATCTGCTATGTCATTCACTTTGAAAGTTATTTTTAGGGCAGCCTTGTGATGCACCAAAAATATTTTATTGTGACATTTCAAGCTTCCCATTCGTGCTTAGAGACATTTTTATTTTCAACGAACGGACACAGTGCCATTGGGATTCTGTCATTTTGTCCATCAAGCGTACACATTGGTTGTAGTCTCAGAAGTAACCGGGTTCACGCTCAAACCCGCCTTAATCTTTGTTAAGGTAATATACGGCAGAACCTCAAAGGTTCGTCGTTGAGAAACCTTCCACGGGATGTTTAATAAATGTTACTTTCCAAAAGTGTTTAACGAAGGTCTTACAGCTCGGCTATTCAACGTATGTTAGGCATTTTCTGGTGCAAACGCCATTTTATCTTCTGGGTCGGGACGTGGGCATTGAAAAGTAAAGGAGCAGTTCCAAACCAAAAAAATACAGTTAAAAATACAATCCAACTGGCCTGACAAGCATTGAAGTATGACTAATATCTTTTTTAAATATCTGGATATTTCTGAGTTTTTTATGTGAAGGCATAAACTTACTTACAGAGGTAAATATAAGTACTAATTTTTGCCCTTTGAAATAACACGTCTACAATAGTAAGATAATAAGGCATCGATAACCGCTTGAGCGCACGGTGACACTGCGGCCTTTTTCGAGCAGGCCGCTGTGCAAACTCTGTGGCTGGTGCAATGAACTCAGTACCTAGACACATAGGTTCAGAGTGCTTTTCCGCTGACGCATGGACCCTTCACCTCAGCAGAAGTGGCCTCTTTTGTGGTGCTGCTCTTTGCATAGAAGTGCATGGAAAAATCTCTTCCATTCGCTTGACAGTGACGGTAACCATGTGCCAGAGCAGTCGAACATTTTTTTAAGGTATAAAGGTGGCAGATCTCGTATCTCTGCAATCGACGGGTGCGGCACTCGGAACCACTTGGACTCTCTCTCGGCACTGGAAATTCATGTTTGGGCTCTGCGACATTTACAGCAGTCACCTAGGAGGCTTGTAAGCGGTGGGAATTTGTCAACCCTGCCTGTTTGTCAGGTTCACACTGTGCATTCCCAGATTCGTTTGCTAATAGCAACTCTATTATACCGTTGCAGACGTAAATACTGCATTCTAGAAGCCCAGATAAGGATTATCCGCCGCCCATTATTTGGGCAACAATGAATCTTTCTATGTACTACATTGGTGAAACGACAGCCCGAGCGGCTGGGCTAGTAGCTTTTTTTCGTATAGTTGCTGGAATATTACGCTACAAAGGTTAGTTTAACAGCACAGATATTTAAGTTTGAGATTATTCCGGGCATGATCAGAAAAGGAGTTCGCAAAATAAGTGAGCCTACCTGGGCGCGCGCCTCGTGAGGAGCTCTCGACGACGTCTAGGCTTGCGCGTGGGTTCCGCCAGATAAGGAGCTCAAAAACAATGCCAATACAATAGTTCCCGTGCGCCGGTGCCGCAATTTGGGAGCACAGGATAGCTGGCACTCCAAACGCAGAGTTTGCAATGCCCACGGGCGTGGGTTAGAGTGCGTGCTAACGCGGTTCACTTTCGGGGATACTTGAAAGGCTGCCGAAAAAACTATCCAGCCCTGCCGGTATTGCAGTAGTTACAGCGGAAATTTTGGAAATCTATGCGTCGTGCAACAGCCTGGGCTCCGATGAAGGGACAAGGGCCGGCTACTGTGCTGTTTCCGCATCCTCGCAATAGTGCGAACTACGAAAACATTTTTATAAACTTCAACTATTTTATTGTTCCTATAAGTGCAACCTCTCGTTTTGTGCTCGAAATTGGCAGCTTTATTTCCGTGATTGAAGACATGTAAGCAGAAATTGTATGTTGTAGCAAAATAAGGACCATAAAATGTATTGACTGCGTAAGCGAGTTAAATATCAAAAGGTAAAATAAAACAACACCAAATACTAGATACAAAACTCTGTAACAAATGATTTAAAGCTAAAGAAAATGGCACTTAAAAAGCGTTTGCACTGACAGCTCATCTTATATCTTATCTTCTGCCATAAGAGAAAACCGGAAGACCGCTTTGCTGCTCTCGGCGCGCGCATGTGTGCGCATGCGCGCGACTCTCCCCCGCGACTCCTCTTCTTTCAAAGTAAAACATAGGCGGGGCAGCGCACGGCGCCGGATCAGTCAAGCGCTCGCTCTCGCGCTTGACTTGACTTTGCTCGACGATACCTCTGTGCTTGACTTGATGCGTTCACAACACGTTTCACGCGATTTAGAGAATCAACCCAACGAAAACGCCAATTGAGCCCCCCCTCCCGCCCCCCCCTATGCGTCGCCTCACATCAGGGTTTCCTCGCGGGAAGATGGGCATAATTTACTATTTTCGACCTACCTCACTAGCTTGCTGTGGTCAGTGCTGGTACAGGTTGAACATTCAGGTGTTCCAAATAAAAGGAGAGCTGTGTTAACCATAAAAACGTAATTTCACTACGGAGCTACGTTTACGTTCAACAACGCCTTTGTGCTAGGCATAAAAATGCTTGAAGCGACCATGACTGCGAAAAGAAGAAAAAAAGTATTTTTCACATGATAAAACGAGGTTAAGGTTTGTAGTCAAACACGCTGTTTCGGAGAAGTGTAGTGCAGATTTATTTCCCGCAGTGAAAAAAAAAGAAAAACTCAATCAAAGCGTGGACAATTCGTTATCTATCTCAATCTATTGTTTTCTAGTTTAGCGTTTAAAGTAAACCTAATATCAACATGAGAAGTGCGTGACTCCTAAGAACATTTGTGCTTGTCTAGAAATATAATAATCATGCTGTAAAGTTTTCGGAAACGTTTTTTATCTTTGCGGGTACTCCAAATATTAGTGTAAGGACGGCAGTGTATAAAATCTGTTGCATCAGCCAAGCCACAAACAAAATGCTATTTTTATTTTCACAATACCTAGAATTTTACCGCTTATAAAACTGCTCTTTGCTAACAAGAGCGCGCTAAAAATATTCATGGCAGAACCTAAAAATATTGTAAATTTCGAACAGTTATTGAATAATATGATTCTTACGTTAGTGTTACGAAACATGCACAGATATTTTCTTGTATAACTGCTTTAGACATGCAATTTAAAATTGTTCTCAACATTTTAAAGATACATCTGTGGCTGTTGGATATTTCCGCATGGTTTTGTTTTCAATTCATTTGTTTTAACACGCTCGATAAAATAAGTAAATCATGGTGGGTGCGATCAGTGACACTCTGTATACCGAGACACTTCATTCACAACAGAACTTCCTCTGATAATGAATAAATAGTGACTGAAAACATTTCAGTACAATAAGGCGTGAAGAGTAGGTGTAGCTGTAGCCTGTGCCACCCTTTTAGACTACCAGGTAAAACACTTCGTGCACTTCTCGCGGAAACACTGCCACCAGCCACCACCCCTTACCCGTTTTCTTGTAATTTTGCGGGTTGTCTTAAAACGCAGTTCGTTGCCATAAAGGCTACCGATTGCCATCCTTGCCGGTAGTACACATTATCCCCAATGACATGTTTTTCCCCGTGGTGAAGTCAAATATTCAGGGCTCCACTGGCATGCCAAATTTGAGATGCCCGTGGGATGAGGAATGTGGCAGTTCAAGAGCAGCGTTTAATAATGCGTGGTGCAGCTTCTGCGATAGTCTGGGTCACATAACCCGAAATCCATCAGACGACCACGTTTCCTAACTGTGGTTCCTCAAGCACTGTTTGCATGTATTGTGCACTTTCTCTCAGCAAGAATACATTGTGACGCGGCAACCCCACTTCGACACAAACTTGCTATCGGCGCTATGCCGCTGGTGGAAGTGGACGAGACCGACTACGCTTCTCGGAGTCGCACTGCCAGTTGCTCCAACGCTTGCCATCTTACTTGGGCTTGTAAAAGGCTGAAAATATACGTATTCTTGCCGTGTAACAAAATCATCCGCAAAGTTCCAAAGGCTCAAGTATACCCCTGTATTGTTAATCGAATGTTTTTGAAGTCAACCGTTGTAAATACTCGACCAAGAAATGCTGGGACTGGTTTTGTAATGATGGTATCTTGCTATCTCAGTCTCTTTCTGATAGAAAATTTACTGCGTATGTAGTGTCAGCCTGCCGTGCTCTCCTTATATATGTCCTGAAGAAGTGTTCAGAGGTGTTTTGAATGGGTCACGGACCACGCAGGCGGAAAGGAACGGGATTAACACATCGAAGACTATATTTAAAATAATGCAAGAAAAGCACAAGATAGTAGACGGTGAGAAAATATAGGAAGAATGGGTTTGGGTCACACGGAAGCAGAGTCAACACTTCGAACATATGCAAAATAGTCTCGCGATTCCTAAGGTACGAGAGCAATGTCCGAATTGCGAGTCATCTCACGTTCCGCTGCGATGCGATTCTAGCGGCTCAAACAACAGGAGCGACAGCAGCCAACACCCGGAATAGAGCTTAAGCAATTGGCACATCACCGCAATCACGGTGCCCAAATTCGCTTTCGAGCTTTGGCTGAGGGTAGCAACGGTCCAGTTCAATGTGGCCAACGCATCTCACGGGGTACATTCCACGGACGGCGCCCTGTTACACCGCTTGGCTTCCAGCCGCTGTAATTCAAGCAATAGAGATTACTTTCGCGCGCTCCTCTTATCGTCGTCGATGAAGCTCCGCCGTCTCCATTGAGCGGCCAATCACTCGCTGGCCATTATTTACATCACCCCCACCTTAAGAAAGCTGCTAGGGGACTAAACAACTTTTCTACTAGTCACTAGCACGACCTGAAATTGGTCACGCGTCACAGCGAACCCATGCACCGCATTCAGACAAACAGAAATTAGGATGTATGATAGCTTCTCCCCCTGTTTGTCCACAGAAGGAGTATACAAGCAGAAGCAATGTTTCTTCTCGAACTATCAAACTCACTTGCTTGCATAGGCCGGTCTCATTGAGCGTGCATGCAGCAGAAACAAGTTAGTCTCTAGAAAAAAGTATCTAAAAAAGTCTCTAAAATTATTAAAAAAAAAGGTCTCTAAAATTATTAAAATTCATGAAACCATAAAACCAAATTAAAAGCAGTCTTCCGAATGCCCGCATCTCAAGACTTTACGCACTCATGTGCGGCTCGGATAATGGACTCCTCCATAATATTCGGCACTACGATCTGCTTCAACGTCTTTCCCGCTGCAACTCGGCACTCTCTATATAATAGGGCTTCGCTTTGAAGAAAGTGTAGTATTTCCTCCCAACAGTTCAATAACAGGACATCAAAGTGCAGTTCTGGGCTGCTCTTGTGTTTAGTGCAGCTCGGTTGAAAAGGCGTTCACAAACACGCTGGCACGTTGAAACTTGTGGTCGGCGGTGGTTCAGTCCTTGCACCGGCGGGAATCAGATAGCAAGGCTCCAAACGTAGTTTTCGTCCAAGGCAGCTCATCGTAGTATCACTGCCGCCAGCCATTTCATACTCCCAGTCACAATCTGGTTCGTGAGGCTCGCTGACGCCTTAAGTCTGGCCTAGAATCAGGTAGTACATTTGACGACTCATGCAGGCTGCGATATTCTCCACCAAAAAATACGGCGTTTGGGCCTGTATTTTTGCCTCTGTGAGTGCCTGGACGCAGCCGTGAAGAGGAACTCGCCATGTCATCACAGTCAAACAATCGTCTTCGAGAACATCCCGGCGGACAATGGCTGTCTCGCTTCAAGATTATCGGAGCACACTGCCCAATTTGCCTAGGGCTCGTTGAGGCACAACTGATATTCCCTTAATGAAAAAGGTTGAGTGACATCCAGATGCATCCGACATCGGGCCTTTATAGGAGTTGATTTTTGAGGGTCTCCTTGGAGACTCGTAAATGGCACATTCGGTCAGTTTGTCTTGATATCCTGATCCGCTTCGACAATTGTCGGAACTGTCACCTGGCCTTCCACACTTGAAGAACTTTTCATCTTTCATGGTCACACTGCGACAGTCTTGCGCACTTGTGTCCACAACGAGCGCATAAGAATGCTTCTGTGTCGCCTTGATCCGGTGTGTTGGCTGCATCCCTCGTCATACCCGGGGTGTCAGTAGGAAAATTCCCTAAGTTCACAAAATCTTGCGCCTCCAGGAAACGGTCCGTGACGTCTGCAAATACATCCAGGGTGGCTCACTGGCGCTCCTTGAGGAAGAAGACGAGTCTCGGGTGGCGACAGTACAATTGCTCCGAGATTAACAATTCGCGGAGGCTCTCCTAGGTTTTCGAAATGTTGGCCATTTCCACCCATTGGTAGAAGTAGCTCAAAAGGTTCGCCAGAAACTGTCTTCCCGTCTCGCCGTCTTTAGCCTGGTCTTTCCGAAACTTCTCCTGGCGCCCCGTTCCCGTGAATCTGAACCGCTGGAGCAACGCTTTCTTGAACCTGCTGTAGTCCAGCGGTTCTCCTGCAATCATACGGCCAATCATGGTACGCGCTTCCCGAGACAAGCACACAGTGAGACCTACGACCCAATTTTCCTCCGACCACCCCTGTCCAGTCCCCGCGCGCTCGAAGCGGTGCAAGTATGCATGTAGGTCATCGCGTCGTTCATCAAACAGAGATAGGAGCATATCCGTGATAACGACGGGCACATTGGTGTGGGTTTCGTTCCCGCCAATAGCGGTGGTGGTGTGTTCTGACTCTTGTTGAAGACGCATCTTCAATGCCATTATTCGCATTTCCGTCTTGGCGGCTTTCTTGGCTTCGCACGCTTGTCGCCGTCCCTCCTTTTCCAATTCTGCAGCTATCTTGGCTATCTCGGCTGCTTCCTTGGCTATCTGGCAGCTTGTCGCCGTCCCTCATCTTCGCTTTCTGCAACTTCAATGAGTGCTTCTCTCTCAGCTGCCCTCTCTGCACGCTACTCCACCCGCTAGTTGTTGATTCACTGGCAAAGTTCTAACCCTGAGAGATCCAGCTGCATCCCGATCAGAACTTGGTTCCCCAAATACCGAGAGTACTTTGCATGCATATATAACTATACCACCAAGGAAAACATCTAGCGATGCCCAAGGAAAACTATAGTCCTGGCAGCTGTGAGTGTACATTATCTGGAGTTTTTCTGCTTCTTTTATTGCACCTACAAAAGGTTGGTGGGTATAGCAAACAGTTGCAACTCGTGGTTTGTTAAATTAGCCCTACAAAAATAAAGTGACCTCACTGTGCTTGTCACTGTTTTCAGGAGGTGAGCTGTAGAGAGGATTTAATAATCAACCCAAGAGACCGGCGGGGACGAGGTCTACAGTTCCAAGACAATAGGTGACACGAAGTGGCTGTCTTAAGTTCCGCTTTCGTCGAAAAAAACAGGAGGAAGGAGACAGACAACTGAATGTTAGTACAAACAAAAAGAAGCCAATAAAAAAACAGGCGAGGTATGCTACAGGTGGGAGAGCATTAAACATTGACGGGCGATAATTATATCATGGTAAAAATTTGAGATTTAACATTGCAGAATGATGCAAAGAAGGAGCGCAAAAGAACAGTTGATACAATGAGGAATTAGCATGAAACGTGCGATGCCAGTATGTGACACGGGATTGATAATCCGGCCCACCGACTTGGCCGCATGATCCATCGCTGTCGGGAGGCAAATGGCTACGTATGCACCTTTGAATCGGTGGGGGTTAGGCCATCCGCTGATGAACTGTGAGATTCTGTCCGTGGATAGTGTGGTCCACCGTAAATCCCGGACTTTCTATGCGCCGGGAAGGTGCTGGCTTCGTGTTTCCCGGTCGTCCTATTAAGACGGGCCCACCTTCGGCTCAGTCTGGAAAACAGTAATGGGGCTCTTCGGTAATCGAGGCAGTTTCTATTCCACGACTGATGTCGCTGGAGCGCCGTGGAGAATGGTTCGTGGCGTGCTTTCCTTGCCCAGTGAGGTCCGGCTTCTTACGGGGTAATCGGAATTGACCACCCAGCTAAGAGAACGCGCTAGGTTCCTCATTCTGTTTGTATTTTCGAAATAAATCTTTTTTCACAGTGGATGGACTGCTACCCGCGTGTTGCTGAACGTCGAAGATTTTCTTTAAAGACAGTTTCTTCCGCCGCTGGCACACGTTCGTTTGAAGTGGTCGGGCCCGACATCATGATGGCTGTGATGCTGTACTGTGCCAGAACGTGGTGGGGTTGGGTTGACCATCCGAAGAAGAACGAGGTAAAGTCTTCTATGGTGGAAGAGAAAGACGAAAACGTCCTCCAATCGGGACGTTTATGGGGAACCAAATCACGGAAGCCTGACTGCCACAACTTCAGCTTTCCGGAGTCCGGGACCATTGTGGTAGAGGCTTTCGAGATGTTTCATGAAGGCCTGGCGATCCCGTTTGTGATCTGAAGGTAGTTTGCATCGTTGGCGCCAGGTTATACTTCGATCTGCGCCATGCACCCAAGGAATGACGGGGGGCACGTGCTACACGACCAGCGCACCGCGACCCCGCATCGCCAAGCTACCCCAGGGCACAGTCCATAGGTTAGCGGTCCCTCCTCCTTAGCGAGTCTCTTCAGCTTCTTTCACCAAAATGGCTGGAATGTATGACACACTGATTCTGACGTGTGATACGGTCCAGGTCGTGACCGGCATGTAGACCACTGAACACTATTTCAGTGTCGCGTGACTGTGCACGTAGGACGCCTCGTTTGTACCTTCTACACCTTGTGTGCATTTTGCGCCTATTCTCGTATTCGTCCTGCGTGACTGAAATATACCTCGTAGACTATCTGCACCTATCCGTACGAAGCCCTAGCGAGATGTGCTATTGGGAGCCTTCATCACAATGCCATCTAAAGCACGGATTTTGTAGCCATCACTAGGCTCATCAGGGCCATTGGTATGATTATGTTCCTTGTGATGCGAGAAGTGGTGCGCTTAAGTGCAAAGCTCGGCGTATTTCGTTGCCACTACTGCATACATTTTCCGTATCCCAGCTTGCTGGTTCATGAAACTGTAGCGACACCATAGCCATCGTGTTCATGAGCGCCAAGATCATCATTAGCGGGGCCTAGCCAGCGTCATCAGTTCCACGCAACAGAGGGAACAACACCACTACGCTGCAGGGGCAGTCGCATGTCTACGCCGCTCTCTATGTTCCGGCCGGGGTTTCCCCACCAACAATAAAAGTAGGAGAGCCACAGCATCACCGAGTCTACGGCCCCTCTCCCACATTTAATTAACCGGAATTGATCCCCGGCCAGCGGCTCACAGACATGCCGACGTGGGGGACTCGCCGATACCGGTGTTCGACGCACGCCACCTTAGAGATTGGTTTTTCAAGCTTGAGGCCACCTACTCACTCAACTACCTCACCATTCAGGAGACGCTTCCCCTCGATCTCCGCTGCGTCCTCTACCTACAACCGCCCAGCAAAACCCTCTACGATGACGTTCTTGCTGCCGTGCTCACGCACTCCAGCTTCGGGAATGACTTCTTCCAGCGTGCAGCCTGTCGCCATCGTAGACTCCACCTCCAGCGCTGCAGACACACATTTACCGACAGGACTGGCAGCCGAAGGCATCTCGAATGTCCACCGACCTCCGCCCTCCTCACCCCCTTCTGCCACTCCATGCGATGGCACCGGCGTGCGACGCAATATCGAGGGGGCGACCTCACTCCTCCAGGGCTGACGGCTACATCCCAGGACGTCTCAACCTCAACGTTAACCCTCGGTGCCAGATTACAGGGCAAGTACCGCCAAACACGAATGAGAAGCGGATGGACGCACCCACAATCTGTTGTTAAGACATTGCGTCTCTTGCCCCAGTACAGCAATAGCCACACTGTGACTCATCCAGGCACGACGCTCTGAGCTGCCACAACAATCCTGACACAGCTACCGTTTCCACGAGTGGCCCGCCCGACAACCACGAATATTGTGGGCTAGCCAACCCTGAGCGAGCGACGAAAGACTGCCCAAAACTTGCCAGGAACGAAGCTCTGACGGCAACAGTGAGTCAGAAACTCGAAGACTCCACTCCTTGAGCTCCTGCCTATCCCCCTGATGCATTTGCATCTGGTCCTTCGTCAAACGACGACGTGTATTCTGGTCTTAGTGAGGGCAGCTAGCCGTGAACGCACAAACTCCGTGCACCTCGCTCCCGACTCCTCGCGGCATGTCAACCCAACGCTTCCACGACACGGTGGACGTCAGAAGCTCTGTGGAGACGACTTTTTGTCCGTCCCGTTGACGCTTCATTCCAGTTCAGAGGCCGTTCACCACTCATCTCCGTAACTCCCCTATCTTGACCAACATAAGCAGCGTCACTTCAAGCCACAACGACCATCAATGGCTCATCACTCGCACGTACTTAGACGAACATGGTGGCGACTGCGCCACTTACGCCGCATACGTGGTCGTACTCAGCGAAACGACAAAGCAATCTGCATGGCGAAGCTGCCCAACACTCGTACGCCATGTCCTCCCGGTTCCTTGACAGGTTTCGTAGCTCCGACAGTGTACTCCAACTTTGGGGGCCATCCCTCTCATCTCTGGGCTCTGCTAGCAGCTTCCTAACCGCACGACACTAGCTTCCAACTATGACCACTGCGCCACTCCCGGGCAAGACCCCCCGAGAGAAATGCACTCACTTGGCGCCCTCTCTAGACCGACTAGGACAGTCTAAGGACATTGACCGTGGACAAATCTTACGTATCCCCGGTGTTGTACCTACCTGTACATAGTTTTTTTTTGTTCTCCCCAACAACCGTCCTCTAGTTCTTATAACGCGCGACGCGCAAGAAAAGAAGCCCTGTAGCGACACCATCGCCATCGTCATCATTAGAGCCAGGATCATCCTCAGCTTTACCTGGCTAAATTCAGCAGTTCCATGCGACAAGAGAGAACACGACTGCGCTCCTGGGCAGTCGCACATCTACGCTGCTCTCTATATTCCGGCAGGGGCCTGCACACCAGCAATAAATGTAGGACAGACGTAGCATCACCAAGTCCACGGCACCTCTCCCGCAAAACCAACGGGAGCCTTAGGTCTTATGAAATCAATACAGTCGTTGTTCACCACCCTTCCTGATACATTAAACGGGTAACAGAGAAGCAATGACTCTGGGCCCCCCTTGTCCGCCTCTGCCTTTTCTCCAACTTTGTTGCTAGGTTATGCTAGAGGGGAAAATCTTTAACTTTCAATTTTATTTCCTACTGGAAACGTGTAGCGAAAATAAAACAACTCGCAAGACGTCGATTTTGAGGCGTTGGAACCCAGTGTTTGTCGCCGCCCTCTCGGTGGGTGGCCCGGGGTTCACCAGTTCGCACAGCTGATACCGCGGTCTGCTCTCAGATACGTCTGGCAGGCACGGCAGCCAGGATTAAGGTTCCAGCCTCGTTCGAGTGGCCTCGGTAGATCCTGGCTACTGCATAGAGGAAGGAATAATCTTGAAGGCAGCCTTTAGGAACCTTGCTCGCCGAATTCTTTTTCTTCTCGCTCTGCTTCTTAACTCAATCTCGTGACCCTTCTCCTCCTCTTCTTCGACGTCACTATTTGTTGCTTCGGCAGTTTTGACTGGTAACTTGCGGCACACAGTCTTCATGGCACATATCCCCACAAGGGCAATTGTTCGTCTTCGGAGATCAGATGACATGATTAAAACAAACATTTCGATGCATAAGTAAGATAATACAGACCCTCAATAGTGACCGACCTGCACAGATCTTGCACCGATGGTCGGACGCAAGCGGCTACCTATAAAACGTTGCTTTGGTGTAGGCCCGCAAGTCGTACTCGTTAATATGAATAATCACACGTGTATCCGAAAACTAGGAAGGCTTAAAAGAATAGGGTTTAACATGACGACATTTCAGCAATATTGACTTGCCTCTTCACAGGCGCTGATTTTAAAACCCGCAGAAAAAAAAAACAACCCACAAACCGCCGGCGTTAGTCGGCTGTCTATTTTCCTGCTTTCCTTAGTTTCATATCCTTCACCGCTAACTTCTGAACACTGTTACCACAAAGCGGCCCGGATTTCATTCTTGTTATTTACTTTGCTTGCGGTCACGCATTACGTGCTATTTCGTGTTTTCTCGTGCAACCTAAGTGTGAGTGATAGATGTTGAGTTAGAGAATTTTCGCGGTGCTGGAACGGGGGTTTCAAATGAAATGCGCAGTGCATACAACGGGAGTGTGGCCACAATAAACAGTATATAAAATGATAGAAAGTTGTGCGATAACATTAGATGCAGTAAGCGGGAGTTTGTGACAGAACTGCCAATACTGACGGTGATGATGATATTTGATTTGTATTGGCACAAGGCCAACTATTGGAAACACCACCAGAGAAACAGTTATACATTAAGAGATGCAGATGTAACTACTAAAACCTAGTGAAATACTAAAGCCTAGTGATACGAAACAAAAGACAATTCGGATGACTGGTGTGTAGCGCCAGAATGATTACTCGTGATATGGCAATAGGCGCAGAAATTGCACCTCACGTTAATACATATGAATACGTTCAGTAGAAAACATTCGTTCATGGGCTAAGGACTATGGTAGGTGGAGTGGAATGTGTGATCTGAACAGTTCAGAGAAACGTTTATGTCATGTTGTGTCAATTGCATTGAATGTGAGGGGCATCTGGACTACGTATTTGCGGTTCCCACAACTGCTCCGCAGGGGTGGTAGATATCCAGTGAGCAGGTGTGAGTGCATTGCATGTGTGTATTCTCTCCATAGCCTTGCGAAGATCCCTTCAGGGCGTCTGTTATGTCAGTCAGTAGTGTTGCTTCCTAAGTCTGGTTTTATTATGTGTAGCTTGTAGTCTTTGTTGACTCCAGTGTGATTGCCAGATGTTACGAAGCTGCTGTCTGAGTTGTGGTTTGAGGTAAGTGTAAGGTACTGTTGGTATGTCAAGTAAATACACGACAGCAGCCGCAGCTGCCATTTCATTGGTAGCCTCAATGCGAGGGATTCCACAGTTCTCTGCTACCCAGGCTGTAGCAATTTCAAGATTTGAGGTATATGCAGTCATTAAAACATTCAAAAGAGGATTGACCGCATAGTTTTAAACGGGTTCTTAGATGACAGTGCCTGCACAACGCTTAGGAATTTTTTGAACACGATGTAGTTGGGAATTCTATTTGATGATGTAAGATGCCATACCAGATAGATACCATTCACTCCTGCTGTCTAAATATTCTTATGAAAATAATTGTCTTAGTGCTGCTTAAACTTGGTATGTGGGCTGCACAAGGGACACTAGATGCAGTTTTCGATGCGTCGCTGCAAAATTTTGTTAACTTGTACTTGTCCGGCAGAAAAAATAGGGGCTGTGAAGTTGCACGCCAGAGAACAGTATGTTTTACTTGCGTGAACAACAGGTCACCTGATATAGGGTGGAGATGCCATGGTGATACAAATATAATTTATGGGCATCTTGTGCGTGCCCTAAAGGGGATCCTTGAGTTAAGCTTTTTCGTTACTTTAAAAGGAAAAGGTAAAATATAGATGAGTCGGAAATGATGGAAATAAAAGGGTGGTTGGTAAAAGACAATTTTTGTTGCGTACACCAAGTAAACATACTCCCGCTGATGCTCTAGGCAACCTTTGTCACACCATACATACCGACTCTCGAGAGGGCTTGTGTGGAAAAAGCTGCAAGAAATGCGAAGTGTAATATGCACCACTGGATCGAGCATTCTCAGTGTTTGTTTATCGCCGACCCATACACGACTCTGCTGCAACCAACCCGAGGTCCTAAGGAGGCAACGTAAAAGCACAGCAAGAGTTGTTTGTCGGCCCCATATGATTGTTGTGAGAGGATCTTCAGAATCTTCATTGTTTGTAAGCATCTGCATTTATTCCATTTGATGTGCGAAATCAATATACGCTTGTCATCGAATATAATACATAAAACCTTGTGTTCCTAGTTAACAGGAATTGGCACGCCATTGAGAATAATGTCTCAGTCTCGGTGGACCCCAAGCGTCCTGTAAAACACCATACCTGTTCACAGGTTTAAGTTTAAAGTCATTCTTCTCTGCCCATCCATGAAGTTTCTTCACGCCAAGCAGGACTTCACTTTCGCAGATTGATATATTACGCGACCTAATGGACAACGTCAACATATATTGAATGAGAGAATGTAGGTGGCAATTCCTTTCTATGAGAATTTATTTTAGGCAGGAAATGAGTGAAACTCAACTCAGCACATTGCGGCTCAACATTTTGTTGCACACGAACCTGTAGGAGTGTGCAACCAACCCTCAGGCGAAGTGTTCTCTCTGGCAAGTAACTACCAAGGCTGTTTTACATATTAGTCGAAATACGCAATGACTTGACGTCACTGAGGATCCTGCATTGCCAAGTTGTTTAGCGCCAAATATCCACCGGTTACTGGCACCATTAAAGATAGGGGCCTGTACAATGTGATTCCACTGCGGTCAAAGGGTTTCCATGGCCACAGTAGCGGTTGCAACAGGGTTGTCGAGCTAGGAGGTGGTGATTTTCGGTGTTGACATCCTTTACACGAGCGAAGTACTTCCGCATGTAGTTATAAATTCATCTCCAATAAGAATGGACACGGAGTCGAGCGCACGTTTTTTAAGACGCCAGCCTCAGCGCCACTCGGGTTAGTACGTTAGGAAGTGACGGTGTCGGCACGCGGATGGCATGGAATAACTAAAAGCCCACCTGCAGCCGTCTGAGTGGTACATCCGACGATAAAGGTCTCCACGCAGTTGGTAGTGAGAAGAGTGTCGCCGAAAGGCCTTGAGTGCACCGGCAGCTTACCTTCCAGGCAAGCTGCCAATGACGGAAGCCACCCATGTGTCCTCAGTGCTCTGCAAGAAGGTTGGTGACACTGAGCGACGACAAGCTGCACCCTGTTTTGGAAAGGTGAGACACCATCCAGCATTGGAGAATTGGAAAGTTTCAGCACTCGAATTCTTGCGGCCGAAACGGTAAACCACGTGGATGTCATATTCTTGCAATAGAAGAGCCCACCTCCGAAGGCGACCTGAGGGATCTTTCAAAGCGGCAAGCTAATATAGCATGTAGTGATCGTTCACTAGGTGAAATGGGTCGCCATGCACCAATGGGCGGAACATTCCTAGCACCCATTTTATGGCCGAACGTTCCTTCTCACTGATGTACTAATTCGTTTCTGCTTTCGCCAGCAGCCTACTCGAATACACAACATATTCCTCAATGTCGGATATCTGCTGTGTGAGCACAGCGACAGGTGGGCAAACCCCACTCACGTCAGTGTGATCCCGGATCCAAATGCCGTAATATTGGCGGCGATGTCAGCAAATGACGCAGTGTCGCAGACGTATAGTCACATCACGGTACCACGATGAAATGCCACTCTCGCCAATGAGGACCTTCGTAAGAAGCGAAATAACAATGGGAAAGTTGCGAAGAAAGCGTCGAAAATAGGAGCCGAGCAGAATAAAGCCTCGAAGCGCCTTCAGTCTGGTGAGCTTCTGGAATGCCGCAACAGCTCCAAGGGTTGTCGCGTCGAAGTTAACGCCATCCTTGGAAACAACCCGATCCATAATGGCAGGTTTGCGTGCGCCCAAGTGACACCTTTTGTGTTTGAGCTGCAGCGCAACGTTTGTAAGCCAAGGCAGGACTTGTATATGATTTAAAAGAAAAGGACTACGTAGTCTAGGAAACGGAGGCATGTCTTCCACTTGAGTTTCATAATTCTTTCGAATGTACTGGGGGCATTTTAAAGCCCAAACAGCCTAACGTTATGTTCGTAAAGGCAACATGGGATAACAAATGCCCTTTTTTGAGCGATTAGCCTTTGCCATGGGAACTTGTTTGTAGGCAGAGCGTAATTCAAATGACGAAAAAATTCTGATCCATGCAGACGTCCACCGTGTCGTCGATGCGCAGAATAGGGTGCATTCTTTTCTTTCGATGGCATAAGGAGGCGGTAATAAACGCAAAACCGAATAGAGGCGTCTTCTTAACCACAACCACTGGTGAAGCTAACGGAAACCTAGAGGGACGAACAACACCTCGAATAAACATATACGTCACATGGTCTCAAATGGTTCGATGCTCGGTCGGTGACACACGAAACGGACTCTGTAGAAGTGTAGCATGCGATCCGGTGTCGACTGCATCCTAACAGTGAACGTGTGGCTCAGCGATGTCTGCGTGTAATTCAAGGAAGAAGAAAACTTCGAAAGCAATAAATTTGTTGTTCTCATTGGGCTGCACCCACATTGTTGTCAATGCAGTGGGCACAAGCATCGGCAGGACGTAGCTCGGAAAACTTGGAGCACGCTCGGTTGACTCGTCTCAAGATGAAAAAAATATTCTGGTGTGCCAACAACTACACAAGCATCTACAAGCTTTGATAAACCACGTGTAACCCTACTCAAGGCTTCGCCTCACCGCTGCGGAACATCGGCGGCCTAGTCCCCCGGGCGCCGCCCAGACTCGCGGGTACCTTCCCCCGAGGACCACAGTCACAGCATGGAAGGCATCGAAGTGGAAGGTGAGCCCATCTCACCTCAAGAAATCACGAAGGAGGCCGGGTGGCTCGAGAGCCATCGCCGACGTGGCGCACGAGCTCTCACAGAGCTAGGCGCAACCTCGGAGCTCCAGCGCGAGCAAGATGATGCCGGCTCCCGCTCTGGGAACAGGATTTCACGTGCTCAGCAGCAGCTGCGCCGACAGAAGCGGATGCCACGGCAGCCGCTCCTGCCCAAGGAACACATCAAAGTTGTGCTCCGACCGCGAACGGGGCTAGACGTTACCAAAGTTAGCAACGCGGGGTTACGTGACGGAGTGTTCCGCGCGACAGGCCTCAGATACGAGGAGGCATGGGAGGATCTTCTTCTCATCAACTCTATAAGAAACATCATCGTCGCCAGCACTCCCAGCGTACAGCGAGCAGAGAAATACATTGCCGTGCAAGAACTTCGACTCGGAGAGAAGAAGTACGAAGTCACCGCGTCCGCAGCACCCCCTGAAGACACCGTAAAAGGGATTATTCATAATATCCCAGATTATGACAGTGCAGAAGATATTACTAGAAGCCTCGTATGCCAGAAAAACCCCACCATCCTTCAAGCAAGGAGGATGGGCCCAACCAACTCGGCCATCATTATTTTTGAAGGCAACACGGTACCATACTACATTTACTACCGCGGAGCCGAATACAGGTGCTTCTTACACAAGAAGAGACACGAAGTATGTGATGCTTGCGGCAGGCTTGGACAACGCGCCGATGTCTGCCCGGCCCCAGAAAACAAGATTTGCAAGAGCTGCGGCACCAAGGCCCACACCGAAGATCACGATTGTAAATTAAACTGCGCGCTCTGCGGCCGCGATCACCCGACCGGCGACAAAAAGTGCCCACGTCGTTTCTGCACCCCTACCTTCTCAAGAAGCGTAAATGGGAGAAGAGACAACGACTAGAAAAATATAGAAGACAGGAAGACGACGTACGCAACACTATACTGAAGTCACCCAGCTTCAAGCAAGACTGCAACACCAACACGCGTGATCGCTCGAGCTCCTCCCCACGCCTCTGTTGTCAAGACCGAGAAAGCAGAAGCGACACCTTAGCAGCCGACCACTCTACCGGTTGCCAACGTCGGTCGAGATCAAAGTCGCGGCGCCGCCGCCCCAGCACTCAGGGTGCAAGACGCAAGTCCAGAGCCAAGTCCCGAAATGGAAGGCATTCACAAGGCAGCGATCAACAAAACAAGGTGAGCTGGGCTAGTGCGGTCTTCCACAGCAAACCTCTGCCGAATACCATAGTAACGGAGGACAGAATTAGCCCAGGGAGGGCAGAACAGGAATCCGAAATTGTAAAAATCAAACAGATGCTGGAACTCCTTCTTGCAGAAAACAAATTGCTGAAATCAGAGTTATCCAAACTCAAAGGCACGAGCGATGGCACGACATCATCCTCGTCCAAATCAGTCGCTCCCTCTTGCAACTCTAGACTGGTAGCAGGCAAAACTGGGCCCCCCAAGAAGCCATTGGGGGCAGCAGAACCACCGCAAATTCTGATCCTTGATAATTCGTCTAGCGATGAGATGGAAGAATCGAAGTCAGATTCTCCTCCATCGAAACGCAGAGCGAAGGAATTAGCTTCGGATCAAAGCCATGCCCCGTCGGGTGAAAATAAATATGTTAATGAAGGAACGCTCCTCCCATTCGGTGAAAAGCTTACCGAGACAATTAGCGCCACGCTTGGCGCCAAGTTCGACGCCCTTGCCGCGAGTATTGGAACTCAAATTCTAGCGCTGAACGGCAGAGTAACAGCTCTAGAAGCCGCCATCCCGCGCCTCGGAGCTGGGCGGGAAGGGTGCGCGGGTTCCATTAAAGCCACCAAACCATTTTCCCGACCCACATTGGTGGAAGGCACAAGAACTTCTCTTGAGTATGCATCGCCCATAGATTATGCAGCAGGGAAAGAGTAACGCGCTGCTCTTGTGGCAGTGGAACAGTCGGGGGTTCCAAAAAAACGAGGTAACTTAGAACAATTGATTAAACTACAGAAGCGCCGGACGTCATCTGTCTCCAGGAAACTGGCGTCCAAACAAAATTCTCAAACTATAAATCATTTTGCGATTTGGAAGAGATCGCGTCGGGTGAATGTCCAAAAAAGAAACCAATAGTAGCCTTTCTTGTGAGGCGGAGCCTTCCGGCATGCGTCGCGACATCGGAGAGGACACGACGTCTGCGAACCATGTCCGAGTAGAATTAATCCCAGACAGAAAACACAGCGGAAGCAGCATTTTTGTACTAAACATTTACAGCTCCCCCCGAAGCAACCACAGATTCGCTAAGCTTTTTCGTAAAGTGTTAGACTTAGCTCGAGGAGCACGATAATTATAGTAGGAAATTTTAACGCCCACCACACGGAGTGGGGATACAAGCGGGCCACGACTAAGGGTAGGAACCTGTGGCTCGACGCGCACCAGGAAGGTTTTTCTCTGGTGACAGACTCGGCGCACCCCACACGAATGGGAAATAGTGTTAGCAATGATACGACTCCGGACCTTATGTTCACCAAAAACACACGCAAAGAAGCCACGTGGCTAAACACACACGAAAATTTAGGTAGTTACCATTATATCATCACTATCACAGTGGAGACTAGGATCACCAAGCACAATGGGAAACAACTTAGGACTGTTGACTGGGATACCTTTCGCAAGATCAGGGACGCCGAGCGTGTCTATGATATAAACGATATCCCTCTTACAAGCGACATAGACGATATTCAAGAATGGGCAGAACAACTGCACAGAGATACTAAGCAAGCCACCAAGGATATCCCGGTAGAGGCGGATCTTTACCAGGCTGATGCTAAACTCCTACACATTTGGGAGGCCAAACAAGGCTTACAAAAGAGACTCCGAAAACAAAAATTAAATCGTAACTTACGACGACGTCTTGCTGCCCTCAATAGGGACATTGAAAACTACGCCAATCAACTGATGCGGCAAAACTGGAACAGTACATGCGACAGCATGGAATCCCAGATTGGTCTTGCGAAAACTTGGAATCTTCTCCGCTGCCTTATTGACCCGGAAAGTAGCAAGACCACGCAAAGGCACAACTTGAGTATTCTGCTTCACAGATTTGAAAGTTCCGGCGAAGAGCTAATTGAAACAATTCGACAGAAGTACATAGGGGACTGCTCCGCAGAAGGGCTCCCGCCGTATTCAGAGACCGGGAACGAAACCATGGACCGCCCCCTCACGGTGCACGAAGTACGAGGTGCCATTCACAACCTACGAACCCGCTCCGCCCCGGGTCCAGACGGCATTACAAATAAAATGTTACGGAATCTGGGCAACAATTCTGTCGAGGCCTTAACCCGATACATGAACGTGTGCTGGGAACGGGGTCAAATCCCGGGCCTGTGGAAAACCGCGAAGGTAGTCATGATTCCCAAATCAGGCAAAAAGCTCCAGATAGAAAACCTAACACCTATATCTCTTACTTCATGTGTCGGGAAACTTATGGAACACGTGATCCTCAACAGAATTAACAAATACATGGAGGAAAACGGCCTATTTCCACACACAATGATCAGTTTTCGGCCTAAACTCTCAACACAAGACGTGATGATTCGACTTTAACATGTCATCATAGACGGAGCGCATTGCTCACCACTAGACACCAGGGCTATACTGGGAATTGATCTCACGAAAGCATTTGACTGCATAAGACACATGGCCATCCTCGAAAACGCAACCAAACTGGGTCTAGGCCGAAGGACGTACGATTACGTTAGCAAGTTTCTTCCGGACCGCACGGCTACGCTCAGCGTAGGGGGTATTCAATCGGATACGCTGGAACTGGGGAGCAGGAGGACACCGCAAGGCTCTGTCCTCTCTCCGTTCCTGTTCAACGTAGCCATGAATGGCCTCCCCGAACTCCTGGATAACATTCACGGCTTGCAATACAGCCTGTATGCAGATGACGTCACGCTGTGAGTTCCGGGTTGAAGTGACGGACAGATACAAGACACACTACAAAGGGCAATAGAGGTAAAAAAAAAAAGCCTGAACTGCTCTCCAGAGAAATCAGCGCTTCTACTCTATCGCCCGACTAGCAGGGGACGCCGGACAGACTCATTACCTCCGGACATCCAGCTCTTTACATGCGGAGGCCAACGCATCCCGACAATTTCAAGTATCCGAGTCCTGGGCCTCCGCATCTAGGCCAACGAACACAATTCAGAGACCCTACTCGCTCTCGAAAAGAGCGTACACCAAACAACTCGCCAGATCTCACGAATAGCCAATCCACACCACGGGATGAAAGAACACAACCTCGTAAGATTGGTACAAGCCTTCGTCATTAGTAGAATGACATATGTCGCCCCATTCCTGCACCTGAAACGCGATGAAGAAGCCAAGCTAAATGCCATGATAAGGCGGGCGTACAAACATGCCATAGGGATCCCGTTAACAGCCCCAACCGAATGGTTCGAGGCACTCGGGCTTCACAATACCCTCAGCGAGATTATCGAAGCTCAAAGGCTGTCACAGCGGGAGCGACTTATCCAGAGTCTAACCGGCAGACATATCCTCAGATCACTTGGCATTTTTCCTGCAGGGATACCCGGAGCCAAAATAGACCTACCAGCGGAAATAGGGGATCGCATGCACATACCACCGCTACCGAAAAACATGCACCCCGTACATAACCAAGAGCGGCCACAGGCCAGGGCCAAAGTCCTACACAAAAGATATGAAAAATCAGAGGACGTGGTATACGTAGACGCCGCTGATTACATTGCTCGCGACGCCATGGCCCTCGCAGTGGTCAATTTTCCTGGGGATTCAATTGTCTCATGCTCGGTCCGCACGACGGACACAGAGGTGGGTGAAGAGGCGGCCATCGCCCTGGCGATGACAGCTTCTCCAAAAATTAAATTCATTGTTAGCGACTCTAAGTCGGCTATTTTAAATTATTCGAGAGGGCGAATTTCACCCGAGGCGTCCCAAATCCTAAAATCTCGATCCCATGACGAGCGGAACGGGAAGATATACTTGATATGGGCACCGGCCCACTCGGGCCTGGCCGGAAACGAGTGTGCGCACGATGCGGCTCGAGGCTTTACCGACCGAGCTGGCGTCGACACTTCCGACCCAGACGCTCACTCGCTCCGCTGGACGGGCAGGGACAGGCTTGTGTCTTATAGGGAGCTGACTACTCATTACCGGCTTGAACGAGCCCGCTACCCCCCCGCTCATCCATCCCTCAGTAAAAGGCAATCTGTGGTTTGGCGGCTTCTTCAGACGAACTCGTACCCAAACCCCGTCACGTATAGTCATTGCTATCCTGGACAGTTTTCAGATAAATGTCGGAGATGCAAGGAACGGGCCGATCTTGCACATATATTATGGGCATGTCCTCAGGTGACTCCTCAGAGCCGCAAAATTAGCAGTACTGAGTAGTGGGAGACCGTACTGCTCAGCTCAGACCCGGAGAATCAAGTCTGGGCCGTCCAGTTAGCCGAAGGCGCTGCTAGGACCAAAGGGCTCCTGGCCGACGCCTAAGGTGGAGGTCTTGCTCTCCTCCACAAACTGGACAAATAAAAGTTATTTCTTTCTGTCTTTAGAAGAGCACCCTGGGTCGTGAATGGTTTCGTCACCAACGTAGTGGTAGCGCCATCACGAAAAGTTAAAATGGTGGAAGGCAGAGGTAGGTATTGATGGTGGAGGAAAATGTCTGAACGCAAAAACAAAACAGTTGCGTCAGTGACTGAGGTACAACACAGGGGTACAATGACGGGGGAGCATAGCGGGACATCGGTGTCTTCAACTAGGAGAACTTTCGTAGGGGCATGACCGGAATCGTCCAATGAAACTGAAAAGGCAACTGCGCCGGATTTAAGCACAGGAATGAATATCGTCTCAGTTATTTTGGGAAAGAAAGTCTCGTATGAGGATGATTTGAGAACATGATGGTAGCACGATGAATGAAACGACGCACGATGTGTGTGGAATGATTACACGAGCAGTGCAGTTGGCTAGCGACGTAATGGGTGGGTAATTGGCGATTTTGACGACTGACAGTAAGCTGATCGCCCTGTAATTAATAAAGTGATCAATGTCACTTTTCTCGTGGCGTAGGGTGATGTTCACGTTCTTCAAGATTCCAGTACACAAACGGTCATCAGGCTTTGCCTATACAAGTTTGGCAGTTTTTCAAGTAGAATTTGTGCGCCATCTTTCAAGAGGTCTGCTGTAATGCGATCTTCGCCAGGGGCTTTTCCAACTTTCATTTCTTTTAAAGCCTTGAAAGTCCTTGTCATACAGAATCAGTGACAATTTGCTAGTAAGGCATCTTTTATTCCCATGTCGAACCGCTGGGGTGGGTTCGCTACCTGCTGTAGACACGCGTTTGTCTTCACAAACTGCCTTACTGTTGATAAAAAAAAAACTATAAACTTCACATTATTACAAAAAAAAGCCTTAAACTTTCGCGCTGCCTCTGTCGGCATCGTTGGCGGTGAGGGGAACAATGAGCGGTGCTGCGAAGTGCGCCTCTGTGACGTAAGCCTATGGACTCTCGCATTTGCCATCTCCTTCACTCGAGCTCGCTCTCCCTGGTATTTCTTTGCGATCGTTTCACTCTTGATGTTCGTCCGCAAACGTTTTTGCGACTGCGTGATTTTCTATCATAATAAATGACTTAAAATTGCAAACAGCGCGTCACTTAAAGTACAGTCCTTAAAACCGCTCCGGAAGAAACCTTGCCGGTGCCGTGCCATTCCTTGGGAAGCAGATCTTGTGCTGAGCCTGAAGAGTACGAACTAGGCATCAGCTTCTGTGTTTAGCAATCTTCAGAACAAAGGGATTAAAGACGCTGCTGCTCATAACCAACAACAGCAAGAATGCAACTCCAAAACAAATTCCTGGCCTTCGGGGCTGTAGGCTTTTCAAGAAGGCATTATGATTCCCAGTAATTGTATGAAAGGTCAAGATTTTCAACCTTGCCGAACACACGAAGGTATTATATCACATCACTTTATGTTGTCATGCATAGCCGTACGCTAACATGTACTACGGGCCGCAAAAAATATAGTTTGGGTTCTGAAACACCTGCTGTGAATATAGCCGCGTGCGCCTTTATAACAACATGCTAACCAGCATACAGACTTGTCGAGCAAAACGGGTAACGTATACGCTAAAAATAGAGTAACACTGCTTGTTCAGACCTCGAGAAATATTTTGGTACTATTCCCATGGCCATATCTTCCGAATATTCTGATATGTGTGATTGCGAACTGCACCCAAGAGGAGATGGAGGAGCTGGTGGTGGAGTGAACTTTATTTACCAGTAAAATCGATCTCGTTGTTACACGGGTTTCTCAGTCCAGGACAAGACAGTAAGAGTAATTTTCTTTAATTCAACGAATGCCATCCACAGTAGGCCAGGATTTGTTGTTATCCACTTAAAGGGCAGAAAAACAACTGAGAGCTGCTTGGACCTAATCATCGGTTTCGATTCTTGTTCTACTAGAAACTAGCAATAAAATATTTATTGCGTTCGCTAGCGAGTATATCAAGCCTTAAAAAAAGTATTGATGTCATAATGGTTGGGGTTGATAATGGTTGGGGTTGTTATGATGACGTTGGTTACGACAGAAATTGATTGCACAAAAGGCGGCTTCAAGCCCTCTGGACAACGTTGTCTGAGCCATTTCGTGGTGCCTTCTTTTTGCATTTGCACGTGAATAAAATATAAAAAGTGCATGCGAATAAAATATAATAACTATAACATATAATTAAATAAATAAATATAATAATGACCTTACCTGACATCAAGACTACATCAAAGATGTATGCCTACAGCCTGAAAAAATATCTGCACGAACTTTGGGAGCCTTCCTAACACCCCCGAACCTCCTAATAAGTCGTTTGAGATGGCGCAGAAAAATCAATGTGTTGAACACAGAAAAAAAACATTCACATGATGCATGTGACCACCGAAAAAAATAGAAGACAGCCGTTTTATTTCCTGCTCTGCGACGCACGTGTAGGGGCCCGCAGCCTATTGCGTTGCATTAGACTGTTGATTTTTCATAAGGGCATCTCAAAAGCAGACAAAGGATTCCTACGCATTTTGAATACTTACTGAGGAGCTCTGAGCACTGTACCTCCCAAATAAGCATGAAAGGACCTGTTACACATGATCATTTGAGCAAACTCCTGAAGAAAGTTGTACTTTCGCAGCTCGTGTGTTACAAACTTGTGCGGTATAAAGCTTCAAAATATTAAGCGGGGTCATAAGGTGGAAAAAATGAATTACTGGTTATTCGATAAAGCATCAAAGCGTGCGATTTCTAGCATAGGCACGGTTGCCTCTCAGAAGTGGAGTGTAGCAGATGACAGAGGCGCGAGTCTATATCCTCACGTCGACGCCAGGGGACGCACTCGAACGTTTCTCCGCCCATAGACGCTGCCCTTGCTTGTGCGTTCATCTATCCATAAAATGTTTCGCCACACAATTGTTTTATGGCAAAAAATAGCACCTTTATTTGCCTAGTGTTTGAGACCGTAAAAAATGTTTTTAAGCTTTCGTTTTATTTCTTGCATAAAAAATAAAACAACCATTATTGGTGCACCGGTATGCTTATTTCTGAAAGGGTTTCAGTTCGCAGTGGTAACATGAGTGATAATTTATCGCAAAAAATGAAGAGTACTTTGGTTTATTAAACACGCTTTACGCTGAATATATATACTAATTTTAGGCAATACTGTTTGTTTCTCCCTCGGCAAAGTTATCGACGCTTAAATAAACTTTGTAGAGAATGTTCACTTTGCGTGAAGCCTTTTCTATGTGCTTTTGAGTTGTAAAGGCAATACAGCCGTGTGAGTAGAACGAGATAAACCCACCAACCAGTGATTCGTACCTCTCTTATGTTAACCGGGTTGAAAAATCCGTAGTTTGGAATATCTGAAACTGTTTCAGAAACACACAATGAAGTAAATAAGAGAGCCAACCGTAGTTTTCGGCCACCCATGGTTTCTGACTTAAGAAGCGAACCGCCGTTTTTTATACAGCAGCAGGTAAATCTTTTGGAAATATCAGGAGTTGACATTAAAACGATATGAATATGTCACTGGCCAAAGAGAAGCCGTGCGTCAGACTCAGTTTTCCATATTTACCTTTCTTTGCTAGACCACAACGGTTTCGTGCTGAAAAAAAAATGTACTTGGTTAACTTTATCAAGGAGTTCTAATGATTTTGAAGGAGAAAATTTAGTTAGCACAAGAAATCAGCATGGAATTTTGTATTTAAATCAGTATTGAATTGAACAGGACTCAAAAATACAACAGAGTAAGATGCCTAACAAGCTTCAATAGTAACAGGAACTTGGTGTAACTCAAAGCGAGCATATCGAGCGACAAAAGCTCTATTGTATTGCCTGCATAGCACAGAATTTCTTCGAACTATATAAACATGACTCTATCAATGAGCACATAATTTTCGTCGCCATCATTATCCTCATCTTCTCATAAATTTTATTTTATTTTTTACATTTGGTGAAATAAACAAAGTGCCTTGGCCGGCTATCCTAACCAGTATCGTTAGGACTATTCTGTCTCTCTCTCACACGCATTTAACAAGTGCTACTAAGAATAAAAATGTCTTCCAGAAAGGACACACATATATTGCATGGTGTTGCGATTCATTGACAATTGCTTTTAGAAGGTGACTTCGGGTGTCGCAATGAAACTTGGTAAGTGTGCCGTGTCGCGCGGAGAACCTTATACTAACCTTTTAAAGGAACGCAATTCATCGACTTGACATTCACATTTCAATGCCGAGAAAATGGCACTACAAATCCTGTCGACAAATTCAACTGCAAAACTTTGTCATATGCAGGTTTCAAGATTTTCAGAAAGAGGGAGAAGACAATAAATATGTTTAATTTCGAGCACTATGGTGCAGGATTGCGAGAGCACTGGTGGGGGGCGTCCGCTAGTCCGATATGCCATGGTCCTTGCTAGCTGCTCCATCCTCTCTATCAGTATGCGCTGGGTCTAAAGGTCCGAGCTGGACAGCTGGTTCACCCACTCCCCGTACGTGGGATGGCGATTAGATGTGAGGTATGGAGAGTGTTGGCACTCCCAAACCAGATGGTACAGGGTGCCTGGCTCGGGGGAAAGTGACAGGTAGTATAATACTGTGTGAGATAGATATCGTGGAGGAGGGGTCAGTGCCGGTGGAAGCTGGTCTGTAGCCACCGGAGTGTTGTCGCTTCGAGTCTGGAAAGGTGGAAGTTGGGTGGAGGGAACGGTTAACGCTCGTGTCGAAAGTGAGGGAGAATATCTGCATAGCTGTTCAGTGGGGGGGGGGTGGGCTCTCCGTGTCTTGGCTCCCTTTGGAAATGGCCCGGATTGTGTGTACTCCGGCAGCGGCGTGTGCCGCCTCATTTCCGTCGAGAGACTTGTGTCCAGGGGCCCAAACGACATGGCTGTCGGGTATCTGGGGGATGGTGATATTCGGCCGACGTGGTAGTTGTGGCATGGTACTTACGAGTACGTAATGACTGCAACCAATACGCTGGGCCTTCTGGCTGCTAGGGCGATAGCCATTTCCTTAGCGGCGTTTTTAAAAGTTGTGTATATCGTTGTGGCTGTGACTTCGGTTCCCTGGCGGTTCATAACCGAGACTGCATGGGCGGGTTTGCGGGCCTAGCGTGCAGGGTCCGTGTATCGTGTCGTAGGGTTCCACGCCTGCTTCTTCGTAACCGCATCGAGCCGTGTAAGGGTGGCTCGTCCGGTAGATGTGAGCTCGAGTCGTGTGGTTTTAGAAAAACGATGAGCTTCGTGCAATTTTTCGAAAATGTTGTGTGCCCCTGCTTAGAGCAACTTGCGCGTGGCTGTTGAGGGTGGCAGGCGTAGGGTGAGTTTGTATGCTTTGCTTATAAAAGCATTGAGTTTTTCTTTATCGACAGATTTGAGAGCCAGGTAAGGTGTTGCGTAGTTAAGACGACTGATCAGTATTGGTTGTGTTATCCTGGGAGTGTCTTTCTCCTGAAAGCCGTAGCGGCGGTTGGCGATGCGTCCCACGAGCTGTGTAGGTTGTGTGAGGGTGCATTTTAATGCAGTAAGGTTTGAGTGCCGCTCCCATTTTTGGATATGCTGAGACGGAGTATGCGGAGGTGGGGACTGTAGGTACTGCTAGGTGTTTGATCGTAAACTCCGGATCGGGGATTGGGTCTGTTGTTTTCTGTAAGACCGGGCACAGAGCTTGAGCAGGGCTGATTTTTCTGGGGCGCCTTCCAGTGCACGTTGCTCGGAGGTATGTTTGTGTGGCGGGTTTGGCTTGCTGAAGTCGTGTTATTGGGCGCCAGTGCCGCCGGTGGGGAGCCACAAGGTGAGGTCGTTAGTTTAAAGTGCAATGCGTGAATTGGGGATTGCTGCAAAGAGCGCTGGCAGATTTTTCATAGCTAAGTTGAATAGTAATGGTGAAACGACCGATCCTTCTGGGGACCCCTTGGGTGCCATTGGGAATGGGTTGGAACGGTTGACGCCCAATGCCTATCGTTACCGCGAAGTCAGTGAACAGGCGATGTGGGAAAATATACATTTCCAGCAGTTGTTAGAGGCAATACCTTGCTAGATAGCAGGGTGAGTTACGTTATCAAATGCTCTTGTTGTGTCTGGGGCTAGTATAGATTTTTGGTCTGATTTTTCATGGTATTCGGAACGTCGTCTTTAATTTGTAATAGGATGTCCTGTGCCGATGAGTGTGGGCAAAAGGCGTTCATCGTATGTGGGAAATACCGGTTTTTTCGACGTGGCGTGACAACCCGTTGTACACCATGTGTTCGAACAGTTTTCGGACACAGAAATTGAGAGAGTTGGGGCGGAGGGTCTGTGCAGTTAGCGATTTGTTAGGATTCAGTATGAGGGTGGTTTCAGCGTACTTTCATTTTGGGGAGGGAGGTCTAGCCCCCGAATGTGAGTTGAAAAATTTCAGAAGGTTTTCAAGCGGAATGTAATCAAGGTTCCGAAGGAGCATCTTGCGTATCTGGTCTTTTCCTGGGATTGTGTTTCGGTTTAGATGGTGAACGGCTGCTTCTATTTCAGCCATGGAAAAGGCGCGTCCATGTCTGAATTGGGTTTTCCCGTGTATGATGGAAGTGTCAGAGTAGTAGTGGGAATAGGGGCTTTAAGCGGTTGCTGAAGCTCTCGCAATAGATCAGATTGTGTACGCTGGTAATTATGTATGTGGTGGATTTTGATTCCGTGCTGCCTAATAAGGATCGGAGTAAGTGCCAGGTCCGTGGGGTGTCGAGCGTGCCGTGAAGTTGGTCGGATAACTTATTCCAGTTTTGTTGGCTATGTTGTTTAGCGTATGCACCTGCCCCTGCAGCAATTCTAGCAATGCGGATGCAAAGTTTCTCATTTGTTTTTTCCTTTTCCACATCCGAAGCAGGCCTTCTCAGAAATCCAAAGATGGAGCAGGTAGCGTCAGTGGCTAGAGTTTCTTGGGTTAGGGCACTTTCTTTCGTGTGGTTCTTAGCCGTGTCAAGTAACCAGTTGGACCCAGTCATCTTGGTTAGGGATGGTGTCGGCTGGGTTTTCGTCTCCAAAGTCGCTCCAGTTAGTGAGTTTTGTGGTGCCGATGCGTCAATTAGCGTGTCTTGCGTGCGCAGTTTTCAGTTCTGTAATATGGTGATCGCTCCCGAGTGTTTCGTCAAATTGCGCCCAGGTGGCACTTTTGATAATATATGTGAAGGTGAGGTCAGGGCTGGTGTCTCGGGAGATGGGGTTACCAATTCTTGTCGGGGGGTCTGGGGTGTTTCCCGAATGCAGAAGGTTCCGAAGTATTCCATCATACAGTGGTTTATCTTTCTTTGTGTCCTTGACGCGTACCAACGCCAGATGTTGTGCATTGATGTCGCCAAGGGCGATGATATTTTTCCGCGTGTGCACTGCAGCATGGTTTTAAGAAGTTCGTCGATGCCGGTAAGGGGTTTGTTTGGGTGGCTATATATGTTTTATACAAATGGACGGGCTTGAGCTGTCTTGCTTGGAATGATTTCTACAAGTGCTTGGTCAATTAGAACTGGCAAATTGTTGGTTTGGGCTGTTTGAGTTGACTGTACAACAATAGCGGTAGAATTTTCACGAGGCTGATGTTGTAAAAAGACACCAAACGGTAAATAAAATTTTGTTTAGCTAGCCTTCCTTTATTTCCTTTCATTGAGGCATCTGTTCGAAGAAGAAAGATCAGTTTGTTTGGTGAGATATATCTAAACACACATTCAATTCTCTCTCCCGTCTCCAGTAATTTGTTTGTATAGTACACTTTGCGTTACAAAGTGGGAGCGAGGAACGGGTGTGGTAGAGAGCTTTAGCAGTTGGTGTTAGAATAGCCGGTCTAGCAAGACGCTCTCACGCTGGCAACAATGGCTTTGACGTCTCCAAGAAACGGCCGACCCCGACAACGTTTTTGGGGCCGATAACGTTTGCTTGGACCTCTGGGTTTTGGTCGGATGAAACGAGAAATGCTTTATTACGAACGAGGAAGGGGACCCCCTCTAGCATCCACCCGCCAAACTGCCCGTCAAGCGGACCAAAATCGAAGCTATTATTATGTCACAGCCGCTGTTTTGAATAACATGCAACAGTGGCTGCCCTTCTATACGCTGCTCAGGAGGGCACCTTCCCCTCACCTCATCTGGCGATCATGTGCACATCATACTGTTTCCTCGCGCTCGAACCTGCTGTGAAAAAGCAATTTATTTCCAGCACTCATGTGGAAACTGCTGTTAATGTTGGTTCTCTCGGTCACAAACTTATCAGGGGCAATGTTAAGTGACAGACGCTTTGGAGACTATTGATCAAGAGTAAAAGGTTGGCGTTGTTGATTACCTACCTGAAGGTAGTGCACGGGACATTTTACGGGCAATAAAGTCGGTGGGATGCGGGTACTATCTACCGATGACTCTTCGCTTAGCGGCTAACTAAAACATAGAGGCTCAGGTTGGTCACCTATCTCTTGTATGTAGTGTAGTTTCCGGCTTTCTACCGGGGGTAATGCTTGAAGAAGCTCGGTCGTACACCGTCGTCATCGCTTAATTCGGCATATCGCGCACTAATGCTTCTCCCAGAGAATAGTAAAAGCTTAATTTCTGAATAAAGCATAGAGAACAGCCTATTTAGTAATGACTAACGGCGGTAGTCGTTGGTTTATAATTGGAGCTGCTCGCTGAATCCTTTTGTTTGCAAAACTTTTATGTAAAATCGATCACTTAGGAACTGTTGATCTCAGAAACGCAGTTCTAGATTCTTTTCCGATAAACCCACGCCGTTAACACTTTTTTTACCTAACCAACCGCAGTACCAAAATACCTTCAGTGTATGGGAGCTATATTTCGCGTTTTTCGCTTCAAAAATTTCTAACAAAACATTTGCCTGAATAGCGTTTTTATTATATCGGCACCGTAATCAATCAATAAGAGCGATTTTTTTCCAACCCTTAGTGTCCCTTCATAAAACCCAAATTCTCAATCTTACAATCACTCGCTTCCGCATACTCCATCATCTTACAGCGCAATTTCACATAGGTGTAATAGTTTCAAAACAAACCACTGGGCTTCGAACATTTTATCGCAGTTGCCAGAATAACATTGAATTCTCACCTAGTTTACAGCCAATGTTTCCTACAAGCATGCATTGGGATATATTTGAAATAGTGTTCAGGAGATCTCCAAATATATAGGTGTAATAGTTTAAAAAAAACCACTCAGGCTCGAAAGTTTTATCGCCGTTGCCACAATACCATTGAATTCTCACCAAGCACACAGCCAATGTCTCCTACAAGCATGCATTAGAACATCTTCGAAAGACTGTTCAGGAGATCTCCAAATATTCGGTACGTTGAGGCGGCCATTCACCGCGTTAAACCTCCCTTCCAAGATTTGTAAACCAAAAGAGTACCAATTAAACTCTCTAACTGCCATAAACAAATGTTCCACAATCACAGAAGTCGCACATCCCCAATTGCTTTCAGTACTGCTCTCAGTACTCCTGAATATTCAGTAAGCAGTTTTCCCGTATTTCATGCTGCCTTGTTACCATTACACCAGTGGCATCATAGCACCTTGAGCCACTTGTATTCAACAATGCTTCGTCACCCACGTGAACACTGCATTCTACATTCTCTGCCGATTCACTTTGCACACCTTAACACGCGACTTGGGACTTCTGCTGCAGTTCATTTTTTCACTAGCCCTTCCCTATAAGAAGCAGGGGGGGTGGCACGCCAGCAAACCATCACCTTAACAATGGTCATATGGCGTCGGAAAACCTTGCTAGTTTGCGGTGGGCCAGTTTTCGCAATACGTGCTGCGTAATATCTGTGCATATTGAGAGACGACGGTTGGCGTGGCCGTTTATTCCAACGTTCGGGCCAAGGAAGGAGATCAAGCGGTGATGATGATTATTTACAGGTGATGATGATGCCGAGCCCATCGGGGCTAGCACTGATGATAGTGGGTGATTACGAGGGAGCGCCGGTAACATAACCCAAAGTACTGGGAGCGTAGTGACTGGGTCTCACATAATTTCCCCTCCGCGAGCGGAAGCGGCCTCCTGGCCGCGAGTCAGACGGTGGTACGGCGGTTCAATTTCTTCAGCCGGGATACATGAACGATTTCAGTATCACGGCGACGGCGGTCTGTAGGCGGAGTTACCAGCGTGATGCGATAATTGACAGGAGAAGTCTCTTCTAAGATTTGGTAAGGGCCAAGAAAACGGTGGAGGAACTTCTCGCACAGTCCGGGGACGCGAACGGGTGTCCATAGCAACACTTCATCCCCGGGCCGGAACCGCACAGAGCGATGCTTCACGTCGTAGCGGGTTTTCCGTTCGTGCTGCCGAATTTCTGTTCCACGTCGCGCGAGGTCTCGACAGTGGGCGAGCCGAGAAACGTACTGCTCATGCGATGGTGCATCAGAGGCGACAGGAGCGTAGAAAAAACTGGATTCAAAAGTAATCGATGGGGAGCGGCCAAAGACGAGAAAGAATGGTGAATAGCCGGGAGTCTTTTGCTTTGCGGAGTTGTAAGCGAAGGTTACAAAGGGTAGGATAACGTTCCAGTTGCGATGATCAGGACTAATATACATGGATAGCATGTCCGACAGTGTTCTATGAAATCGCTCAGTCAGACCATTTGTCTGGGTATGGTAGCTGGACGTTGTTTTGTGGGCCGTGTTCGAAGCACACCGAAGCTCTTCAGCAACGGTTGAGAGAAAAACCCTGCCGCGGTAGCTCAGAAGGACGCGTGGAGCTCCATGGCGCAAAATTATGTTGTGTAGGATGAAGTCTACCACTTCTGCGGCGGTGCCAGAGCGAATAGGTGCAGTTTCGGCGTACCTAGTCAAATGATCTACGGCCGTAACTATCCATTGGTACCCACATTGGGTCGCAGGTGGCGGTCTATACAAGTCGATGCCAACGGTCTCAAAGGGAGCCGAAGGACAAGGAAGAGGCTCCAGTACACCGGTCGGAGGAGTAGTCGAACGTTTGCGGGGCTGGCAAGAGGCGCACGAGCGGACGTACTTGGCCACAGCTGCAGAGAGGGCAGGCCAAAAGTAGCGGCTACGTATTCGCTCGTATGTTTTTGCGACGCCAAGGTGCCCAGCGGTTGCCGCATCATGATATTCTTCGAGGATACGACGTC
This sequence comes from Haemaphysalis longicornis, assembly GCF_048455015.1. NCBI lineage: Eukaryota > Metazoa > Arthropoda > Arachnida > Ixodida > Ixodidae > Haemaphysalis > Haemaphysalis longicornis. Next base: position 177,104,274 of record NW_027526407.1, read on the forward strand.
GAAGTGGACCAGGTACTGCAGGGACCCATTTGTTGCCATTGGGATGGTAATTTTGGCGGTAAAGGACACCATGGAGGAGTTGAAACTTGGCGAGTTGACGACGTGCACGGCTGGTCGGAGGTGGCACACGACCGTCGAGGTAGTCCATGATTGGGCGGCAGTATGCGTCTGCTCGCTGTAGCGAGGGCAAGTCACCGTGTCCAGCATAGGTAGGGAAAGTGATGGGTGCCAAAGGGACATCGTGGTGAAGTCTTTTCTGGAGAGCAGTCGACGGAGAAGACAATGGGCAACGAGACAGAGCGTCTGTGTCCGTATGCTTCTTTCCGGACTTATACGTCACGGAAAAATCATATTGTTGGAGGCAGAGAATCCAGCGACCAAGGCGCCCAGACAGGTTTTTTATGGAAGAAAACCAGCATAGTGCATGCTGATCTGTGACCACTGTAAAGTGACGGTCATAAAGGTAAGGCCGGAATTTTTGAACAGCCCAAACGATGGCAAGGCATTCCTGTTCTGTAATGGAGTATTTCTTCTCGGCGGGTGTCAACGAACGACTAGCGTAGGAAACGACCCTCTCCCGGAGCTGAGCATAACTTTGAAGGAGAACAGCGCCGATTCAGTGGTCACTTGCGTCTGTGTGGAGGATAGCGGCCTTGCTTTCATCAAAGTGGCAGAGTACCGGGCTAGACGTCAAGGCGGCTTTCAATGCCTCAAAAGCTTGTTGGCACTCATTCGACCAAACGTAAGCTACGCCGGACTGTAGGAGCTGGTTGAGGAGGGCCGCAATGGTGGCAAAGTTCCTGACAAAGCGACGGAAATACAAGGCCAACCCGAGAAAACTGCGCCGATCTTTTTGTTGGCATAGACGCGGAAATCCGACAACGGCAGCGATTTTGTCGGGGTCGGGTTGTACCCCGTCCTTGCTAACGACATACCCGAGTACCTTGATAGTTTTGGTCGCAAAACGACATTTTTTTAGTTGAGCTGAAGTCCAGCATAGGAGATGCACGTAAGCACTTCGTCCAAGCTTTGGAGATGCTCAGCCAATGTCGAGGAAAAGACCACCACGTCGTCAAAATAGCAGAAACAGGCCTTCCATTTTAGTCCTCTGGGCACTGAGTCCATCATCCGCTCAAACGTTGCCGGGGCATTGCACAAGCCGAACGGCATGACATTAAATTCATATAGGGCGTCGGGAGTAGCAAACGCCGTCTTTTCCTTGTCGGACTCGTGCATCGGTATCTGCCAGTAACCAGAACGCAAGTCAAGGCTCGAAAAGTATTCGGCTCCTTGAAGGCAGTCCAGGGCGTCGTCGATACGGGGCATAGGGTACACATCCTTTTTGGTAATTTTGTTGAGGGCCCGTTATCTACACAAAAACGCACGGAAGCGATCTTTTTTCTACACCAGGCCGACTGGGGAAGGCCAAGGACTGGATGAGGGCCGAATAACGTTACGCTGCAGCATGTCGTTCACGTTCTCCTCAATTACTTGCCGTTCTGATGGGGAGACTCGGTACGGGCGGCGGTGAACAATAGTTGATCCATCAGTTGTGATGCGATGCGTAGCTGCAGGGGTGCGAGGAAGGAACTTTGAATCGGTATCGAACGAGGCACGGTGCTTGTGTAAAAGTTCCAGTACTGAGGATTTCTGTGATGGGGTAAGGTCCGGACCGAAGGTGACCGCAAGAGGCGACGTAGAGGAAACGGTCGTAGAAGGCCCACTGCCTGTGGAAAGAGTACCAGACGGAAGGATGGACACGTCGTCGGCAGAAACAGAAGCAATCGCACAGCCTTGCGGGAGCAGAACCGCTTCGGAGGTTGTATTACGCACAGGGATAAAGGCGCGCCCTCGGGAAAACGTACCAGACAATCGGCTACTGCAAGACCTCGTGAAAGGAGGCGGCCGCACGGAATGGCCAGCACATCGCCGTCAACGATTTTGTCAGCGGAAACTGAAGGAATGTGCTCTTGGCGGGCGGGCACAACGTGATCGGTACGTAGCACCAGACGAGGCGTACTTGTTTCCGGGACAGCTGAGTGATGAACGTCTGTGATGCTAATAGCAGGAGTGCGGCAACAAATAACAGCGGAAGTCGACGAAAGGAAGTCGCAACCAAGAATAAGCTTATAGGGGCACTCCGAGATCACCGCACACTGAACGTGATGACACAGCCCGTCGATAGAAACGCGTACCGTGCAGAAGGCAGAAAGTTGGATGGACGTGTCGTCCGCACAACGTAATAACTGGCCACTGTATGGGGTTTTTACCTTTCGTAGTCTCTTACAAAAGTGAGCTCGAATAATACTTGCTGCAGTGTCCACCAAAGCTCCGATATCGTTAACTTCAACTGATACTAACAACAAGCTCGATGGGTGTTCTGGAGGAGTTGCTAATGTACCGATAGATGCAGTTTCCCCTCCAAAAACTGCATGACTTAGTTTTCCGAGAGGTGGGTGGGGTCATGCACGACAGGGCGAAGCGGAGAGACAGATCGTCGAAATGGTGATGGGGAACGACGTCGCGACGCACGAGAATTGGTTAGGGACTCGGAAGTGGCAGGAGGAGAGGACCGCCGTGGCGGAGATGGGAAACCCCTCTGGTGGTAGCCGTAACGAAGGTTTGGTCGGTCACGTTCGTACGCGTCGTAGCCACGTCGCTCATCAATTAAACGCCTCCTACAGAACCGGGAAATGTGCCCGCGAATTCCGCAGTAAAAACACACCGGCCTGTTGAAAGAGGGCTGAGGGCGCTGCGGTCGCCATGCTGGATAGTAAGGCTGCGGCCCAGGGACCGGTTTGACCGCTGCCACATAGCCAGAAACTGGTTGGGTGGGGACGCCTGCCACGGACAGAGGCGGCCTGCCAGCCACTTCGGAATAGGATGGCGTGACTGGAGGAGGGGTAAGGTCGGTGGGAAGTCTTCCGTGAGTACACGCGGTAAGCTCCTCTCTAATTATCTCTCGCAGGTTAGGTGTACCCGAGTAGGGACTGGTAGAAGAGACGTGCACAGAGGTGCGGCCCTCAAGTTCTTCCCGAATACGTTCGCGTATTATAGCTCGGAGGTCCTCATCGCCGCTGTTCCGGGCCACGGTACCCTGCTGAAGACGGAGCGACTGAAGGTCGTCCAGGCGTTGGTACGCTGTCCTCACATCCGAAACTGTAGTCGGATTCTGAAAGGCCAGTGCATTAAAGGCGAACTGGCCGATCCCTTTCAAGATGTGGCGCACGCGATCAGCCTCCGTCATGTCTTTGTTGACCTTTCGGCACAGGGCCACAACATCTTCAATGTACGACGTGTACGTCTCACAAGGATGTTGGAAGCGTCCCTTCAGCTTCTTTTTCGCGATGTCTGAGCAGGCCGAGGAAGAGCCATTAATCTGGCGCAGCTACGTGGTGAAATCGTTCCAGTCATTTATGCGGTGCACATTGTTCCGGAACCAGGTTTTGGCCACTTCGTCCAGGGTCCACGAGACGTTTTCAAGCTTCGCGCGGTCGTCCCACCTGGTAAAGGCGCTGACGCTTCGAAGGTATCCACCCACTCGTCGACGTCCTCATTACGAATGCCAGCGAACATCGGTGGATCCCGCTGGCGGCTGGTGACGAAGTACGGCGGGACGGCGGCTGAGCCCGCCCCACCGGTTCCGCTGCTGGTTCCGCTGCCGGTACCGCTGCCGTTCCGGTGGCACGTTCCGCTGTCATAGGCATGGCGTCTCGCAGCAAGCGACGACCTGAACGGAGCTCCAGGGGTGCACTCAGAGATGGAGGACGAGGGGTCAAGACGCACGCTCCACCACTTGAGAGACGACGGTTGGCGTGGCCGTTTATTCCAACGCTCGGGCCAAGGAAGGAGATCAAGCGGTGATGATGATTATTTACAGGTGATGATGATGCCGAGCCCATCGGGGCTAGCACTGATGATAGTGGGTGATTAGGAAGGAGGGCCGGTAACATAACCCAAAGTACTGGGCGCGTAGTGACTGGGTCTCACAATATAAAGAAATAAATAAACAAAAAAAGAATATGCCTAGCAGTGACGCTTCCGGGGCTCCTGGATACCGTTAACACCTTTTTTTACCTTCGCTTCCTCCACAGCCCCAAAGACCGTTCCTTTAAATGGTGTTTATTCCTTCGCTTTTGCGTCCCCGTGTGTAGGTGATTGACCAACGATGTTGATTATAGCAAGTCCTGGTACTTCTCCAAATGGTTATGACAGCTCGGAAATAACGCCTTTCTTAACACACTCCGCAATTGCGTGGATCTTCCCACTATGCCTATGCAAGCAATGAAAACATGGAAACGTTGAGCGTGATTTATCAAGAACGTTTTTTCAGTGCTGAAAGAACGGATTTGCTAAATCAAGATGAATACACCGGCGGGATGCTTGGTACAGGGTGGTAAACAAAATAACAGAATAGTTACCAAGCAGTGTATATAGAAACACTCAATTACGACACATCTGAGTCGAATGCCCGTTTTCATTTGTCATTTCCCGGTACGCTATAGCCTAATATCGAATCCAACAAAAAGTTTAGGTTTGCTGTATCTATTGGATCTATTTATGCTCTCCAAGCGAACGATGAAGGTACAGAAAAGCACTTTTGGTAATAAAATTTCGGGGGATGCCCAAACGTTCTGGGAATAAGAGCGCGAAAGCGTATTTACAGCTAATATTGTTCCGCTTTTCAACAGTTTTTTTCTGTTAGGCCGCGCTGAGCAGCTTTAGAGTATGTTGGCCGCAGGCGGGTGCACCCTTCACCAAAAGTATCGAAGACGTCGCGGGTCAGCCTAAGCACGTTAGCATGACTTCCTGTGAACAATACCCATTCAAAAGGTTGTCAATTCGGACGAATTCAAATGTTTCACAAAAATGTTCATAAGTGTCGCTGACTAGTTTATTTTGAGTCAAAGCTGCAAAGGAATTCAAGAGCATGGCCTTTTTCTTTTAAGCTGTTTCCTGAGACACAAGCGTCCATTTTGGAGCGTTCCACGTGGTCACATGTAGGTGGTAGTCGATAGAATTTCCGGAGTGCTAGAACCGGAAGCTTTCTGTTCCAATTGCTGAAGAAAAACTCAAGGATGTGGCTTTCTATAGAAGCACACATCAAACATTTAATATTATCTGAAGCGCCGTTAAGCTGCTTGAAAATGCTCAGTTTTACTAGGGTCTCTTAGATCATACACAAAAAAAATGGAAATCTGTCCGGCTGTGTATATTACCACCGTAATGGCTGCAGGCACTGGATACGGCAGGTTGACGAGTGCCCCTTCCCAATTCAGCCGAATGAGGTGCGGCGACGGGGCATTGTTTGCTGGCATGCGGAGTTTACCTTGCGGTACCAGACGCATCTCCTCACCTCTTGAAGCTGCTTTGACATACCTCCCTTGAGAAAAGTGCAAAGCCCCAATTTGCGGCCCTGAGAAGCGGGTATGGGAAGGGGGCTGTGAAGTTGAAAATTTTAATTTCCAGTAAATAATTCCTACAGGTTCGGGAGAAAGCCGGTGGGTATCTTGTTGGCACAAATAAAGTTTTTGAAGTTACAGCTGTGTGTCGGGTGTTCCCGTGCTGCTCATTTCACTCAGGTCTTCCTGCCTCCTGGTCAGTATATACCGTTCCCGATCCGTAAGCGGTGTGGGTAAAGTATATGCACGCTTTATTAGACAAAGCGTGAATTGACGCACTGAGGCTGTTTCCAACTGTTGAACAGAAAGTATATATCTTTACGGGGTATTTCTGCATTGTTTTTGTTGGGCGTGATTCTGCACACGGCGCCATCCTCCTTCAACTCCAGCAGCTCGGGAGCTGCCTCGTTACGGGTGGTGTAACCTTCATGTGCAGTTGCCCCGTTCTTCGTCTCAGTGAGCAGATTTGTACCACGCTTTTGGCAATTTATATCGATAAACATTTATGAGATTTTTCTTTCTCCAATTATACGGGTTCCCAATGAGCTATCATAAAACTATCATATAATGAATACTTACTACGAGGTAACTGAGTTTTCTGAACGAAGGAATATAATGACGAGAAAGGAACAGCAATTGTCGAACTTAGGGAAACTGGCGGTTAAAAGTGCCAGAAACGAGCATTCACTTCATCCTCTTTTCAGGAACCAATCAGATCTTTTTTCCGAGACAAGGCGCTTGAATATACCATCTGGCGTTCGAATAACAGAAGAACTGGCGTACTTTCTTGTCGGAGCTGGAGCTTCCAACCAGAGCTTCCTGCCAATTTGACAAAAATGCATCGCAACAGATGGACGTTGAGCAGTGCTGCCGGTGCCACCATAGTAGGCTGCAAAATTGAACTGAAAACGGCTTGCCACTGTTTGTCACATTTGGAGCGCGGATGCTCGGAGTCCAGAGTATTGCAAATACCATCGTGTGAATACCGTAGCCAATACACAAGGTGAGCTGGGGTAGCCTAGAGTGGTCTTACGGAATCCCCTGTCTTTTATGTTACTGCTTGCAAACACATTACGAGATTTCAGGCTCTAGTAGTACCCGAATCTTTTTGGCTACCCCCGCCATTGTTCCATTTTGCACCTTGCGGCTCCTATATAACAAGACATTTCTCGCAGTGTATACTAGGTACGGTGATATTGGAACGGTGTTTTAACATCTGTTTGATGGAGGCCCTGGTAATATCAAGAGAGCATTCGTCACAAGGATAACAAAATTGTCATATCAAATCAAACCTTTATTTTTCTATTGAGAAAGAGAGGTAATAAAGTGGCGCACCTATTGCATGGGAGGAGGGTTACATTCCCGCCCCCATTCACGACTCATGTTCCCTTCACTAATTTTTTACACCGTTTGTGTTTTTCATGCAGGTCTCTGCTGGAATACGCCTCATCGAAGCAAAGGACAATGAGGCGAGCATTGTGCAGACCTGAATCTACTGTTTTGCAGGAGTCGACGTGCATGAGTTGTCTGCGAGATTCCCCTTTGTGGGAGGGTCCGATCAAAAATATTAACCCAGGGACAGCGCCGTAGCCATTACTAGAGAGACTTCCAGAACTTCAGACATAACTTAGATAATGGACATTAAGCTTTTCATCGAGCATTTAAGAGGGCACCCGGCAATCGATGTCTCCTACGCTCGTCAGCTGCGCCTAGGTGCAGCGGGTAACACCATTCGTGTTTACAGTCAAACGCTTGTATAACGAAGCGTGCGGGACCGTGGTAATTGTTCATTATACAAGTCACTTCGCTATATGCATCGCGAGATAAATTGACACCCTATAAAGCAGATAAGCATATATAAGAAGCAGAAGTTTATTCCATCTTACAAGAAGATGAAGGTTACAAAGCAAAATTATACAGACGAGGGTCCCATAGTCGAGACTGCACCAGGATCCTCGGTTAAATATTACATAGAAGAATAAAACACAGTGGAAGCCTCTAGAATCATATTATACTGTGGCATATTATAGAGCTATATGCATTGCAGAGGAGTAATGTAAATTATAAAAAAAAATATTGGCAATATAGCAATACAAAATAGGTAGTATATTTAGGGCGGACTTGAAAGGGAAGAAAAAAAAGACAAATAGAATAACAGGAAACGCAATATTATACATGTAAAACTATAGTAATATTCAAAAGAACACTAAGAAATTTTCCCGAGATACAAAACGCTAAACCGCGGGTCTAGGTGAAATTTCTAAACACCCTATGCCACAAGAAACAAAAGCAGGCATAATTACATTCACACAGTATAAGAAAACACGATGAAGCAAAAAGGAAAAGAAGTGCAGCAATACAAACATAAATTCAGCGTGAAAAAACAGCACGCAAAAGTGCAACGAATAATACTCAAAAATACACAAAAAATTTCACTATGCCTGTTCTGTACCATTCAGCACTCCAGAAGAAACTTTTTAATAAGCCTCTTAAATGATAATAAAGATGATAGAGCTTCAATTTCATCGGGCAGGCTGTTGTAGTTTGCAATAACTGAAAAATGCGAATGCATGTTACCGTAGTTATTGGAATAAAGTAAGCAAATAATTAGAAATAGCCTTTAATGTTGTTTTGCAGGTTTAGCAGAATTAGCTGCAGCATCCCCGTGTGGTAGCGGCCTTTAAGGGACCGTATGATCCCTTGGTCCAATGGCTGCCGCCCCGACGTGCAATTCGGCGGCAGAAAAATCACTTCCGCGTGATTTAGCACCGGGACCTTGTTGTGTGCGGCGCAGTTGTCGATGAGAAGAGCAATCTAGCGATTCTGAAGGCGCATTGTTTTCTCCAGTTGCAAAAGCCAGGTTTGGAGAAAGTCCGCCGTCATTTAGGCCTTTTTGCTCGCAACTTAATCTGCTGGAAGGCTACGCACGCCCTTAAAGCATCGTGGCTTTACCGACCTCCCAATCACTAGCGGCTTCAGCTTTTCAGTCCCTGCTGCATTGCAGCAGAGCAGCACAATCAGACGTTGCTTGGACTTTTTTCCCCCTTTGCAGCGATCTGTTTTCTCGCAGAGGGTCTTCTGAGCTAGCAATTCATAAAGAGCAGTTTCGTCGGCAATTAATGTGTCTTCCGGCCTGTACTCCTGCAGCACTCTCAGCAGTTCTGACTCACGCCAATTGTCGGCGAGATCGTGCGGTGTGTCGGCCTCTTCGCCAGCCACAGTCTTGAAAACAATGCCATGTCGTTGTTTAAAGCTTCTCAGCCAGCCACTCGTCGCTTTGAAGTCCGCTTCATCCACACCGGGGGCGAAAGCAAACTGTTTGGCCTTCTGACACAGCACCGGCAAGCTGACAGGAATCTTCCTTGCACGTACATCGGCAAACCACGTGTAGACGGCGGCGTCATCATCCTGAAATGTGGCTGCACGGATCCGCTTCCTTGACGGGTCCATTTTATGGTGTGCCACTTGCTCCTGTATCTTTTATTTGTCCTTAAGGAACGTCGACAAGTCCATGCGCTGATACCGTACTCCTCGGCTACGTCCTTTTTTTTCCAGCCGCTCTGCATGGCACTGATGATCTTCATCTTCTCATCGAGGCTGAATTGTCGTCGCTTTTTAGTCCCTGCAACTTCGCCTGCACTAATCGCGATTCCAAGACGCTGCAACTGAAACACGGCACAATCGAACAACCACGCTACAGACCACATCAGCAGCAGACTCGCTTCTCTCCGCAGTCAGGCAGTGCGCGCATGCGCACACTTAGCTGACTATTCTTACGCCGTTTTTCTGCTGCCGCCTCCCCAAGACTAGCCCGAAAACTCTCCTCCAAATCATTGTTGCCCTTTGTCCTTTCCTTCTCGCAACCGCCCTGTCATTCTAAAAAAAATTCTCAAATGTACACTTTTCATTCCAAATTTGCTTACCGATCGCCCTTTTCCTTCTTTCTTCTCGCTTTTTTCTTCACCAAGTGCAAGTGCTCCGGGGACAGCAGAAAAGCCAGTCATGACTTGGGACCACGCCTACGTACCGTGCCTGTTTTGTGCCATTTCTCATTTTATTTATTACACTAAAGACCCTGCTCCGACGACGAAACTCGGTCCAGACTGCTTTTCCACCGGTAGGAAAACAGTGAAGGGAGCGGAAGAAAAGGAAGGCCACCCAGCCTGGAAGTTCCGAGGCGACATGGAAATTGTTTGTCGATGTCTTCCGCGCTCCCATTTTGGCTATTCGCAGTGTAGTACGGAACGGCGTTTTAAGGAACGGCGTTCCTGGAACTAGTTCCTTTTTGGAGGAACGGAGGAACGCCACCGTTTTATTACGGGTCGGCGGAACTGTAATGGTAACTCGTTACGTTTTTGAAGGAACGGCAGGAACGGCGTTCCTGCCGTTACATCGCTACGATTTGGCTGTTTTTGATGCCAAGGTTCGAGTACAAAAATCCACAAAGTGCTACTGCGTTTCTCTTCTTATAAGATGGTCAGTTTGCCCGCCCTTCAGCCGTACGTGCTTCCTCGAAAGTCAAAGGCAGAAGAATAACCACGCAGCAGGCCGCAGCTTGTGCTTGCTTTCATGCTGGTTGCTTACACGGCGTTCGACGGGTGAATAGCGTAGCCGCGAGAATGCTTTTCACCCTTCATCGTTTGTCTGGGGAGGCCAGAATGCGCGTCTGGCCGCTAGAATTGTTCCCTGGCGGGGAAAGAATAGAGAGTTTTAGCAGTCTGCCCGTTCTGTCGTATGCATTGTTACTGGGTTGACGGGGATCCGGCTGGGCACTTGGGCATTCGTCGCGGTAGGGGGATTAGTTCCGCGGGCCTGCCACTGCCTGCGGGCCTGCGAGCCTGCCTGCAGAGGAGTGTCACTTGAGCTTTACTATTGCGTCGACTGGACTTCGAAAACTTGAAGACGATTGTTGCCGCTCTCGTCACCCTAGCCTATTCATTTTTTTTGCTCCTTATAATGGGAGGAAGCGATGTATAACTGGGGTGTCCATGATATGCGCGACGTGATGAGTTAATTCCCAAGGAGGCGACTGAAGGCGCAGAAAGAGCGATTCCTGGAGTAGGGGCGCCGTCGATATATGACCGCGACGCGCGGAAGGGCGTAGACAGCAAACGATAGTGGCCATTGTGGTCTCAGCGGCTCTTGGGTGGCTTTTTGTGTCACATTATAGAGGTTTCGTGCGCCCATGGTGAATGTAAAGTTTTTTCTCTGTTTTAAACGCGAAGTGTGCAATGTCATTGTTCTGAATGTATCACCCAATTCCCTGCGAAAGCCTCCACTAAGAGGCTAGCAGTATGCTCTAAATAAAAAGAAAAATTCACTGCGGTGACGCTTCGGAGACCATGAACTCCACCACGCCAGTAGGATTTTCAGGGGAAACAGAAAATTATATGGCTGAAAAAAAATCTGTACGAGATTCAAGCGTAGCCTACAGGCGGGAGTAGGGAGGGGCGGGCGGCGCTAGAACAAAAAAATAAAATGTGGTAAATGTAGGCTTGTTAACATTAAACGAAGGTTGGTTGTCCCGAACACAATGGTTGGAATTTGTATGCACAACTGGTACGCGCTTAATCAGTATTTAGGACATTAGAGCCTACGGCTGTTTTCCAAAAGGCCCGTTTTCCTCCCCGACAATATTGTTACGAGGCGAGGACGCGGAAGAGAAGAATGTATTTAAAGTATTTACACTATTTACAGGAAGAAAGGCTGGGCTGCCGCTAACATCAGAACGACCCACAAGAGACCTCGTCGTCTTCCTCTACCAACAACCGTCGCTGGACGCATTGTTCTTGCTTGTGGACCAATCCCTCAGAACTACATCGTTCGTCGTCTGCTAGTTTGCTCCGTGGCATTACCCCCCGGCGGAACAAGCGCCGTCGCGGCGCTACGGCGAATCCATGAGGGGGGGTTGGTACGGCTTCAGCCGGACTACGTGGACAATGTCCGTAGAAGGTGCACGAGTCGACGAGGGAGGAGAAACTGGGGAGATCTCATACGTGACATCGGTTACTTGACGTAGCACACGATACGGGCCACAGTACCGGGGCAGCAGTTTCTCAGAAAGCCCGACTTTGCGGGTAGGTGTCCAGAGAAGGACAAGGGATCCCGGTGGGAAATGGGCCACGCGGTGTTTGCGGTCATAAATCGTCTTTTGGACAGCTTGCGAGGAATAAAGTCGGTGGCGGGCTATCTCCCGCGCATGATCAGCGCGGGCAATGGCTTCACTGGCGTACTCCGACCGCCGTAGCGGTAGGTCGCCCGAGGTGGGTAGGAGTGTGTCCAATGGTAGAGTAGGATCACGGCCATAGAGAAGGTAGAATGGTGAATATCCTGCGGTATCATGCCGCAATGAATTATAAGCGAAAGTCACATAAGGCAGCATGACGTCCCAGTCGCGATGGTCTGCAGAAATGTAGCACGAGAGCATATCTGTCAGGGTTCGATTGAGGCGTTCCGTGAGGCCGTTAGTTTGTGGATGATAGGCTGTAGATAGCTTGTGCTTAGCAGAGCATGAGCGAAGAATATCGTGAATTACTTGGGAGAGGAAGTAACGTCCGCGGTCAGTGAGCAACTGTCGAGGTGCGCCATGCTGGAGAATTATATCGCGAAGCAGAAAATCGGCTACATCTGTAGCACAGCTGGTCGGCAATGCACGCGTGATGGCGTAGCGCGCGGCGTAATCGGTCGCGACAGCAATCCACTTGTTTCCCGATGAAGACAAGGGAAAGGGGCCAAGCAGGTCTAGACCGACAGGGAAGAAAGGTTCTGCCGGGATGTCAAGAGGCTGGAGCTGGCCCGCTGGAAGCGACGTTGGTGCTTTTCTGCGTTGGCACTGGTCGCAAGCCCTGACGTAGCGGCGTACGGAACGGTATAGGCCAGGCCCGAAGAAACGACGGCGGACTCGATCATAAGTGCGAGAGATGCCGAGGTGCCCAGCAGTCGGCATGTCATGAAGCTGCTGCAGCACAGTGGAGTGTAGGTGCTGGGGAACAACGAGCAACAGCTCAGGACCATCGGGACGAACATTGCGACGGTATAGGATGTTGTCACGGAGCACAAACATTGCCGTTGAAGTGTCGGGTGCGGCCGAGTTAAGGCTGTCTATAATAGATCGTAGTGCCGGGTCATGCCGCTGCTCTTCCTTAATGCGAAGAAGGCCAGATATAGTGCACAGAAAAGCTGCACCGTCATCGTCATTGTCGTCGGGTGGGTCGACAGGGTGGCGGGACAGGCAATCAGCGTCTTGATGCAAACGTCCAGATTTGTATTTTACATCAAATGTATACTCCTGGAGACGCAATGCCCACCGACCTAGCCGCCCTACGGGGTCCTTTAACGAAGAGAGCCAGCACAGCGCGTGATGGTCTGTCACGACTGTAAACTGGCGGCCGTGCAGGTAAGGACGGAACTTGGTCACTGCCCACACAAGGGCGAGACATTCTCTTTCAGTGATTGAGTAGTTGCGCTCTGGGGTGGAAAGAAGGGGGCTGGCATAGGCGATAACACGCTCCAGTCCACCTTGTCGTTGCGCCAAGACGGCCCCGATACCGTAACCACTGGCATCCGTGCGGACTTCTGTGGGCGCATGAGGATCAAAATGAGCCAGAAGTGGTGCATTGGTGAGCACGGAAACTAGGGTGGTAAAAGCGGCCATTTGATCGGAGCCCCAGGAAAACGGAACGTTTTTCTTCAGCAGGCCGGTAAGGGGTCGGGCAATGTGCGCAAAGTCCTTGATAAACCGGCGGAAGTAGGAACAGAGTCCCAGAAAGCTTCTGACGTCTTTTGTTGAGCGCGGTGCCGGGAAGTTCTGGACTGCGCGAACTTTATCCGGGTCGGGTTGAACTCCCCTGGCGTCAACGAGGTGCCCCAGGATTGCTATTTGTCTACGGCCGAAATGACATTTTGAGGAGTTTAGCTGGAGACCCGCCCGTCGGAACAGTGCCAGGATCTCGGAAAGGTGCTCGAGATGGGTGGTAAACGAAGGCGAAAAAACGATAACATCGTCCAAGTAACAGAGGCATGTGGACCACTTAAAGCCCTGGAGCAGTGAGTCCATCATGCGTTCAAATGTTGCTGGCGCGTTGCAGAGGCCAAAGGGCATCACCTTGAACTGATAAAGACCATCAGGTGTTATGAAGGCGGTCTTCTCACGGTCCATTTCATCCACGGCAATTTGCCAATACCCCGACCGAAGGTCGATGGATGAAAAATACTTGGCTCCGTGGAGGCAGTCAAGGGCGTCATCTATCCGCGGAAGGGGATAAACGTCTTTCTTCGTGACGGCATTAAGGTGTCGATAGTCCACGCAAAACCGCCATGTGCCGTCTTTTTTCTTGACTAGCACCACTGGTGAAGCCCGTGGACTGCAGGAAGGCTCAGGGATATCCTTCGCCAGCATCTTATCCACTTCTTGTTGGATTACTCGCCTCTCAGCGCGGGAAACTCTGTACGGGCGTTTGTGAATTGGGCTTGCGCTTCCTGTAATAATTCGATGCTTCACCGACGAAGTTTTACCTAAAGGGCGGTCTTTGAGATGGAAAATGTCCCAATAGGATGTTAGAAGTCGGCGGAGCTCAACGGACTGTGCAGGGAGGAGATCGGGAGCCAACATCGTTGAGTATGGTTCGGTTGGGGAAGGGGGACAAGAAAAGTCATCGGCGGGATGTTTTTGGGGATCGGCTGTTAAAACAGAAAGGTTGTACTCTCCTAAAGGGGACAGATGACCAAGAGTGATTCCTTTGGGCAGCGATTGCACGGAAAAGCTGAAATTGAGAAACGGAAGAGATGCTCTGCTTTGCTTGATTCTGACAACGGTGTGTGGTAGCTTCACTCTGCGCTCCAGTGCAACGGGTGTGGTTGGCGATACGACGTAATCCCCGTCCGGTACAGGGGAAGAGATGAACAGCGGGACATAAGTGAATGCTTGAGGCGGTAAACGCACATCTTCGAGACAGCACAGACGCGGCAAGGGTTCTTCGATAGTGACTGGTGGCAGTGGAAGGTCGAGGTGGACGAGGCCGAGAGAACAATCTATGAGCGCTGAATGATCCGACAAAAAATCTTGGCTTAGAATAAGGTCACGGGTGCAGTGGTCTAAAACGGCGAACAGGACTGTTGTGTCATGGCCAGCGATGGTGACGCGCGCGGTGCACATACCGGCGACCGCTGGGGTACCTCCGTCAGCGACCCGGAGACACGAAGTGGCTGGGGTCAAAACTTTTCGCAGACGACACCGAAGCTTCGCCCTCATGACCGATACTTGCGCCCCGGTGTCAATGAGCGCACTCACATCGACACCATCAACTTTCACGTCCAACAAGTTCTTTTCGGCTCGCAGTGTTATCAGAGGATTTTCAGGTCGGTCGGAAAATGCAGCGTCACCTCCGGGGGCTGCATCCTCTAGTTTTCCTGGGAGGGTCTCGAGTAGCTGGTCGGCGGGGTCGGCGAGGAAAAGCGACGAGGAGAACGGCACTGGCGACGCTGCGGCGATGGGGAACGACCAGACCAGCGGTTGTCGTCGGAATCAGCGGTGTTCGGCTGCGGCTGACGGCGGGAGTAGAAGCGTCGAGGAGGGTCGTCAGGGTACTGGTAGAAGTTGTTCTGGCGGGGCGGAAATGGACGGCTCCGGCAGTATCAAGCCACGTGGCCTACCCGTCTGCAGTTGAAGCAGATCAGCCGGTCGTCAGGAGTCCGCCATTCATCAGCAAGGCGGCTCTGGAAACGTGGCGGCATATTGTCGCACCGAGAAGGGCTGATGGGTGAACGATAACGAGCGCATGGGTGACTCACGGAGCAAATTGGTTGTACTCCTAGGTTCAGCAGCTCTTCGCGCACAACTGCCTGTATGAGAGGTACAGGGACAGCGGAGGAGGTCTGGGCGTCGTGGGGGAAGCAAGTTGGGGCAATGGCCTCAATCTCGCGACGTACAATTCTTGTGATATTATCTGGAGTTGGTGGCATCCCTGTGGAAGTGCGCTGTCCTGCTGGCGGCTGGAGGTTATCTTCGCAGGAAGAGGTCGCAGCCGTGTTAGGGAGCCGGGTGAATTTTTGAGCGATTCGGCGGCTTTTCGCCAGCTCAAAGCGACGACATTCGGCGATAAGGGTGTCAACTTTGTCACAGTTCTTGAAAACTAGAAGGTTAAAAGCATCGTCGGCTATGCCTTTTAACACGTGGCCCACTTTTTCTTCCTCCGACATCTGACGGTTAACTTTGTAGCAAAGGGATAGCACGCTCTGAATGTAAGTAACGTACGATTCAGTGGGGATTTGCACGCGGGAGGCAAGGTCATTTTTGGCTTCCAGCTGCCGACTCTCGGACCGTCCGAACAGAGCCTTCAGCTCTTCTTTACAAGCGTCCCAACTGGTGAGGCGGGCTTCGTTTGTGTCAAACCAATCTTTGGCCGCACCTTTAAGGTAGAGGTCCAGGTTGGCGAGCATGAATGTGGGGTCCCAGCGGTTGTGGCTACTGACACGCTCGTACATGAGGATCCAGTCTTCTACGTCGACGTCATCCGTGCCGCTGAATTTACCGGGTTCGCGCGGGGGGTTAAGGATGATGGTCTGGCCTGTAGCGGCCTCGCTAGGCGGAGTCATGGTGAGGGTTGTCCCTGAGTGCTCTTTGCGAAAGGAAGTGTGCCGGACGTGGCGTCCGCTACGCAGCTCCGTCTTCGCAGAAGGCCAGCACCTCCACCACAAGATGTTACGAGGCGAGGACGCGGAAGAGAAGAATGTATTTAAAGTATTTAAACTATTTACAGGAAGAAAGGCCGGGCTGCCGCTAACATCAGAACGACCCACAAGAGACCTCGTCGTCTTCCTCTACCAACAACCGTCGCTGGACGCATTGTTCTTGCTTGTGGGCCAATCCATCAGAACTACATCGTTCGTCGTCCGCTAGTTTGCTCCGTGGCAATATCCTAGACCAGTGTTCGCGAATTCATTTTAGCAAGGTAGCCCAGCCTACGTAATACTCTTCAGAAGGTTCTCTTCATTCTGGGGGCTAGCTAATGTTTTTTACTTTTTGGATATTGAGAGTGTGCATGTAATATATGGAATTTGGGGGTGTTTAATTTAAAAAAATACAAAAGAGGCGGTACACCACAGTGAACACGGGTAATTGTCTTAGCTAAAAAAGAGTGAATATAAATTAACAACCTGTCATAAATAAAAAAAAACACAGACCCCCCACCTAGAACCCGGAGATGAACCCCACCCATCGGACAGTCCCGACCCTTGCTTTGCTATGCTCTCTGGTTTGGATGACAGGCAGGTCGTGGACCAACTTTTCACTTCGCGGGTCCTCCTCCGGGCGGACATAACGGAACTAGCCAACACCACTATTCGGGTCTTGGAATCGTCACCATCGAATATAAGTATGCTCATCGATTCGCACCGTATGGCAGAACAAAAACAAGACGAACTTCGAAAGCTGGACGGTCAGATCCAGAGCCTTCTCGACTTTGACAGTTTTGTGGCAGACTCAGAAGAAGGCGAAGAGTTTTCATACGCGATAAGTCGCGCGAAAATTTCATTAAAGGAACGAATCTCTCAGGCAACGTTGAGGACGTCGTTCACCGCGACCAAGACTTTGTCGCCACCTCAACCGATGCAAGATCCTTTCAGAGGCGGCACCTCCATGAAAAGGGACGCGGCCATTGTAGCACTCCCATTCGCAACAAGGGCTGCTTGCGAAACCACGAGTTCGTGGTGTTCAGCGGAAGAGAATACGGAGCAGCACAGCGCCCCTGCATTTGCAACCTCGTCGGTGAACCAGGCTTCGGGACGCAGAAGCAGTACCGAGTTCGCCGAAGCAGCCGGCGCCGTGCCTTTCGGCCCAAGATAGGAAAATACCATCCCAGACTCGCATGCTCTCGGGGCCAAGCCAAAAAGGCCATTGCGCACACGCAAAACTCAGATGAAGTGAACGGATGACAGGTGTCCCACGTCCAACGAGAAGACATTCACCCGTGGGCCAGCGTTACGAAACGAGTGGCTCGGCAGCAAGTTTCTGAACAAGCGAATTCAAGCACGGGGAAGACAAGCGTCCGCTCGACCGCTAGAAAACAGAAAACGCAGATCCATTGCGCCGATACAGATGCAAGTGGTTAAAACTCAGCCAGTACGCAGAAAGGAACGTCGAAGGCGGACAGGAAAAGAAAAGGGCACCACTGACCAGAAGGTTCAGGCTGCATTCCGAACACGATTTGTACATGCTCACTCGAGGACTAACTTTACTGCATCATTTATAAGACAGCCCGACACAAGCAAAACTTGGGGCTCCGTACTACCCAAGAAAGAATCCAGAAGAAGGCATCGAGCCTCAAAGCATCGGTGGAGGATAAAGCAGAAAGCATCTACCACCTCCAGACTCCGCAGGAATGACATTGAACTAATCAACGGCAAGCCTAGACTAATCTCGCTCTGCACTTCCTCACCACTAGCGCCACAGTAGGGGGTGGGAGTATGTTGCGGAAATATGGAAGAAGAGGAAGACGACCGCGTACTATCATTGGGATCAGGGGCTAGAGGAGAAAGAGAATAATAAAACTCGGTCCGGCTCAGCCATGGCCTCGCGAATGTGTCCCGTTCCATAACAGCCCTGCCGCTCACCACTGTGCTAGTTCACAGAGCGCTAAAACTGATTTCCTAACCAGGTTTCTACGCTTTATGATGAAAATTTCGAATTTTTATTCTTTAGTTCCTATAAAAACTTTGCTGACTTTTCTCCTGCATCCAGTTGGCCTTAGAATACTCTACTATCATAACAGTCAGCAAAGTGCCGTTATGTGCTCTTGTGTGGAGCGACGTAGATTTAGAGCTTTATACAGTCTACAAACTAACAATGTAAAGGCGCATTCATCCTGGAAGAAACGTGTCATTTGCTTAGTTTCAACAGAGCGATAGAATGGCGACGGCTTTCTGTCCGCCGGCGGGATTAACGCTTGGCAAACTGATTCTGCTGGAAGGGTCGGTGAGCAGTGGAGAAGCACAGTCAAGTCAAGCCATCGTGTTTGGACATCTTACGAACCGTTATAGAAATGGTCAATGAGAGTCGAGAAAGGAGGACAGCATTTTGGAATGAATTTTTCTTCTGGATCAAGTCGCGTACACGCAGCGAGAGTGGTCAAAACATGGCATAGAGACTCCACTTTACCCTTTGCGCTACTAATCCCGCAGTGTTTACAAATCACTTCAGTGTCCCTTCAAGAAAGTTTTTGGCGTCACCTTAAAATTCCATTGTGCCAGCTGTCACGTGGCTTTTTGTGGTCGGGATCTTTGACCTTGAGCAGTGTATGTGCGGTTGACCGATGTTTATTCCAATCGTTGTGCGTTTTTTGTTAGCAACGTCAACGCATGTGGCCAAGAAACGTTACCCCCCGTTCATACCAGGACACCGCCCGACAGAATTAAATAAAACAAATAGGTAATATCCAAACAAAGAGGCTACGTTCGTTGCAGTGTCCCTGCTTTCGGGCCTCTGGTGGTCCAGTTTAGTTTTCCCATGCGACCTCACCACGGAGTGGTAGCGGAATTAGCACGGGTTTCGGCGGCTCGCTGTGTTTGGCACAATACGATGATTCTGCTCGCAAACAGCGCGAGACAATTGCCAAGTTGCGAGCCTCTGTAGCGTGGTCAGGTTTAGCGGAACATGGACTCGTAACACCCACAAGAATATATAATAAAAATGCCCTTCTATTTTAAAAAGCCAGTATAAGCACTGACATCATATTGTTTCCCTAAAGACACAAGAAAGTATATCTTAAAGTTGTTCCGTTTACTTACTTCGTGCTTATGTGTGAATTAGGTTTTAATGTGACTCAAGCAACGAAATGTACATGTTTAAAGTTCGCACGTCAAATTTTTAGACTCCGGCGATATCTTGAGTATAAAGACTAAAACCAACCATTTGTGTCTCAATATAGCACTTGGACATCACGATGATGATCAGGGCGTAAGGAAACATAAATGCGGTACTGAGAACCCAATTATGGAAACACATTTCTTGCCAGAAAAACGGTGGAAATATTGACGACAAGGCGTCAATAAAGGTATACACAGTGCATTCTGTCTTCGAAGAACAAGTTATCTTGTTTTTATTTTTACTTTATATTTTCAATACTGTGAGATCTCGTCAGTCTCTCCTAGACTCCACCGACTGCAACAACAGAATGCATTTAACGGGACTTCCCCATCTCGAAACCGATTAATTCTTTTCTAAAGAGCTCAAAGGCGTGATATTGAGCTTAAAAACTTGTTATCGTAATTGAAAAAGCTTTCAGATAGTGACGATCCTAGAAGAGTTTTGGTATATTAAACAAGGACTGATGGTTTCAGTTCTTTTTTTCAGTTTTCTGGCAATATGAACAACGAATGTAGTGCTTTAAACTAATTTTGGGCACACAATGTTTTTCGTGTATCGTTTTGTGTCGTTAAAAGGTTTGTATTCCGTGTGCTCAGTGGGACTCATGTCGACAAAAACATCTGTTGATGACCGGTTGAATAGTTTGTCACCAAAAATACGGGCCCAAGACATATCTTGTTTTTCCCTTCTGATAGCACTCTCAGTACTCTAGCTGTGAAAAACTTTTAATAGGGGTATTACTAGGGCCATAAAGCCTTTGTTATAGGTAACATGTTAAAATGTTTTTTGTACATACGCAAAGTGGAGGCTGAACATGGCTTCACCAATTCATACTAACGTAGCACAATCTACTACATTTGATAAAGAACATCTCTAGCAAGTTTGGGTGCGCCACAAACAAAGTTGCTCGTACACTAGTGCAGACTGTTCTGGTATTGAAGGCATGTTAGGGTGCCATTCACTACCGCCTCACTAAAGGGCAGAGCAGCAATTTGGAGAATCTGTACCTGCAGGCTCTGAGGGTTCTCAAAAGGCTACCCCACCATAATAAAATAGAAGAACTGTACCTGTACAGCCACCTTTCACCGCTTCATAAATTTGTAACTCACCGGACACGAACGGATCACGACAGGCGCCTACTCGCACCGAAAGGTAAAGGTCTGTTGGAACTCGACGACCGCTCCTTCAAATCTACAGCGTTCGAACCAACCATACCTTTATGGGAAGATGTACTGGTTACCCACTCGAAACCGCTAGCAACGAACACCCACAAGGCTAGCCCCGACCATCAACGAAAGGCACAAGCGTCTGCCACGCCTAATGTGCAATCAAGAGGCGCAACTATTTACACAGGTGGGCCCATGAACGAAACTCGCATCGCCACAGCACTTGCTACAACCGAACTAAGCCGAACGAGCACGCAGTGTTTCTCGAAAAATGAACCTATTTCTACTACTAAACTCGAACCGCAAGCCATCCTCCTCGGTACCCACATGATCCCAGACATTGAAGCTCAAAATACAACTCCAGTCATATTTTTTAGGGATAGCCTCGAAGCCATCAAAGCATTACACACCCAACCAAGACGACACACTGTGCGCCATCGTAAAAAAGATTTCTGTGGAACCCTCCAGCCTGAGCATAACATCGATATACGAGTCCAGTAGATACCTCGCCACACAGGTCACCTCGTTATTGAGGAGGTCCCTAGGCTCGTGCGGGGGGCAATTCTCAACCACCCTGTGGAGTCGGCACCACTTTCTACTCCAGATAACCTTTCCCCTGAGGAACGCAGGAAGACACTTCGACAAGTAAGCAAGAAAGAACTCAGAGCAACGATTCCAGAGCTACAGCACCCGATACCAGGAAACATCCCACGAGCTGCACAAGTTATTCTAGCAAAAGACCGCACGGGGGACGCCCTTATGGATGACATCCTTCTTCGCTGGGAACACTACTGCCAACAGAAGAACGGACAAGTTCCACCATGCCGGTTTCTTTGCTCCCTGGGACACCAAGCTCGACCGACCATCAGCCACTTGCTGTGGTCATGTGGGGTCCTAAAAAAAATCCGAGGCAGGCACAAGCCCCTTCCCTTATATCTCTGCAGGACTGGCTGTATCCAATCAATAACTCTAACGACGTGCTGCTTGGAATGTGGGCCTTCGTGAGAGAGGCTTACCTCGTCAATACAACTTGAACTTCATCGACCCTAAACCCCTTCCTCTATTTCACCCTACAGACCAGGGTGCCATCCTTTCTATAATAAATTTATTTATTCCTTCATTCAATTATTACCAGGTCACCTGTGTGAAACTATTTTTCTTGTATTTCGAAGGAACAGCTATTACAAGCTTAGCGTTATAATCCTGATGATATATTCTTAAAAATACATAGTAATGTTTCATGAACTATAATATTATTGTGGTATTTATAATCATTTATAATATATTTATATCACAACTACGTTTCAGACCTGCTTAACAATTTGGTTTTTTTTCTTGAATGTTTCGTGTGATATTTCTTGATTATTGCGCTTTATTCGAAATCACAGTGGGTCGAAAACGTGATGTTGCCTGACAGAAATTTCAATTTTCGTATTCTATTCAGAATGTCACCGCAGCACCAGCCTCAAAATGGAATTTTTTCTTGAGTCTATCGTGTGGAGAAGGGCATTGTCGTAATGGTACCTGTGCGGCCGACTTGCGAACTAAGCTTTGCTGGAAAAGAATTTACATCATATAATAAAAAAGAAATGTCGAACGGTTTTTGTCTATATTTTTCTGTTGGGGGAATCCTCATAAACGCATGGGTAGTGTGTTGAAAGCATCATTGTGTGGTTTTTCCGCCAACCTTAAAAATGATGCAAGCCGTATTGCATAAGCAGGGTAGAAATGTGTATAAGAACATTTCATTCATGCATACGTATTTTGAAGAAGCTCCTTAAAGGATGCCGAATGTACTCTTTTCGGTAATTGTATGTATTCACGGATATAAATATCTAGTTGCCAAATCGTATATAAACACCGTTGCTTTGTTACACAATTTTTAATTACACGCATGTTGTAAATTCACGAGATGTTAAAACATTGTGAATGTTCCGCTGGGTAAACTTATTTTTTAAAAAATTAGTTGATAACTTTTAGGAATACTGAAAGCGAACATAGCACTTCTTAGAATAGGTAGTAAAAATACTGAAGTACCGTAAAAGGTGGGCTAAATAGAAGTTTTTTCACAAGGCGCAGCTCGTGGCTTTTAAACACAATGACCGACCCTGTTTGAAAAAAATTGTTTCTCAAAAGTAGTAGATTGAGATAATAGCGTCGTATCGGTTCAATACACTTCCCGTGGCAGAAAAGTTTACGAGATATAAAATTGTAATTTTGAAAGTGCGCTATTTTAAAATTGTGATTTGAACCCCGCATAATGCTACGGCTACCACCGAAAAAACCAGAAATTAAATAATTTTATATTGCAGCTGCAAAACAGTTATAAACGGCATGGTCCCTGTAATATGTGTTCACAGGAGATTGTTCAATACTAGCAGGCGCTCATTTTCTACGTCCGATGGCTGACCAATGCCGACACTGGCCAGATGACACAAAGCCACCGAAGAAAATGTAAAAGCCCTTTGAAGCTTACTTTATTAAAAGGAAGTTTTTTTTGCTGTAGAGGCGCTATTTTGCTTTCGCCTGTTTTAATGTAGGAACTATTTCCAAATATATTATATTTTGCCCGCATAAAGGCGGACCTTTCACTGGGTTGTTTCGCTGCCGTGCTTGCATTTTGGCGTTGGGCATTCCTGAAAAATTGCAATTCATTTCTCAAAAATGGCTTCTTTGAATATGAATTTCAAGTGGCTCGGTTTTTACGGTTGCAGACGAAACTTGTCTCCAACAGATTCTTGCTAATATTGTAGCCTAATTACTGGCTTGGAAGTTCCCGGGGCGCAAGAGGACTTACTGGTGCGAACCTCTCACCTTCACCCCAAATCTTGTAGTTAAGGCAGCCATGAAATAATTTTAGTAACCAACGTGGTGAAAGAGAACTTGCCCTTCGAAACTGCATTGAGTAAAACACAATTTCAGCAGACACAGACAAAGCAGGCTACACGTACCAGCAAGGTTGGCAATCTGAATTCTGTGTTTTTGTTCACCATACACCTCAATTTACAATTTTCAAAACATTTCATTGGCATAAATAGCTGTCTGTAAAAATAGTCAGCCTATATCAGTGACTTAATATCAGCAACAATTTACCACCCATGAACACTTTACAGCGCCGCCTAAACTCTTATAAATTGTATACTTCCTCCTATTCAGCCTAAAAAACTGCAAAAGATGGCGAACTATACCAGGGGGTTTAAAAAGAAAACGAAAAACAATTGAGGCAGCATGGTTTATGGAGAGGTTATAGCGAAGATTGACATTTTAATGGCTTCAAAATAGTATTCTCCCGCAGTGGTTTGCTTATATATCACCACAGAGATGACAACGTTAACGGTCATCATAGTTAAAAAGATGCAAACTTTTTCGAAGAAAGACACTGTTAAGTTTACAAAATTTGAAGTGTTTACTGTGGACGTACACCATGTCCAGATAAAAGTTTTTCTCACAAGCAGCCGCAGCCCTAAAAAAAACCCCAATTGGTTCATCAGAACCAGTTGCGTCATCTGAATACACATTTTAATTTTAAACTCCAGCAATCTTTTACAAAGAAAGGCAAGGTACACTGTGAGAAAATGATCCCTCTGACTATACGTCTGTGCAAAGCGAAACACATTAAGTATAACGTTTCCATTAGTCGTAATTAGGTTCAATACAGGCCCTCGAGCATTGGTGAGACTGGAAGCTCTGCTTTTATACTCGGTTCAAGCATTACGTTCTCACATCTTCTGCCTTTTATACCCCGGTTTATTTTTACGTTTCTGGTTACAAATGCCAGGAGCAGAGACAAAAAGCCGCTCAGACAGGCTTGACGTGGTCTGGGCACCCTACATTGAGAGTACATCATCCAGGAAACAGTTTTGAGCTAAAACATAAAACTCAAAGTAAATGACAAAAATGTACACAATGTTTAGCAGCAGCATCCACTATCATCCGGCTTTTGTGTCGTGACAATGAATGAAAGTCCCAGTCACACAAGCACAGTCACGCCAAGAATATCCGATTTTTGTTCCAAACAAAATAAATACAACCACACCGTGTGCTTCCGCGAAGGAAAGTTTCACATCCACCCTAACGCAGCCCGACGGCTACAAATGAAAGCTATACATCATTCTCCGAATCTTTTCAGTTGAAGAATAATTCGTCCTGCTCCACGATTCGAATATAGGACCACCCTTCAACTGTAGCCGTTGCGCGACCGACTGAGCTAAAGAGGAGGCTAGTCGTTTGTAGCGCGAAAGCGAATTGATCAACATCTCGAAGTAAAGAACAGGTGTTAATCGACCAGATTTAGGGGAAATCCCGGAGGTGGAGTACATTTCTGCGAACGAAGGTTTGACATTCAACTAAATGCAGCCAGGCAAGTGCATTTAGGTGGGTGTCAAGTTTTCCTTAGACTGCTCCAGTTAAGCGGTGGTCGCAGTTTCAAATCCTGGAGCAGGACGATTTTTTTTCAACTGTGAAATTTCTAAGGGAGCTGTAGAGCTTTAATTACAGCTGCATATCAGTGGATGTAAAATCTTTCCTTTGCAGAAACTTACTTTACCTTGGGGATTTACCATAAATCTGGTAGATCAACTCTGTGCTTCTTTTGAGGCAACCGGCCTTGTCACCAGTCTATAAAAGAAAAGGAGTGCGAAGACCATCCCCACGGTTGGATAGGCGGTAGACAATGTGGTGTAGCTTTTACCCCAGGGCATATATTTCCGCAAAAGTGGCTGCTCTTCTCAGAAACGCGACATAAACCAACTACAATCATCTCTTTTTTTGCTATTCTGGAGATGTCCAAATAAAATTTCGGGAGCACCAGTACCACCCACAGTAATGTTTCTCTTAAGTCATAGGAAGCAGTATTCCATTTCACGTTTTGAAAAACGTACATGTTTTTGATTTGAAAAAAAGTGCTGGTAAATGCCGCATGGAGAAGCCGCAGGCCAAATAGGTAAAGCAGTGTGCGCAATTGTAGAATCTAAAAGTTTTTTTGTACTAAGCACATCGTAATGCAACACCCAAGCAGAGCTTTTCAATAAAAACCAAAAAATATCATTTTGCGTGGGTCTTTCAACATTAGCCCCGCTTGTGGAAACGATGCACTGTTATTGTGAAGGTACTATTACGAGCAATATGAAAGGGAACGCAGGAACGCGTGGCAAACAGCCTCGAAACAGACTCGGAGCGATACGCGGATGGCGCTGTGAAAAACGAAGGGGGAAAGGAGGGAGCTCTTCCACTAACTGTTGGCACCCCTACCACACTGACATTTCTACAAAGACGCAGCTTACGTCATTTTACCGATAATTTGGTATCGTCGGACAGCCGATAAGACACACGGCGGGAATGGGAACAGTTGTTAGAACAGCGTCCTCCTTTCCACTTTGTTTCGGACGGCGGCCGCTGCGTATGACTCATATCTGGGTCTGAGGGTGTTTTCCACGCGTTCCCGTGTTCCCTTTCATATTGCTCATAATAGTACATAGCAAAAGGGCTCGTAGATGTATGTTTTAATTTTTAAGACTTTCGACAAACTAAGCAATGAGAAGCTTTTGATAAAACTGGAAGCCTACATAAAAATTCTTCTCTCCTCCAGTATATTGAAGCATTTGTCAATAATAGAGACACTTTGTCAGTTTACAGAATAAAGCGTCCTCCTTATCTGTCATAGACACAGGGGTAACACAGGCATCATTTCTCCACGTCTTTTTATCTTTTGTATTCAATTATAACCTTATGTATGACCTTCCAGTTCAAGCTTGATGCATTTCAGAGTGTATTATTTACACTAAGGTCGAATCTGTGGCCGATTAGGTTAAATAAATGATGATCTGTATAAAAAAAATATTTCGTGCTTAGAAGGGCTGTGGCCACTGAATCTCTAAAAGTTAGTTTGTGTGACTCTAACTACCAGTTTAAATCCAGTAAATTTTATTACACATTTCAAACTGGTCCGTTGGCAAAAATTAGCCAGTACAAGTGCTTTACGGCAACTACCACTTCTGATGTGACATTGGCCAACCAAGTCAATAACGTAGTTTGTCAGGCGTATAAAAGGTTAGGTTTCCTTCGTCGCAAAGTGAAACTTGCCTCAACTAAATGAGGCTTAGGGATTACAAAATGGTACTGTGACAAATATTGAACTATATCCGCAAAGCTTTATCTACCCATATAACAATACTAGTTTTTAAACAGGAGAGTGTTCACAGACATGCAGTCTGTTTTACTTAATCTCGATACTGGAGACCATACTCGGATTCATCATTGCATGACAAATGTAACATAGAGCCCCTAGAACTAGGTATAAAATGCAGGCGTTTCAGTATTTCGAAACAACATAATACCCGGGTACTTCTTGAGAAGCATCAATATCTAAAGAAGAGCATAACCAGGATAAAACAAAACCGATATTCTGGACGTAGCAGAAGTGCAGTTCAATATTCAAATATTCCTTCTTCGTGCAAACTGTGCGTGATTAGAACAAATTTCCTGAAATCTGTGGAACCGCCATGGAACGAAAACATTGTTTCATGTCTTCTGATAATTTCTCAGTAGTGAAAATACTGACAGTGACGGTTAAGTTGCTGCATTGCTGTGTGCATGCGTTCGTGTAAACAGACATTCAAGATGTTGTACAAACTTAGTTGTGCCTGTTTTAGTGCAAAGCCATTTTATTGTCAAAAGTGAATTCGTTGACGATATTGTATTCTACTCCTGTCTTGGACCTGTACAGCTCTTGTAGTGTATTGAAAGAAATAAAATAAGTAAATAAAAGTTACCACAGTGTTTATAATGCGTAAAATTTGCAGCAGCAAATTCTCCAATAAAAGTATGACGGGGAAAGATTATGTTTCAGAAGACTGACACCTGTCTGCTCATAAAATCACACTGCTAGAAAATATGCTGCCCTTGGTCTTTGCCTCACCTGACACTGGCTACTTCTGTAATCGTCGACATATCAGCAAAAAACAATGTCATTGCTCAGATGACCTATTTATTTACTCATTGTATTGTTTACATGCTTTCCCTCACATTTGAAGCGAGTAAGAATAAATTACTGTTTACAAATGAATAAGTGGACAGCAATTCACAAATTAATTCTATTCACAAATGAATAGAAGCTGCAATGTATATCCTCTTTTTATGCAAACAAAATTTGCCGTTTAAATGGGCTCACTGAGAGAGTTCCGTGATGTTCTTTGCATATCCAATGCAGCATTAGTTACGATTTGTTTTGATATGATACCTAATATTTCTTATTCCATTGATCAGTATTAAAACTGCACTAGACTGGTTTCGTACAACACTTTCGACAATGGGCAATGCCCACGCCCTCTAGATAAACCTCACCCACTGAATGGCTACAAGGAGATTCTCTCCCATTACAAGCAAACACCCCACAGCCTCCAACCACCACACTGGTGCCTCTTCAGAGAGAAGGCTACAACTTGGCGGCGTCTCCAGAAAAATGCCTAACAACATCCCACCCGCCTCCACCTCACTTCCCAACCCAACACCCACCCTCTGCGCTTACTGTCCCCTCTACCACAATACATGGGAGTGCCAGCGAACTGCAGACTTTTCCCCAGTTCCCAACCCCACATTCGATCATTGAAGGGCTTCCCGGGCCAGACCAGACCCGTATATAAATCTTAAACCGGTGACCGACCACAGACAGCCAGCCGAACTAAACACATCCCGGAATAGGGACGCCTTTCAGAGGCCGAGTTCGACACATCAACTTCTGCTCAATAAATAAAAATATTTATTCTCTATCTCGCTCTATCTCCCAGCCTAGTAAGTTGTTTTACTCGTACAATTCTTTTGTAGTCCAGCTAGTCATGACTTACTTGCCGCTCTGTGTGCCTGTGGTAGACCATTAAGTTAAATTCTAAACTATTTGTGAACAGTTTTATGCTCGCTTAAAACTAAACTCAGCACAAGGACATGGACTGCATGTCTTTAAGTTATTGAGAGCCTTTAATTCGATAGCCTTGAACTCACAAACGCGTCTTTTCCCTGGATTACGCAGCTATATATTGTAAAATTGCTCATGTAATGCGCCTGTACGTCTTGTTTTTGTTCTGAAGAAATGATACCAAGACATTCGAAGGCTGCTTTACAACGAACGTAAAACCAGTAAAATAAGCGTTACCGGAAGGAATGAGATGTGATGCGCGGTATTTTGCACTCCCACGAACAGGCTGAACTTCGCCAATAGCGATCTGTGCAAGCAGCTGGAAAAACCCCCGTACACCCATTACGCCTTTGCAGCTGCTCGGCCCTCCATGTCAATCATTCTATCGTGTCGGTTTAAATGTACACTGCCAATTTCTGTTACAGCATTTTGACAACAATTGGATTGTGATTGCGAACGACAACGCAATCACTCGGGCCATCACCCGTGCTAAGTCAAGCATTTGCCCCGTTAATTTTGCTCATCATTTTCTGCAAGACGATATTGCGTCATGGTTTTGTCATAGAAATACACATTGAGAGAGCATGGTAATTTTTATAAAAACCCATCGATGACATTCGGCTTTTTGTTCAACTAATAGAAGACTGGCCACACTTTGCCATGCCCAAACAAAAGAGCTAACTTTAGAATTACAACCCCGCAGTTATGCCTGGAGTGCATGTTTCGGCAAAATATCTTGACTTCAAATTACAAACATCATAAATTACAAACATCGTGCACATTCGCATTATCAATTTTAAGCAACTGGTTTTTTTATGTTTAATAAAGACCAGATACTGGCTTCCTCAACTTTTTAAAAACAATGTTATTACGTAAAAAACCTTTACGTACCTAATGCGACACTAAGATAAAATTATAAACTGGAACCAGTAAACAGATCTCCTTGAAAGATGTACATAACGCCAGCACAACATAACGCCAAGGCAGGTATACGGGTAGAATTCAGTTTCTTTCTTTTAATGCAATGGTAGTAGCTGACATTTTATTTTACCTGGGAAATGAAGCTAGAAAAAAACGCGTCAAGAATTCTTTTACCTTACCAATTCGGCAATAGAGCAAAATCATGCTGCGTAACTTTCTGGGGTGTTTGCATTTTGCGCTGTTATATTTGATGCTTGACGTTAGGATCCCGCGCCACCCTGATAATACGGCGTGAAGGCGACATACCTTTAAACCCTCCCATCGTCCCTCGTGCATCTGCAGCATGTCATGAGCAGCAACACACGGGAACCCTCTTATGCTATGTTTCGGCATGAAGAGTGCCAGAACCGAGGCTCGCGCTATGATTTCCAGAGTAATACGTTAGGCAATGAAGGACTCGTTAAGGAAACAAAGAAGGAAAGGCGAGCAGTTTTTAACGGCAACGAAGGCACAGAAGTGTTAGGATTCTTTTCTATTATATAATATCTTATATTTTATATAATTAATAAAGTAACATTTTATATTTTATGGAAATAAAGTGTGGTTGGGGACCAAAGGCAAGCCTTCCGATTAAGTATCGTATGCCTTACCTAATCAGCTATCTGGACGACTCTGTTATCTATCACTTGCTTGGTATTTATACTTAGCACAACTATCACAGACGCTGGATGGTGGCTGCCCACGCTACTCCGACAACACATTTGCTATTTTTAACTCCAGTGCCTTGAAGCCTGCGTCTACAGTCTGCCGTAAACAGTCGACAGATGGGAGAGCCTCTTAAGGTATCCTTCGGCAACAAGGGTGTCGCAACCGAGGCCCTCGCTATTCGTTGCAGAATAAAACGGTTAGCATCATTGCTTTCTTTATTTCCCCAATGAGCCACTTAACTCTTACTTTATATGTGTACATACAAACCCACGACCGTAAGGGTGCGCGTCTGCTGGGATGACCACCCCGCTACCGGTGGGGCTGGCTGCTACCATACATTATATGTAAATACATATATATATCATATATATATATATATATATATATATATATATATATATATATATATATATATATATATATATATATATATATATATATATATATATATATATATATATATATATATATATATATATATATATATAATACAGAGTATGGTTTGCTAGTCAACAAACAACGGAAAGCAAAGGAGAGAATTTAGTCGGTTATTGAAAGAGATAAAGAATTTGGAAAGACCAAAAGAAGGTGTAGGGAAAATGTCCGCTGGTGGGAGGTGAACCAACGACCTCCAGAATACCCGTCTTGTGCGATAACCACTACGCTACTGCCGGGGCTATTTTCCTTTCCACTTTCTGGGGTAATACTGTTAAGCATATTTTTTTCTTGCGATTGGTTCGTGGTAGCCAGCGCCACTCGGACTACTCGGGGTGAAGGGGACCTTCTGTTTGACCCCCAGACCGTGACCCGAGTGTCTACGACATGTCAAGAGTGGTCGAGCAGCGTTGAACCTTCTTAAGGTTCCCATTCATTCAACTTCTCACGGTTACGTTGTGGCTCAGTATACGTTCCCGGATCATTCGCCACACTCTGACCCACCTATTCCCCCCAGGCAACAAGCGCTGTCCGTCTTTTTGACGTTTGACGAGAATTGGCCAGGCTTGGATTCACATCTTGCTCTATTTGGCAGCGCGCAGCTGCGATTCGGGACCACTAGATGGCCCGATGCTACCTTATGCTATCACCATCATCATTGCGCTAACAAAAGAAGTTTCACTTTGGAATTCCAGAATTGCGTATTTGCCATTGAACCACCACCGCAATAATACCACGTGCTCTCGTCGTCATCCTGCTCTTCAAGCTTTGATAGCAATATTGAACTTGCATTCGCGAACTCTGTAGTTCCTTGGTGGCGTCGCGAAATCAGGAGCGCTTTCCCTTTAAAAAAGCTTGCAAAAAACGCAGAAAAGAGTCCATGTCGCTAGTGACCTTGCACAGCCACGTTTGGTGTTTTCCAGCGACCGCAAAAAGCAGCTATCCTAGAGTAGGAAGTTTTTGAAGTTCGATAGCCAAAGTGGCAGAAATACATTGTTGCAAGTGAAACTTACTTTGTTTTTTTTCATTTTCGTGTGTTTCCTTACTGCTGCCTTTTTCTTATTAATACGTTTTGTTTTCCAGGCCCAGTAATGAACGTATGAACCGGGTTCCACTGTATATATATATTGTGTAGTCGCAGTCACAGCGCAACGGTATTTATTCGAACGATTCGACCGGCGTGGTCAGAGATACAGGTAGTGTAAATACAGTGTATTTAAATACTTTTCTGTTGTGGATGGCGCAAGAAAAAAATTATGCGACAAAAGGTAGGCTGTATAGGCCCAGACACCGAAGCATAAATAAGGACGAAAACGCGGACGTGTCGACGAAGGTTGGAGTGCTGCAGTCAACACAGGAATGGGGGCATGCACAAAAAAGACACGCCTTTTTGATAACAGGAAAATGCTGCGTGTCACTGGAGGCACATCGTAAAAACAAGAACACCTGCGTTTGAGGAGGGGTCTGGATTGCACGTGCTTGTACAATGACCTTCGCCGTGTCGTGACCGCGTGGCACGGCCACCAGCTGACATTTTTTACACAAAATCGCGGCCTCCGGGAGTTGGAGTTGTACCCGAGTTCCAAACAGAGGGAAGTATGCGAAGAAACCGGGAAGAAACTGAGAGGTTAAGAAGAATACCGGGAAAAGTGGTCCACGGTATAGGGGAGGAGAAGGGGGTTCACGGGTGTTCCACACTGCATCAGCACTACAACAGTATTAAAGCCCAAATGTTTTCAACCCTAGCTGTAGCGCAGACCAGCGTCAGCTGCTATTTAAAAAGGCACGATATGCCAGGAACGAGTGTTTACTTCATGTAATCACACAAAGTCAGACGGTGCTTTATTCGGGTCCACGCAATGAAACTTATGGAGAAGCGGTGGTGCCGAAATGAAACTTGACTGTTCACGCGTCGGTTCAGCTCGAGGGTAAGGATGCCGGTATGCCGGATCTGGAGTACATCCCACCTCTAGAGGGCTGCTTCTTAGCAATTTAGGTCGTATAACAGGTGGAGATGTCCTACACTCTAAGACGGCCACCAATAGCAATAAGGTACTTGCGCTGACAAAGCTACCAAAATATAAGAGAAAAAGAAAATACCTGAATCACCAAATGGGTGCAGCCAAACAATGAACGGGGAAAATGCAGGGTCATAAAATGGGCAAAGCTAACGCTGACCACTACAGGAAAATATTCCGCTGGCGGTGGAAAATCTTTACGCACTATTTGTTTACAGGCTTTCGATGTTCTCGCCTTAGCGCGCTTAACTGTCATTTAAAGGGAGAGGATAATGCCTACTCGGCATGACGTTTGTACATAAAAGGCAGTGGGTGAAACCGCAGCCTCTCTCGGAAAAGAGACAAAGTTTTCCGGCCCACTTGTGTACTTGACTGATTTCTGGTATGTGTATTGCACTTGTATGTAGTGTGCAAACATCGTTGTAATGAAATCGGTGTCTTAGTTTATTATGCACTGCGGTGCGTTTCTGTGACCTCGGGGTTTCCGGAAGGTGTTCTTAAAGGGCGTTTGTGCGAGATATACATTTAGTGATTTAGTTCGAAAAAATGTTTTTGATGCTGTGGACTGCTGAACTCTGGAGAGGGCTCTTCAGCGGAAAGGTTTCCTCAGCGGGCCCGTGTCACCTGAAAAAACTGCAAATACGGAAAACATAACCAAAAGAAGAAACAGTGAGAAAAATTGACCAAAAACAAGAAGAAGAAAGGCGAGCGACGCCAATGTCGTTCACATGGTTATTGCCCACCGCCCATGAGACAACAGTACGACCACCCCCCGGGCGCGGCCAATGGGGAGCTATCAGTGACAGCGGCCGATCATTCAGGTGATCCTCAAGACAAAAAAAAAGCCGTGGCAGATCGTAGCGTGGGGCCGGGATGCACGGCGGTCGGGTGGTACCTGCGCCTTAACAGGTATTCCAAAACCGCACAATTCAGTACATCTACTCCGCGAGGAAGTAGTCTCGCCGTGCATCACTGAAATACAGCAATGCTTCAAGAGAGGTGCGTTCCCACGACAGGGGCGGAAGCCCCCCTGGCAAGGGCGCAAGCTCCCGCGGCGGAAGCCCCCGGAAGCTGCGGAAGCTCCCACACAAGGGGACCGGTTATCCGAAGACCGCACGTGCTACTCACTCAGGTCAAAACCACGTGCAATACGTCCTTTTCCTTCCCTAATGGACCTATACTCTGTCCCTTTAATTCAAAACCTTTTGTTTCCGTTCTTTCGACCTGTTTATTGCATCTCCCCCGCAGAAGTCGGAGCTACTCATGGTGCAACCTGGCGGACCGAAGAAAGAGCCGCCGCGGCACGTGGTAGTCACCATCGAAGGAATAGAAATCAAGCACACGCAGCAGCTCCGGATCCTAGGACTCCTGCTGAGCGACGAAGGAAAAGCGTACACGGCTGTCAACAAGATAGAGACGACGTCCGAGCAAATCCTGAGCACGATCCGCAGGTTCCCCAAAAAGAACCGAGGCAGAAAAGAAGACCACGCCCGGCGCCTGGTCCCGGCGCTCGTACTGTCGCGCATCACGTACGCCGACCCGTACCTCCAGCTAACGAAGCCGTACCGAGATACCCCGAACACGACGAGCAGGAAAGCGGTAAAGCTCGCCATGGACTTGCCCATCCACTGGTTCACGCAGAAGTTGCTGGGCATGGGCAAGCACAACACGGTTTGAAGAACTGGTGGAAGCCGCCCCTTGCAACTAAAGAATACAGGTGAGCCGAACCGAGCATGGCCGGGCCGTTTTGCACAAGGTGGAATGAAGATCGAACCGCAACCGCTGACGGAAACGCAACCCCAGGAATGGAGGGATGCACTAAATACTAAACCACCGGCCAGGAAAATGCAGCCGGGAAGGAACGACGAGAGAGGCTGCACGAGGAACAGAACACTAGCCCGGCGGCCGGGAGAGGAACCGAAGATTCTATACGCGTGCGGCTTGCTCCCCGAACATGGACCTAGAGCGCCGGCGGTCGTCACCACCATCGACAGATTGGTCCCCTGCACGTCGATCACAACGACGAACCCGTCCGAAGCAGAAGAACTGGCCGTGGCACTCGCCCTCACACAGCCGGGAGCGAAGACCATTGCCAATGTCTCCAAAACGACCTACGCAAGCTACCGAAATTGAGAGAGAGAGAATAGACTTTATTGGGTTCAAGCATGCGGGATTCCCTCCGGCCGCGCAGGGCGCGGGGTTCACCCTATCTCACGTTACACTAGAAGTCCTAATGTCACGCGGGCCTAGACCTCAAGGCCTTCGTGCCCCGGCGCCGCTCGGGTTACTGAGGGTGTCCCCCTTTCGCCTTTGCAGCGCCAGTGCGACCTCGAGCTGCCGGACGGCCCTTCGCTGGTCTTCTGGGTCCGGTGACCCCACACGCTGTTCTACTTGCGGCGGTAACACCGGACCGTCCGCGCTGTCTGCGTCACATCCCCAGAGTAAGTGAGCCAGGGTGGCTCTCGCGCTCGTGCACACAGTGCACATTTCACTCACGTAGAGTTCGGGGCACACGTGTCGCGCTAGCGATGGGGTCAGCACAGTCTCGGTTTGGAGCTGGGGCAACCTCACCGCCTCCCACCGTGTAGGATCCCTGTGGTACAGGGAGCCACGCCGTTGCTCCCTGTACCACGCGAGGATGTCGCCGTAATCGAGCGGCTGCTCCTCGCCTTCTTCTTCGGTCGCCGTCGCGTCTTCGGAGGCGGGCGCGGCCGCGGTCCGGCACGTGGCGAGACCACGGGCCGCGGCGTCCGCCTCCTCGTTGCGGTTCGGAGATCCTGGTATCAGGTCCCTACCCATGTGGGCCGGGAACCATTTTAGTGTAAGCCTCGACTTGGACTCGTCGCTTGCCAACGCCCTAGCAGCCGCCCCGTACACGGCTCCGCGCGAGAAGCTACGGAGGGCCGTCTTGCTGTCATTGAGTATTGTCCGCACGCCCGGGGAACTAGCCGCCAAGGCTATCGCCATCTCCTCGGCCTGGCTCGCGCTCCGCGTACGCACGCTGCATGACGTGACGATCTTGCCCGTCGTTGCGGCGACCACCGCCGCCACGTAGGTGTCCTTGCTCCTGACTTTGGCACGTCCACGTAGACGGCGCCCTCGTCGTTCTGATGTTGCAGCAGCAGCGCCCTGGCTCGCGCCGCTCGTCGTCCCTCGCTTTCGCCGGGACCCATGTTCTTTGGCAGCGGATACACCACCAGTCTTCGCATGGTTGACTCCGTGAGCGGAGACGTTTTGTGGTCTTGTTCCTCGGGGGAGGACAGGCCCACTCGTTCCAGCAGCCGCCTGCCGACCGGGGTGCGGCCCAGGCGTGTCAATTGAGCAGTACGTTGGGCCTCGCCGATCTCCGAGAGCGTGTTGTGCGCTCCCAGAGATAGCAAGGCCGTCGTCTTGGTGCCATTGAGCAGGCCCATGGCACCCGCATACGCCTTGAGGATGGCTGCGTCGATTCGCTTCCTCTCCGCTTCCGTCCACTTGTGAAAGACCCCCGCGTATGCTGCGTGGCTAACTGCAAAGGCCTGCAGCAGTCGCAGGAGGCTCGCTTCTCGGATTCCTCGGGACCTCGATGTGACCCTCTTGACGAGTCTCGTCGCTATCCCGATCTTCGTTACTATGTGGTTGGCTGCCGTCCCGTTCGTGCGGTGGGCGTCCACCTACATGCCCAGTACTCGGAGGCTCTGGACGTGCGGGACAGGCGTGCCGTCGCTGGCGCGGACGACTATGTTGTATTCCGCTTCTTCCGCGGCCCGCTTTCTTCATCTTCCCGGGGGTGGGAGCACCAATAACTGGGACTTCTGTGGCGAGCACTTCAGCCCCGTGTCTGTCAGCGTGGTATGCACGGCGTCGATCGCTGCCTGCAGTCCGGCCTCGATGTCACCGTCGCTGCCGCCCGTCGCGTGACGTCGTCGGCATAGATGCAGTACCGGATCTTCGGTCCAACGCGTCAAGGCTCTTGGCGACGTCGATCATCACGATGTTGAATAGAAGCGGGGATATCACGGACTCTTGCGGGGTTCCGACGCTTCCTAGCTCCCTTTCTTCGAGTCGTTCGCCTCCCACCTCTAGCCTCACCGTGCGACGAGTGAGGAAGGAGTGGCGATGATGTTGCCGTTGGTAGTGTGATCGTCTCGACCAGTGGCTTGGCGTCCAGCACCGTGAAGCTGTCCGGCTTCGGTGCCGATCCTAGCGACCACGTGAGAGTCGACTTTTGCTGTTCTTGTGCAGCCAGGAGCTTGTCGATAGTCTCCTGCTCTTTCTTGATAGTTTCCTGAAGTACTTGGATAGTGCTCTCCAATTGCTTCATCCTTTCTCCTTGCGGGGAAGCTTGCTTGGCCGCTAGCATGGCCGGTCTGCCGTTCGTTTCGCGCGCCCCGCCCGCCCGCGCGCCGCCGCTAGGGGCGCCCCCGACATTCCCGCCAGGGGTGTCACCATCGGCGCCTCGCGTGGTCGCCACGGTCGCCCACGACCTTGATCTGCGTGACGTACTTCTCTTCCGTTCACTGCTCTTTCCTCTCTCCTTGCTCTTTCCCCGGCTTGCGCTGCGGCTCTAGTGACGTGTTGTTTGTGCGCCGAGTTCGGGGAACTCCTCTTCTTCGGGAAACCGGCTTTGATCGCCTGGCCGGCAGATTTTGCCGCCTTTTCGGCCGCCATCTTGCGCTCCTGCTCGCGCTGGCGGACTAGGAATGGAGTCTGGAACCTATTCTTACAGTTACCGGTGCCCGAAGCGTGCGGGCCTCCACACAACTTGCAGCGTGGTCTGCACTCCTTCTCGTGGTTTGGACCCGGGTTGGATCTTCCACATGCGAAGCACACTTTCGCGTTAGGGTTAGGGCAGACATTCTTTCGGTGGCCGACTTTGCCGCACGTGCGACACACTTCTTTATGTTGCCTGTACAGTCTGCACCGTACTATCATGCCCCCGAATATAACGTGCGAGGGGACTTTGTTACCATCGAACAGAATGATTACCGATTTGGAATTTTCTATTCTCTGCGCTGCCAGTGCCGTTGGGTTGCATTCATTCACCAAAGCGTTGTGGATCACCTCCGCAGAGTGTGCCTGCGAGATGTAGTCAACCACTCCTTTGGCCGTGTTCTCCGGTGCCACGCGGTATGCAAAGATCTCGAAGTTGCGTCCGCCTATTGCGATTTCCCGCACGCGGTCGTACAGCCCAGCGCGTTCTTCGCTGGCCGTGCCGATAACGAAAATGTTCTGCACTACGTTCGGACACACAATGTCCGCAAGAAAGGCGTTCGACTCCATCCTAGCCGCGACGGCCATAGCCCGAAGTAGCTCGAGCGGATCGGTCTTCCCTACCAGCAAGCCGCCACGGGGCCGCACAACCACTTTGTACTCTCTGATATGCATGTTGGGCATACGAGCCGCTTTCGAAAAGGCGACGTTCAATTTCTCGGCAAACTGCGCTCTCGTAGGTTGAGACGACGAAGAACGCTTACCGGTTTGCTTGGCCTGCTGCGAAGGCGCTTGCAAAATCTTCTGAGTCGACCGGCCGCGCCGAGTGGCGACGACCCAACCGTTGTGGCTCTCCGACGACGACTCCTCGCCGAGCGGCGTTCCACTCATAGTTATAACCGTGCGGTCGGAACCGCGGTCCAAAAGTCCATCACAATCCACCGCTGGAGTAGTATCCATGTCCGGTAGAGGCTCCGATGACGACATCTCTTCGCGGATGAAGTCCGAAACAGTCGCCAATGCGGCCAAGGCCGCTCCCGTACCACGCCGGCCCGTTAGGCTTAGCGCGGTCGCCACCTCGGTTTTCGGAACAGTGGTCGTAAAATGCCCAAACGCCCACCGATTTTCAAAATTCTTTCAGCAGGTCGCAGCGGAGATCAAACTGAATCTTTACACACCTTTCCGGTCAAGATGGGGCAATTAGAACCACAGATCTTCTTCATCCTGTGCGAAGCCGATGCGAAGCACGTCCGATCGCCTCCAACGCTCGCTGCGCCCCCCTACCGCAATTGAAGGGACTCTCCTCGCGCACTAGCGCTTCTCTCCAGACGCAGGCCACCGGGACGAGCAATGGAGCCCGTGTGGGTGCGGATCACTCGCAGGTAGAAGGCAACATCCTCGCCGACCACTACGCCAGAGAACTGAACAAACGGGCCGAAGACGAGCTGGGACTACCGCGCCCCGCTACGAGCTACAGAGACATTACCGAGCAATACATGGAAGGGGAGAGTAGGCTCCCCGGACCTCACCGGCACCTCAACAGGAACCAGCAGACGATGGTATGCAGAGTACAGGCGGGTCGCTTGCGAACCCCGTCCTCTTACACAAAATGTACCCGGAGGAGCACGATATCAAGTGCCCGTTCTGCAAGAGCAAGGACGGCACCGTGGCACACGTCATAGCCGAGTGCACTCACTTTAGGAACCCCCAACCACCCCTTCCCACCACATTCCCCAGCCCCAATTCCCAAGAGCGATGGGAGACCTTGTTGTCCAGCTGAGACCTGACGGCCCAAAAAGCGCTGGCAGTAAGGGGCCAGGAGCCGCGGCATGCATATGGGACCCGCGAAGAGGTTCCACCCCATCTGGTGTCTGAGTGCACCAACCACTTAATAATGGGCTCGATTAAAGTTGATTCTCCCTCGCTCCCCAAAGTTCGGAGTCTGTTGTAGTAGTGGGTGTGGGCTTCGGATATATTATAAAGAGTCTTATTTACAATTTCTTGTGTTTATTATCCAGAACCTGACTATATATATATATAGATAACGGTATATACGTGGCCAGTTTTGTTTTTATAAATCACTTGCTTAGGGCCCAGTGACGCTTATTACAAGAAACATCGCCAACAGTTTGGTGTTGAAACACTAGCCGAATGATTTTGGCACAGGGAGGGGGACGAAAAAAAGTCCAAATAAAACAGCAGTTCACAAAATGTGCCAGTCGCACAAACGAAAATTATTTCACATAAATGGACCGAGAAAGTGGCGAAGGGTTCAACACAACACTGTTGGGGATGTTTCTTGTAATAAGCGTCATTAGGCCCTAAGCAAGTGCTTTATAAAAACCAAACTCGCCCCGTATGTACCATTCCCAACTTTCCAGCATGCTTCGCTGGTCGCTGTATCCAAAATACTGGCCTCTAAGAGAGACTTTGTTCTTCCGGCTTGAGTCAAGCCAATCACCAAATTATCCGAAGCCAGCCAGGTGGCTCGGCATTCAAAATGGCGTTGTCGCCAAATGATCTACACAGCATAACAGGTAACCGACTGTTTGTGACAATATACGTAAATATATATATTTTGATTCTGTAATAAATCCTACCACAGCTGAAATTTCTTTTTTTCTTACCTTCAGAGAAGAAAAGGGCGGTGAATTTTTGGCAGAAATTTACCACAAATATTTGTCATATCTGTGAAAAAAACATATTTAGAGGCTACACATTGAATGGGGAAAGCGTACGTTTCTAATATTTTACACCAAAAAATACACCCGACCCCTTGGTAACAAATGTATATATGCATGGGGAATATCTGGAAACAAAAGGTAAGTTTTCACTTGGGCAATACAAGCTAGCATGGGAAGGTCGTTTTCCGAATAGGATCGCCACAGGTACACTCTGAATGGTCGCTGTTGTTTTTAACAGCGTTAGCAACATTTATGCTTTTCTTCCGACGCCACCTAACTATACAAAGTAACGAAAATATATAAAAAAACTACTTCAACTCGTGCGTGGCATACTGAGCAACGTACAATTATGACGTATTTTACGACACAATTTGAGAACGTGAGAAAAATTACACAAACTCGCACAATGATTCTGCTTTGAGAATCCTTACACCTCGAATAACGTTGGTTTGAACATAAGCCTGCACACCTGCATAGCACATGATTTATTAGTAATAAAAAAAATCAGTTACCTATATCAATTTGGTGTATCCAAAAGATCAAACGCGCTTAGCGCTATTGTGCGCCTGCGAAAAGAAGTGGAGTATAAGAAAAAAGAATCACAAAACACCTTGCAGAACTAGATAAACTTCTCGTGCAGAAAATTTTTTAATTAACCTATACCGGCCTGCTGGTAGCCGGCATATGCCCTTGATGAATAAAGCAAGAGCAGTGTAAGTGACTTCGAAATCCACCCAAATGCAGCCATACGGCTACAAAGTAAATCTATACAGCTTTCTCAGAAACTTAGCGGTAGAAGAAAAATTTGTCCTGTTCCAAGAGAACTTCCAGCGGTTGCGTGATGGAAACAATAAAATGTTTTTCTCGCAAACGCAAACTTTGCTTGCGACCGAAGTAAGCTAAAACAACAGCAAGGGGTACGCCTTTAAAAACCTGCTTCAAGTATTTTTTTCTTTTCTTGTATTTTGTTGTTGGACGCTTTGATGGCTGTGAGCACAAACTGCCAGCGGAGATGGTCTGTTTATTTTATCTGCGTGCAAAAAAGGAAGGAGTCTCTATACGTCTTGGTTACTTTTGCATCTACTCGCCCCAGTATGTAAAATGATATCGTTGCAAGGCGATGATGCGGAAGAGTAAAATGTGGCCTGCGACACGGGCCACAGTAGTGGGGAGCAGTTTTACAGAAACCCTGAGTTTGCAGTTAGGTGTCCAGAAAAAAACAAGGGATCCCGCAGTTAAGTGGACCACGCGGTGTTTGCGCTCAGAAATAGTCTTCTGAACAGATTGCTATCAAGAAAGTCGGTGGCGGGCTATCTGCCGAGCATGATCAGCGCTAGCAACGGCTTCGCGGGCGTACTCCGACAACCGTAGCGGTTGGGCGCCCTTGTGGGGAGGAGTGTGTCCGATGATAGAGTGGGACTACGGCCATATAGAAGGTATGGTGGAGCAAATCCGGCGGTGTAATGACGGGACGAATTATAAGCGAAAGACACTTGCAGCATGACGTCCCAGTCACGATGATTTGCAATATGTTGCGGTTTATTATTCTATGAATAAGGATAGGCTAACCCAAAATTATTCAACATATTTCTGGTGTATATGATTCCTCAATTGCTTGCGCCTTGCCGTGAATTGTGTTTTTATTAACTCCACTGTAGTTCAATCTAGTAATAAGGCTTCTTAATTAAGCCAACAATTCCTTAGAAACCTGCATCCTTCCAAATGTTCTAAATGAAACGCCACCCGACTTTTTATTGTTCAAAATTTTTTAGGCTTCTTGGCCCAATGTAAAAGCTCAAGTTATGATATCGAAATTATCAGAGCTCTATAAATACAACCGTGGGTGATGGCAAAAGATTTCAGCGGTCGAACACACGCAGGAACCATTGCAAAATCTTACTGGTTAAGAACATGTTAACAAGAAACATGGTTTTAGTGAAGGAGTGACCATTAAAACCTTAGCAAAAATTCTGAGAGTGCTCGAAATAGGTACAGCGATTTTCGATGATAAAATAGAAAACGCCCAGAAAGAGTTCGGATATCCAACTTTTAAGCTTTGGGCTTAAAAGGTAAATAATTTTAGGCTCTTAAGCTTATGATTTTAAGATTTTCACATCAATAGTTCTCATCCCTTTCTCATGGGTAAAGAGCTTATGTATCTTCACGACGTCAGAATATCAGGTTAAGGAACTGGTATCAAAATCTCATCCGCTACCGCTCTCCCAGGCACGCTCAATCCACCCCGGAGCTTGGGAGAGAACGCTCTCTTTCCTTGTGTAACCATGCCTGCGGTTAGAGCGAGAGCGCCGACGTCGCCCGTAGTCATTGTGTCTCAATTCCGCGAGCCTGGCTCCTTCACTAGTACAGACGAGGCTGATTTGGACGACTGGCTCAACCTCTATGAGCGTGTCAACACCAGCAACGGTTGGGATGCCAGCGTCACGCTGGCGAATGTGGTCTTTTGTCTTAAAGAGAAAAGTACTGCACGCAAGTGGATCGAGATGCATAAGATAGAGTGTACAAACTGGAACACGTCCAAACTGAAAATGAGAGACTTGACCGGAAAGCCACTTTGTCACCAGCTTGCTGCCCTCAAGGATGTGGTATCGTGCGCCCAGACGCCGACCGAAGCTTATGCCACCTATATTCAGGACGTCTTGGCCCTTTTCCTCAGGGCTGCCAGCACCGTGGCGGAGTCGAATAAAGTAGGCCAAATACTGAATGGTATTGCGGACGGCGGCTTCCTCCTTTTTATTTGCAAAGACTGCGCCACTGTGGATGCTAACATTAAGGAATGTTGGCGGTTCGAGGAGGCCAAAGGATGCCGGCTAACCAACAACATCACCCAACTTCCGTACACAGCAGCGCCATCTTCGTGTGAAATTTTGATCCTAGCAGTACGTCTTCCACGCAAACAAGATCCCGTTCCGTCTTCAGAGGATATAACAAAAATCGAGTGCCGAGAACTGGAGGGTATGCTTCCTGCTACTGCGGTGCCATAATCAACCGATCGGAAGGAGCTGCGCCACGTATCCCTCGTCCAAGCCATTGACCGTGACGAAATAGCCAACATGGGCCGTCCCTCTGGGTGCGTGAATAGTTCTCCGTATAAACAAGAGGTCAGGTCTCCCGGTCACCACAACGAACGACCTTGTCCACGCAACCAATGCTGTAACCCCGCTGAATGGCGTACTCGGGACGACAAAGCCATTTTCTTATATTGCTCCGGAGTTGCCCACATTACAGGATACTGTCAAAGGCGCGTGGTCGCATTCTTCCGAAACAGCTACGCCGACTATTGTCCTCGAAAAGTCGTTGGCTACTCCGATGACCGGTATCACCTCTTAGCGTCCCGTACTGAGCCCAACCAGCCCAACAGTAACAGTCCCAACACCACATTTTACATATCGCCGTCGCCCCAACGCCACCAGCCCCGATCACCGCAGCCTCGCCACCCACGCCGCCATCCAGCTACTGGCGACCTCCTTCGGAAAACTAGGCAATGCAGCTCCCGGAGGTGTCGCTGCATTCATGACTCGGCCCAAGCACATTCGACGTATGGTCCTTGCGTGCGCGTGGATTGGTTGATTAAGTGATGCAGGTGATAAATCTAGCTGATATAGGATACGATATCAGAATTCGAGAATGAAACGTCATGGCTTGCCAATGGATATCAGGGACGTTGAAATTGCCAAGCAAGATCAGTCTGGCTTTTTCAGGTGTGTGGCTATACATAGATACAAGCAGCCTAGGACTTCAGGATCGCTCGCGGGACTACGATTAACGCACCTAACAGCGACACTCTGACAGCTAAGTTTTAGTTTGCAAGGATTGCTTCGACGTTTTCGGCACCTGAGAGCACACTGAAAGGTATAGTGTTTTCTAATATTGTTGCAACACCCCCGCTATGCGTGGGTCTATCTTTTCTTGTGACGAAGTAATTGGGCGTTTACATTTCGTCATCCCTGATATCAGCTGGTAGCCATGTTTCTGTTATGGCTTTGAATTCAGGTTTGAGTCAGTAATGATTTCATCTGATCTGATTTTATAAGGACACTGTGGGGTATGCACGTTACTGAAAAAACTTTTGGAAGCTATTTTGCTCGTCTTGGTCGTAGTTTTGTTAGCGTGAGTGGGGTAGCACTGGTGTCGTCTTCTCGCTGGGTTTTAATTGTACCGCAATGTTCAGGCCAACGTATAAAGGGATGACTTTAGTGCTCACATCATTCCAATAAAATAGATAATCTTTTATCCAAAGTTTGTCATAACCCAGTTTCACTTCATCTCAAGCTTTCGTTTCGGTTTTCCCGAATTCCATAGCTTCTTTCTGATATCCCGTAGTTCGGCTGTGACATCTCGGCTAATCGAGTAATTTCTTCGTTGTAGATAGATAGATATAGATAGATAGTTTATTGCACATCATAGTGGTACAAGGGTTTCCTTGCCTTCGTAAGCACGCAGTGCTTGTGGGAAGGCAGGCAGAACAGCAGCACCCGACCAGACGGGCAGTAGAGGTTCTTTTTGTTGAAAGAGAACAGAGAAAGAAAAAAAAGCGTAAAAATGAAAGGATCGCGATGAGAAGCAGCCATTGACTTATAAAAGAGGTAAAGAACGTGAAAAAAAGGACAAGCGGTATCATGAAGATTGAAGAGCCTTTTGAAGAGCCTTTGAAAACACTGGTTTGTTCGCGATCAAACGGTAATTTCAAAATGAACGGTCTTTGTTGGGTCGCGGCTTCCCTAGTCTGTGGAATAATTCAATGAAAACCGGACGGGACGCCAAATATCAGTAGATTTGACCTTCTTGACCAATTTTCGAGGTGATCAAATCTTCCGTTCTAATGCACGCACAGTACTTTGCAGGTGACAACTTATTCTGCACATTAAAATATTTTTAGTATAAAAAACAAGGCTTCCAAGCTTAGTTTCGACTGACTTTAGTCGTTGTTCCTTAATTTTTTTCAAGTCAAGAGGAATTACCTCAAGGTATTTCTAAAGGGTCGTTAAGTTGGGGTCGGCATTTGTCGTTGTGTCGCCTCCAAGGAGCAACAGTTTTTGAGGGAAGGAAGCCAAGTCACAAAATAAAGAACATTAAAACCATGGGTGTGGTAGCACGATCAGACACACA
Source organism: Haemaphysalis longicornis (assembly GCF_048455015.1). Taxonomy (NCBI): domain Eukaryota; kingdom Metazoa; phylum Arthropoda; class Arachnida; order Ixodida; family Ixodidae; genus Haemaphysalis; species Haemaphysalis longicornis. The sequence continues at coordinate 177,149,197 of NW_027526407.1, forward strand.
CTATTTGATCGGATGCATTTACCACACCGTTTTCTACTCTGCATGAAAAACATCAACGAATTATGCATTCGAATTTCAGCGATGCTGCCTAGCCCATGAGACAAGCTATGTTCCCTTCCAGGTGTTGTAGTCCACCAGGCCAATTCCGCCACCAGGATAGCGCTGTGGTGAGCCCCGCTGATAACAGTCAATGAGTTGGGATGGTCCTTCCACGAATCCTTGTCATTCAAGATCGCCGGCATGGTTGGCACGTGGGGCATTGTTGTGTCGATCAGCTGTTCCGCTTGTGACGAGCTCTGCTGCTCCCCGAGTCTTGCTTCAAGCAGAATCAGTGTAGTGAAAACTCCATGAAAAACATTAACGTAGTATACATCCGAATTCAAGCGATGCTGCCGTGTCTATGAGCCAAGCGAAGTTCGCTGCCAGGTTTTGTAGTCCGCCAGGCCCATTCTCGTCACCAGGGTAGCGCTGTGGTTAGGGCCGGCGACAACCGTCACTGACTTAGGGTGGTCCTTCCACGAGTTGTTGTCATTGAAGATCGGCGGCATGGTTGGCAGGTGTGGCATTGTTGCGTTGACCAACAGTGTCGCTTGTAAAGAGCTCTGCTGCTCCATGCATTGGGTTCAAGCAGAATCGGGATAGCGAAGCACTGCGTAAAAACATGAGCGGATATTCATCTGTATTCACGTAGTGCAACCGAAGAACTGAGTTTCGACTTCTTCTGAGGAAAGTGAAGAAAGGATACGTCGTGAAACTAACCATGATCAATGCAGGCACCACGACCAGTGCTTTCAATCATTTCTTCAGCAATCCAGGAGTTCCCACTATTCTATGGGTGACCTTCGGATAATCCCAAAGATTGGTTGCAGCAAGCCGAACGGGCAGGGGTGTTGAACCACAGAGAAGTGTTCGGCTTCCTTGACGATTAAGCACGGATCTTGTTTGAGAACTATGAGAGATCCCTAGAGTGTAGGAGCGAATTCAGAACGCAATTTTTGACGACGCAACTTTGTTACTGAAGCCAATGTGAACTTCGTCGAAAGCTCGCGAATTTTCGCAGATAGAATACGGAAAACTATCCACGCAGAAGTAAGGGAAGAGCTTCGGAAACGTCTCGCAAGGTCGCCGCAAGCCAAAGTTGCCTGGATTACAGGGGCCACTAGGGCAAGAAGTGCAGCTAGCACTTGGACCTTCAACAACACCAGAAGCACGCCGCGAGACGCAATTCATGGCCTGCGCGGCTGCTGTCCGTCGGCCTCACAAACCTCACCCCATTGTCACGAGGCTACGTACAGCCGTCTCTTGCCGATGCAACCTTCTGCCCCAAAAAAGACCGACGAGTGGCGAACATCCCAAAATCATCCGCTGGGCTACCGCTGCGGAAAAGCTGACCACATCTACTGTCGCTGCACCTATATGACGCTCGGTTTTCGAGGGTTCGCCATCGACGCACCACGCCCCCGGCCCGACGACCGGCCTACTGAGATCGACGAATACTTCTCCAATGCCAACCGAGGTGCAGCGTGCTTCAATTGTTCATCATCATCATTACCAGCATATCTACGCCCACTGCAGGGCAAAGGCCTCTCCCATTATTCTCCAATTTCCTCGGTCCTGTGCCAACTGTGACCAATTTATCCCCGCAAACTTCTTGATCTCATCTGCCCATCTAACTTTCTGCCGCCCCCTGCAACGCTTGCCTTCTCTAGGGATCCACTCTGTTACCCTTATTGACCAGCGGTTATCTTGCCTTCGCATTACATGCCCTGCCCACGTCCATTTCTTTTTCTTAATTTCTACTAATATGTCTTTAACACCAGTTTGCTCCCTGACCCACACCGCTCTCTTCTTGTCCCTTAATGTTACACCTATCATATTCCGCTCCATTGCCTGCTGAGTCGTTCTCAATTTAAGTTGAACCCTCTTAGTGAGCCTCCAAGTTTCTGCCCCGTAGGTGAGTACCGGCAAAATGCAGCTGTCATAACCTCTCTTCTTCAGCGACAAAGGTAGGCTGCTATTCATTATCTAAGAATGTCTGCCATATGCACCCCACCTCATTCTGATCCTTCTAATTATCTCTGCCTCATGGTTGGGATCTGGGGTCACAACTTGCCCTAAGTAGACATATTCGCTTACCACTTCCGCTGCCTCGCCACCTATCTCAAACTGCTGTGCTGTCCCCAGGTTATTGAACATTACATTAGTTTTCTGCATATTAATTTTCAGGCCTACGGTTCTACTCTGTTCGCCCAGTGCGGAAAGCATGATTTGCAATTCGTCCCCCGAGTTACTTAGCAAGGCAACGTCATGAGCAAATATGAGGTTACTGAGTTATTCTCCATTAACCCTTACTCCCACCTGTTCCCAATCCAACGTTCTGAATACTTCTTGTGAGCATGCTGTGAATAACATTGAAGAGAGTGTGTCTCCATGTGCGACACCCTTCCTTATAGGTATTTTACTGCTCTTCCTATGGATGATGATGGTAGCTGTAGACCGATTGTAGATATCCTCTGGTATTCTTACATAATAGTCATCTACCCCCTGATTCCGTAATGCCTGAATGACGGTTAGGGTTTCGACTGAGTCAAATTTCAATTGTTCACCGTCGCCCTAAATGTACCCGTCGCGAAGCCGTCGAAGCAACGCTGACCTCACTCCTGGGATGCGTTTCCCTAAGCCTTTGTAGGGGCAACTATAAGCAGCAACGGCTAAAGCACAAGTGCTACGACGGTGGAAAAATGAAGAGCCTTCACGAATGCAACGATTCTCCGGCGACCACTATCTACGGCATGCACCGAACCCCACGTGACCCGATCTAACCCTGACGGGACCCACAAATACAATGAGAGCAATGTGTCGCGACGCGTAGCCGACACGACCGAGCCTGCCGCTGAGAAGGAGGCGACAACGACGAAGCATAGAGCCCATTTATCAACACAAGCTAGCCGAGATACGACGCCCCGTCCCACCCGCAATTCGAGGAAGGGGTCCGCCATCCAGTTGTCCATCGCGTCTTTGATGAAGTCGCCCTCATGTGTCGTGCTGCAGGCTACTCTGAAATGAGCTTTCATTATCTTCCAACCTGAAGAAAGTCACGACCAGATGGGATGGTCCGCACGTAGGCACAGCAGGTGGCTGTCTCGTTCCGCCAAATGGCATGTGGACATAACGCGTCGTCATAAATGGCACGGCGAACCCTTCTGCGTTCGTCATTTTGCTGAACTGTGCGCGCGACGTGCTTTATGGATTGGACGTTTTTGTGGACAACAGTGCAATAATAGTTACACAGAAAGGGGCGTTTAAGAGTTCAATCGCAAGTTTGCGTCTAAGAAGTCCTCATTCCTGCTTGTTTGTGTCCGCTACTAACACGAGATTGCACTTCTAGCTGCAAGCAATACATTTTTTGAAGCAATCATCATTCTTTTAAAGACCCACTGTAGACACCGTTGTAGACATAGCTGCCCTCTCTGATGTGCACTCTCCTGCCTAACATCAGGTTCCTGCTCTGGCAGCACAGTGACACCTATTGACGCTCGTGAAGTCACACTCAGCTCCGATGAATTTACTGGATATATTGAACAAAAACAAATCACATTTTTAGTGACATGCTATCTCACTAGGAACTACCAGATCAGTCCCTCACCGGAACAAAACAGATTGTAGCAGCATTGTTCACCGACGACCCTACCATGTGTCGTCTATTTTAAGGCCAGTTTATATGCGAACAAGTTGTGGACATGCTCGGCCTCAATACATTTCTCCAGACATGTAGTCTCTGATCTTCACGAGTCTGTTTGGTGCACAAAAACATGGATGGCTGCGTTTTCGCGGGCACTGTTTTCGCGTTTTCGCCTGGACGAAGCGTTGTACTGTTTTCAAGGAGCGGATTTTTTCCAACTTCATCTTCGCTGTATATACAAGCCAATTTCAATGCGTTACGACGGCAAAGGAAGCACAGCTCTTGCAAAACCGGTAGGCCTCAATGAATTACCATTATGCCTTTTGTACTGTTTAACGCTACTCGGGGACGAATGGCAAAGCATGCTTTCCGCACTGGGCGAACAAACTAGAACCGTGGGCCTGATAATTATTATGCTTAAAACTAAAGTAATGATCAGTAACCTCGGGACAGCACAGCAGTTTGAGATAGGTGGCGAGGCAGTGGAAGTGGTAAGCGAATATATCTATTTAGGCCAAGTTGTGACCCCAGATCCCAAACATGAGGCAGAGATAATTAGAAGGATCAGAATGGGGTGGGGTGCGTATGGCAGACATTCTCAGAAAATGAATAGCAGCCTGCCTTTGTCGCTGAAGAAGAGAGGTTATGACAGCTGCATCTTACCGGTACTCACCTACGGGGCAGAAACTTGGAGGCTCACTAAGAGGGTTCAACTTAAATTGAGAACGACTCAGCAGGCAATGGAGCGGAATATGATAGGTGTAACATTAAGGGACAAGAAAAGAGCGGAGTGGGTCAGGGAGCAAACTGGTGTAAAGACATATTAGTAGAAATTAAGAAGAAGAAATGGACGTGGGCAGGGCATGTAATGCGAAGGCAAGATAACCGCTGGTCATTAAGGGTAACAGAGTGGATCCCTAGTGAAGGCAAGCGCTGAAGGGGGCAGCAGAAAGTTAGATGGGCAGATGAGATCAAGAAGTTTGCGGGGATAGATTGGTCACAGTTGGCACAGGACCGAGGTAATTGGAGAATAATGGCAGAGGCCTTTGCTCTGCAGTGGGCGTAGATAGGCTGGTGATGATGATGATGATTACTGTTTAAAGCTCCTGCAACCTTTGAGCGAATGATAGAAAAGGTTGTCCGTGGTTAAAATGGAAGATGCGCGTGTGCTATCTGGACGATATTGTCCTTTTAAAGCAAATAATTACTAATTTTGTCTACCGGTCTCCCGTAGGATGCGGAAATTAAGCTTTGACCGAAGACACAACCACAGCGACATACCCCTTGAAGCGCATCGCGTAATGTGGTGGTCCCGCTTTCGATGCTGCGCACAAGCCCCCTTTTAAGTCGTTCTGCGAGGAGCGCCAGCGGCGGCGACGGTAGCGGCCACTCAGCTGATCGACACCCGACCAAAGTCACTGCACCCATTGCAACCACCACTGGGTCATCACGGGTATGTGACGCATATTGCGCCGTGTTCACCGTGAAACAGGAGAGCCGCGTTCGCCGAGAATGAAAGCGAGGCCGGGCCTCCTTCATGCGCATTTCATGGGACCGAGCGGCTTTGGACCGTCGCCGGCCATACAGCTACATCAATGTTTAACCAAGCCAAACCAAGACTCAGCCAGACTAAGCCAAGCTTTTGGTTTGGATATTCAAGGTTCGCTCTGCTAAGCTGCAACCATTTTTTACTTAAAGTTTCGCTGAAAAATGTAAGTGCCCGGAAGCAAGTCCTCGTGTACATTGCGGCGGCGGGTCTGCGACTCAACACGAAGAAATGTCATACTGCCTCTAGTATTGGTGGGGCGCATGGAATACGAAAACAGTATTCGGTCCGACCAGCACAAGATGGGTGCAGTCGGTAACGTTTCCCACCCTTTATATCAAAGAGAACTACTGCGTTTTCGTGAACTGGCGTGATATTTCCGCCGCTTTGTTAGCGACTTCAAACGCTAGCCGTTCACTTTACCAATTTTTATTATGTGCCACCTTTTTGAAGCAATCTCACAATTGCGAAGATGCCTTTGAACTGCTCTAAGCCGCTCTCACTTCCGGAACTGTCCAGCCATTTGAAAGAGCAAAACCCTTGCATTCTATTACAGAAGCCTGTCCGCGCATTAGGTGTTGCAGGTTTGCAACGCGATGCCCGACGCCGAGGTGGTGTGGTCGCATGGCGAAGCGCTCAGGGAAGCTTGCTTAGAACAATCCTGCCACTGAGCATGAATGTCTATACAGAAGTATCCCCCGTACTAATACGGCCGCCATTTAAGTATTGTGAGGGATCAACGTGCCTTCTGTTGGTTGTCTTCACTGAAGAACCTCTCTATCCTTCTCGGCGGGTGGACTCTTCGCTTACAACAGTACGACTTAACTATGACGTAATAGTCTGACAAGAAAAACATCTTCTCAGATGCTCCTTCACGCGGTCCATTGCTTCCATCTTCTGAAAACGTGTCTTCACTACAGGCACACCTATGGCACCCATTGACTCCGTGGACGTGTATAGCCACTACGATTTGGTGGACCGTCAGGGATAACACACATATTGCTGCACATTAATTGGCGCATCAGGGGTATCACACACCCTCCCGACAGTCCTGTCTTCACGCAGAGGGAGGAAATGGTGTGAGGACTGATTGCGAGAGGCGGTGGCCTAACCTCAAAAGACAAACTTGTGCAAGGACTGATCCATTTACAAGGGCGCATTTCTATGCATCACCTACAAATCACCATCAGCACGTAGTGTCCTTAACCACTTCTTCTATTTGTAGATTGTCATCCTGTGATTTGGGGCTCTTCGACGATAATCGCTTAAATAAAAGGCTGCCCCGAATGTTCGCATTTAAATATATATGTAACTATTTATGTAGGACTATATTCCAAGAGTAAAATTTAGGTAAGAAAATTTCACAAATTAAGCACTAGATTTGCAAAATTGAAGAGAAAAGAGAGTTATCGTGGCATGATCACTTAAAGGCTTGGTTGATTCGCAAAGGTTTTGATGTTACTGCAGGTGCTATGCAGAAGCTGGTTTATCTGCAGAGAACTTCAAACAGCTGCTCAATCAATGTTAGACCGGTATTTATCAGCTGTATGATATGCTGGTTTGATGAAAATAATATTTAAAACTAGACAATGTACGAAGGAAAGCCTAGACCTAACTGTCCCACAAATACAGGCGTTCTGAATCACCTTTATATTTTAAGGTGTTCTAGCTTCCACTAAGTAGCAATTAGTGCACAAGAAGGGGAATCAAACATCTTTGCAGCTACTTTTCAAGCCCTTTAAATTTGGCAGATTATTCTAAGCGTACATTTCAATATGTGTAAATATCACCATTACCATCATCACAACCCTATCTACGCCCACTCTAGTGCAGAGGCATCTCCAATTATTCTTTAATCATCCCAGTACTGTGCCAGCTAAGATCAATTTCTAGGCAGAAACATTTTGTTCTCATCGAACAATCTAACTTTCTGCCGTCCTCTGCCCGCCTTGTCTTCTGTATGAATCCACCCTGTTACACTAAAGACCTACCGTTATCTTGCCTTCGCATAACATGAGCTCCCATCTCCATTTCTTTTTAATTTTTAACAATATGTCCTTAACACGCGTTTGTTTCTTGACCTCGCTGCTAACTTCATGCCCCTTAGTGTGACACTTATCATCTTCATTTTCATTGCTCAGTGAGTCGTCCTCAATGAGACGTCCCCTGCAGGGCAAAGGCCTCTTCTAATATTCCCCATTTACCCCATGCCTGGGGTAACTGCGACCAATTTATCCCCTCAAACGTCTTGAATTAATCTTCCCATCAAACTTTCTGCCACCCCCTGCCACGCTTGCCTTCTCTGGGGATGCACTCTTACAATTAAAGACCAACGCTTATCTTGCCTTTGCATTACATGCCATACCCAAGTCCATTTTGTCTTCTTATTTCTACTAATGTGTCCTTAACACGCGTTTGTCCCGTGACCCACTCCTCTATCTTCTTTTCCTGTGGGATACACCTATCACCTGCCGTTCCATTCGCGCAGAGTCCTACTCAATTTAAGTTGAACCCTCCTATTGTGCCTCGAAGTTTCTGCCCTGTAGGTGAGTACAGGTAAGAGGCAGCTGTCATACACTTTCCTCTAATTCAGAACAACGTTCTGAACAATGTTTTGAATACATTTTGTAAACATGCTTAGAACAATATTAAAGTGTTTTTTTTGTCTGACATCCTTCCTTATAAGAACATTATTGTTTTCCTCATGCAGCACGATGTTAGCTGTGGAACCATTGTAGACATCCTCTAATATCCTTACATAATGCTCGTCTACACTATTGTTCCATAATACCCTAAAAACTGCTGAGGTGTCGAGCGAGTCAAATGCTTTCTCATATTCTATAAAGGCTTTATGTAGGTGTTCATTACACTCCGCGCACTTGCCTATCGGGTATTTCATCGTGTGAGTATGATTCACTGTTGACCAGCCTTTACCAAACTCTTCTTGTTTTCTAGGTTGTATAAAATACAAGTGGGAAAAATTTTGTGAGCGAAATACTCTTAGCTGATAAGCCTGTAATTTTTCTAGTCCTTGATGTGACCTTTCTTATAGATAAAGATGATGTTCATGCCCTTCCAAGATTAGGATAAGCTCGTGGTCGTTAGACATTGCGTATACAAATATAGCAAAATGAGTGAAATGCAATAACATTCATCACAAATGTTCAACAGTAAATACGTAAACGGTAATGTTTATTAATTGTACTTTCGCGTATGCCAGCAACCCTGCTTCTAAGCACCCTCGCCTACTTACAGAAAAAAATATTCGGAAAAAGTTTGCACTAGAATCTAAGCACGCCCTTTCCTACGAGGAATAGAAGCCCCAAAAGACAATACATAAACAAACACACACACTCACTCCAGTAGCTGCTAAATATGCATAATTGAACGAGTAAATATCATCTAATGCATCCATACAGGTCTTTTTAAATATACATGACGTCTGCAATATATTGTGTTCAAATCACATATTTGTGAGGGCCTCCCAGAAACACAGATTAACCAGCCACACCAATTTGTGAAATAGTGATATGGTAACACACGAAGGACAAGGATGGTGGTGCTACATCTTTGGGTGGTGTGGCCATCATTGCCCAAGAAACGTTAGTGTGTCACACTCTCCAATTACATACCACCTTGCAGCTGTAGTTTTCACTAGGCTTGTAAGAGAATGCTCTCAGCACAGCCCTCCAAACTTCCATTTCTTCAGCTCCGATTTCTAGGAATATGTAAATAAGCTACCTGAAAATTTTATTGCCATAGGTTATCTGAATGCCCGTAATTTCATTTGGAGCTCTTTCCGCATGGATGCCCTCTGTCGCCTTACGTAGCAATTCCTACCATTTTCTGGAGCATGCCTCTTTAACAAAACAAACTGACATACTCTATGTTAGAGAATACGCATTCACATTTAGACTTGGCTTAGGGCAATCTATCGCATAAAACACATCTATTGTGTCCAAAATATTAGTTCCATTTATTTACTGAGGGGTTGGCACTAACCCTTAAGATAGTGACCAGTTCCCAATCACAATAAGACACTTATGTAAAGAGCGCAACAGTTCACCTTCTCACAGCAAGTGTGAAGAAGAAAAACTAAACTAGTTTACACTCACAGAGACATCTACACTACACAGCGCCTCTATAGAACATCTACACGTTGAATAGGCAACACAACTCTTAACGGTGCACACCCGCGACACCGCGGAAAAGTCTCTTATACACACCTCTGCTGCACCGAGCCACCAAAAGAGGCTGTGATGGAAAGAGCTTAGGAGGCAGGTACGAGAAGCCCCGAACGAGGCTTGTGGAATGCTTCGTCACTACCCCTCCTTCGAAACGCCCTATTGATCAAAAAGCCAAATTCGTTCAGAAAGAACTGTCCACCATGAGGCAAACGAAATAGTCGGGGCTCATTCATTACATCAATATATTCATTAACAGACCCTTGCAAGCGATGGACACAAAACGCCTGCCTGGCAGCTCTTAAAAACACAATTGCACTCCGAGAAATGAGAAGGTCTTGGGTTGATTATATTTTCGAGAAGTTTGCACAGGCCCATCATGTCAGCGATGATTCGATAGCTTGCAAGAAAAAAGGGTCCTTCCCCTCCTTGAGGAAATCCACCACGTTAGGCTCCCTCCATGACAACCTTCTCCTTGTCAGTAGAACAGGGGACGCACTCGCAGGTTTGCCTAACTTTTGCAAAACACTTCCAAAGATGTACAGTTCTCTACACTACGCAAACACTTTCATTAAACACAAACTGCTGGCCGAAAAGAAGATATTACGGCAAAAGAATTTTAAATCACTTCCTATAACTCGTAGTTATCGCTTTATGATTTAAGGGCAGCTATACGCACGCGTAAACCATAAGCTCCAGGCCCAGATAACAAAACATATACAATATTGCCACAGTTGCAGGCATACACTTTTGAAACACCCCTTTACCTTTACAACATATGGCTTCTTGGGCAAATCCCAATATCTTGCAGGGAGGACATTGCAGTGACTTCGCTGAAGGACAGGAAGTACCTGTGCTCTCCCGCAAGATATGGATCCACCGCCCTCACAATCTGCTTGTGAACATTTTTGACAAGTTCACCAGAATACGTGTGTACTTCAATGGTCTTGAGAGCTGCCAGGCAGGCGTCATTGGGGTGGAGGATCCACCAACCATGGACTTGCTACGTTTGAGTAATTCATAAAAGATGGGTATGTTCATAAACAGTTCTGCATTACAACCTTCTTTGCTATGGCAAAGGTCTATTATATGGTCTCGCGATACAGTATCGTCAGTGGCCCAAGTCTACTGCGATGCGTCGAAAACTGCTTCCCCTGTTTCTTCTGCGGTGCTAAGACCAAACTTTATGTTCACTGAAACAATGAGTTTTTATAACAGTATTTATACAGCACAAGCATACGGCAGAATACTGGTTTCAAAGGACATCATTTGAAAAATTCGTAATTACATCGTGTACATAGATACACTGAGTGTTGTGCAGGCAATGTGTCAAGAAGGACTTATAAAAACTGCGTGATCACATTTTTTTAAAGGTTAAAATGATTGCAGATGCCTCAAATTTTGAAATAACTATAAGCTTGGTTTCAGCGCTATGTACTACCGTAAAAACCCGTGTATAATACGAGGTTTTTTTCCAAATTTTACTATGTACAATTTGCGCCTCGCATTATATGTGGATCCCAAAATTTTCAGCCGAAAATTTGCACTTTCGGTTTCGGTTTCAGCCTAGGGTGGGCCATCTTGCGGTGGCGTTAGCTGGCTGCTGCTTCTCTCAGCCGGTGCGATTTTGATTGTTTTGACCATGCGCAGGATCGGCACGTTCACCGCAAGTCTATCACGATGTCGGTTGCACGAAGGCAGTATTCAGCGGCAATTAAAAGAAAAGTTATTTTATGTGCCAAGACCATCAGGAATTGCGCCGCAGGACGGCAGTTCGGCGTCACCGGAAGCAGCATTCGCGGGTGGAGAAAGCAACTGGTGCTTGACTGGATAAAGTCTGTGTGGTGTCGGCGGCCTGGAGCACTGTTGGGGGTTCCCGTCAGTGCTCGTGTTGGACGCCTTTCGCTGCCACCTGGCCTATTCCGTGAAGAAGTTGTTGCGCGAACCCCGAATTGAACTCATTGTCATTCCAGGAGGAATGACATCCCAGCTGCAACCGCTAGACGTTTGCATCAACAAGCCTTTCAAAGACTGCATCAGGTCCTGCTACCAAGAGTGGATGAGGTCAGGAGACCCGTAAGGGACAGCTACCGAATGGCTGACGCGGGCTTCTCCAGCGGTGCTTTGTGGCTGGATCGCGGATGCGTGGGCCAGCATCCCAGAGGAGCTCGTCAGTCGCTCTTTTAAGAAATGCGGCATCTCGAACGCCCTTGATGGTACTGAGGACCACTTTCTGTGGAAAGACATTTTCAACAAGGCGACTTCAGGAGACAGCGGCAGCGAACCTGACGATGACTGAACGGACGTCGGGAGACAGTGCCAGCGAAAACTGACAATGACTGAAGGGTAACTGCAGTGCAAATAAATGTTTTCTGTGCTCTTTACCTCGCATTATATGCGGATGAAAACTTTTTTTCTGATTTTGCTGTCCCTGAATTACACCTCGTATTACACGCGGGTTCGTATTATACGCGGGTTTTTACGGTATGTAGAATCGGTGGCAAGTAGGCCACTGATCAAATTGCTTCAGCTGCTGGCGCTCCCGTGACTACAGTCGACATAAGAACAGTACCTTACACCGACCTCAAGCCACAAATCAAAATACAGCTGCGTAACAATGGCCATCACCCTGGAGTCACCAAATAGAAATATGATGCCACACAACTGACAGACGCAACAGACACACTGAAGCCGCCTTTGTCTAGGCTGCGGATAGGCTACACCCATGTATTGCACTCCCACCTGGTCACTGGATGTTCAAGACCACGGTGTAGTAGCTGTGGGCAGGGTCTATCTGCAATCAACCTACTAATCATATGCAAGGCACTTCCCTAAACATGACAGAAACATTCCCCGAAACCCTACAGACGACACATTTCACTGAAGCCATCATACTCTATAGACGACAAACCAATATTTTCTGTACAAAGTGACGACACAATTGTCTGAAGCCATCATACTCTCTAGCCGACAAACCAATGTTTTCTGTACGAAATATCTTTAGATTTTAGCGGACTTAAAATTACTTCATCTCTTTCCATATTATGCATAATCACCGTGTTCCTACCCAGCAGCTCTCTTCATTGTCTTTTGTTTTATTTCACGTTTCCTGTTACTCACAGGTTGTAGTTTTTCTTGGACATCACTCACTAAATAACTCGTTGTTTGGCGCAAGGCCATTGTTATGCTTGCCTCATTAACATCAAGCATTATTATCACCGAGCCATTCTGTATTGCGTAAATACTGGTCTACCATTGAGCGGCTAGCTGAAGATCTCTGCGAAGATAAAGCAGCTGGTGCAAAGTAACCGAAGCAACACAAAATACTTGCTACTCATCTGAGGTTATAAGTAATCAACACACGTAAAATCTTTTCATCTTTTATTTTGAAAATTTGTTGCTGTTGTTAAGAAACATTTGATAGGTTCCTAATTTATAGTATCACCATCATCAACAGCCTATCCAGGCCTAATGCAGGGGCAAAGGCCTCTCCTATTCTCCAATTACCTCGTTCGTGCACTAACTGCACCCAATGAATCCCCGCAAACTTCTGAATCTCATCTGCCCATCTCACTTTCGGCCATCCTCTGCAACTCTTGCTTCCTAAGAATCCACTCTGTTACCCTCAATGACCAACGGTTATCTTCCCTTGGCATACATGCCCTGCCCGCGTCCATTTCTTCTTCATAATTTATACTAATATATCCTTAGACGCGTTTGTTCCCTGACGCGCCCCACTCTCGTCTTCTCCCATAATGTTGCATTAATCATTTTCCGTTTTATTGCGCGCTGAGTAGCCGCCAATTTAGTTTGAACCCTCTCAGTGAGCCTCCAAGTATCTGCCCCGTAGGTCAGTATGGTAAGATGCAGCTGTCATACACTTTCTTTTAAAGGGACAATGGGAGGCTGCCATTCATTATCTGAGAAAGCGTGCCAAATGCACTCCACCCAACTCTTATGCGTAGTACATATATTTTATAGTATAGACCTGCATAAATATTTTTGGGATATAACGGCATTTACGCACTTGCCACTATTTACGAGGATAATTTAAGATATTTACTGCAATGACATCTTCTGGATTTTTATTTTGGTCTTAAAAATTGCGGCCACCAGCGAAAACCTTAGCGTTCCAAGATAGTGCATGTGTGATATCAATATTAAAATAAGAAACAAAGCAAATATTTGACACGAGCCTTCTGGTAATCCTGTTGTTAAAATTTCTGTGTCTGCTGCCACCTGCTCAATCCGAGAATTGTTGAAACCCCCGCTAAAAGTCTTATTGCAGCGTTATTTCCTGTAACATGGTATTGGCAAGCTCTGAAAAGTTTTTTGCAACAAAAATAGAAAGAACTAAGCTGACGTTTAGCTGTAGAATTGTTTGCTCACAACAATGGGCAGTATCCGCCAAAGAAAACTGTTCGAGATATAAAAAATGGCTTTATTATTTTGCTTCATGTGGTGGTAATGATATACGTCTGATGTTTTAGTGTGATAGATACTTTCTGCTTTCGGCTTGGCAGTTATTTAGTCTTTTTTGCTTGAAATTTGTGATAATGCTGGAGATTATATGAGAATGAAACAAAGGTATTTCCTGCAAAGTTCAGCATAGCGTTTTAGAAGAGGATGAATAATGTCGTCTGATACCGAGCATTTCAGAAGGTAAATGTATTGCAAAAGTCCAAACTTCGTTCACAAAGCTACATATATTTGCTTGGTTCCCTATTATCAGGTGCAAAAGCTCTGGGACTATCTGACATATTTTCAAACCAGAAATATAAAATATTTATATTGCAATGGGCACTTTTCGCTTCTTGTGACACGTAAGGCCTGCCTGTTTTCCAAGTGCGAAAATATTTGGGATCCTCGGCGGTATAGCAGTAATCCTCGGCGGTATAGCAGTAAACAGTATTTTTGTGACCTGTTCGTTGTTTGACAACTGTTATCATACAGGAAACTGCTCAGGTCTGTCAGCTAGTTCCCTAAGGAAAAAGAAGACAAATGGAAGTCTGTACAGCTAGAAATGCAAAGTATGTATGCCTTCTGGAGAGCTAAAGGGTTCGCGTCCTGCTGTCCAGTCCTCCTCACATGAAAAGGGCCTTGCAAATGAGATGGCAGATATACGCGAGCAACTTGGCAAACTGGTACTTCTAGCTGCGAAAATTGATTCTCTACTTGAATTTAAGGAAACCGTCACTGATTTGAAAAAATGAGTTGAATACATGTCTGCGAAGTATGACGACGTTCTGGCTAACTTATCAAAACCAGACAAAGAAATTGAGGGCAGCAAAACCCGTCTTGCACGTGTGGAAAATGTGTCGAATGAAAGTGAAGTAATACAGCTTCGAAGGCAAGTGAACGATCTTGAGCAGAATGACAGTAGGCAGAATCTAGAGGTACATGGCATACCTCACTAGAGGGAGGAATGTCTGCTAGAAATTATCAACGACCTAGCCCGGGATCCGAGCCTTCCTTTGCTGACTGAGCAGGAAATCGACGGCACACACCGTTTGCAGTCCAAACCCGGCCATGTGCCACCCATCCTGGTGCGGTTTGTTTCACGTAGAACGAAAGAAAACTGGCAAGCAAAGCGTAAAGAATTGCATAATATGAAACCTGAACTTCGATTCTACGACAGCCTGCACCTCAAACCAAGCACCTCCTGTTGGTAACGCGCACTATGGCAACTTGAATGGGCTATGCTTTCGCATAGCAAAGAGATGGTAAGATTCTAGTGCGTAAACGACCAGGAGAACCTAACTTTCGCATCACTAGTGAAGCAGACCTCTGCAAAATTGTGAATGAAAATGCGACGGGCCGCACAGATGCCGCGCTATTGGCAGCTGATCAACAAAATCAGTCATAAGTGTCCGTCTACCTAGTTTTGGTTTTTAGTTGTTTTTCTTTTCATGGAAGGCTCTGTCAGTCCTCCAGTACACGTTTACTTCTCTACTGAAAAATTCCAAACTAACCTATCTCGCATTGCTCCCCCGATAGAAAAGATTTTTTTTTCAATTTTGCCTGAGTGCAAGACGCTTGAAAAATAAATCGGACGATGTTTCTATGTACCTCCAATCCCTTGGGCATAAATTTTATACGTTAGCGTTCACAGAAACATGCTACACGAATCCTTCTGATGTTGTCCAGTTCGATGAATACCAAAGTGTATTTATAAATCGAAGAAATCGAAAAGTTGGTGGTGTTGCACTCTACATTCGTCACGGCATTCCGTTTGCTGTTTTAGACAACTTTTCAATGGTAGATGCAGATTATGAAATAATAGCAGTTGATTCATTAGATCAGATAGTTCTGCTAATCTACCGTCCGCCTTCAGGTAACCTTAAAAACTTCATTTTGCATATCGACAACGCACTTCATGCCATTCAAGAAATATGTAAAAATATTGTTGTTATATGTGATTTTAACAAAGGCATGCTCTCTAACAGTTATGCTGCTAAAAATCTAACTAATTCAAGGGCTTGCTATGATTGTGCAAACGTTGTTAATGTGCCTACACGAATAACTAGAGAAAAATAAAGTATTTTAGATTTATGTTTCGCAGATTTTTTTTCGACTGATATAGAGTGTGGCGTGTTGGAAAGGGACATTAGTGATCATCTGCCTTTTTTTTGTTTTTCTCCCAAACCAAAATTAACACCCTTGGTGCCCATAAATTTTTTCTTGAACAGAAAAATTAACGACGAAACTTTAGGCGTATTCCTAGACCTGATATTGAGAGAAAAATTGTCAGACGTATATGGTGAAAAGAATCCTAGCCTGGCAAATGATGTATTCTTGGCGAAATTTCGGAACAATTATTTCAAGGCTTTTCCGTGGGTTTCTTTAACTATGCATAAAAAAGCCAAGAAGCCCTGGGTAAGTAAGGAAATGTGCAAAAAGAATAAAAGATAAAAACGAACTGTTCGCCAAGTTTCTCATAAGTAAGGATGTAAATACTCTGTCCCTGTATAAACAGACTTGAAATAGGTTGACCCCTGTTCTCAAGAAAGCAAAGGAAAATTACTATGCTTAAATGTATAGTGACAAGCGACCAGTAGAGCAAATTCGGAGAACCTATATTTTGTTGGTTTCGAAATCTCATAAAACAGTCGCACTTGAAATGCAAGCGGACGGTACTTCTTATTCCGGTGTGCCTCTGTCAAATAGATTCAATGAGTACTTCCTTACAGTCAGTTCAGCAAATTACTATTCGAGTGAAGTAGACCCTACAGCATACCTGGTTGAAAACAACTCGGCAACAATGTTTTTATCTCCCACAACCCCGACTGAAATTTTCAATTCATAAAGCTTTTAAAAAATAATTGCTCAACCGGCACCGACAGCATTAAAGCGGAAGCAGTTAAATATGTAGGAGATATAATTGCACCTGTTTTCAGTCACATATGTAATTAGATGCTCACAGAAGGTATTTTCCCTGAAAAGTTCAAAATCGCTAGAGTCTCAGTGGTACACAAAGGTGGTAACTGTACTGATTTTGGAAATTACCGCCCTATTTCTGTCCTCTCAGTATTCTCGAAAGTGGCTGGAAAGTGTGATTAATACATGTCTGATAAATTTTTAAATACAAAAGAAGCAATTGTGAAAGAACAATACGGTTTCAAAAAGGGGAAGTCTATTGAAATGGCACTGCATGGTATAAGGAAGAGATAATAAACAACATAGAAAATAAATTATTCACCATTGGTTTGTTTCTAGATTTAAGGAAGGCCTTTGATTCTGTTAAGCGCGACATTTTGATCCGCAAGTTACCTTTTTATGGGACAAGAGGTTTATCACTTGATCTTGTTAGTAGTTACATAGATTCTAGGAAACAATGCACCATTGTAAATGGTGTTGCATACAGTTTCGGAACGATACGGAGTGGTGTTCTCCAAGGGTCTATCTTGGGTCCGCTTCTATTCTTGTTGTATATAATGATGTAGTTTATACCCGGTACCCCATCAATAGTTCTTTATGCAAACGATACTAATGTTTTCTTTACAGGACCCAACCTCGAAATCATTACCAATATTGCAAACTTGTGGCTTGAGGAATTATCCAAATGGCTAATACAAAATAAACTACAACTAAATGTCAAAAAGACAAAATGCGTAATATTTAGAGCAAAAAAAAGCAGTTAGATTTTGCTCCAGCGCATCTATTTTGGGAATCTATTCTTGAAGTGGTCCCCTCAATACGTTTCTTGGGTGTTATTTTTAATTTTGCTTTGTCTTGGAATGATCATGTAAATCACATATGTACAAAGTTATCGCGTTCTGTCGGCATTTGATGGAAACTTAAGTGTTTGTTACCCTGTTGACTTAAAAAGCAGTTGTACTTTGCTCTTGTGTAGTGCTTCTTGATCTATTGTCTTTTGATTTGGGGCAATACTACAAATTCAAATTTGAATGCTTTACTTGCACTACGAAAAAAAGCTAACAGGGCTATTGCAAATTTATCCAATAGAGAAAGTACAGAACACCAGTGGAGAAGCTTGGGCATTTTAAAAATTCATGATTTAGTTAATTTAGGACGCGCGCAGAATATCCACCACATATCTTATGAACACCCCTACCTATTTCCGAAGCTAGAATCTTCACCTCAGATAGCGTACCCCCTAGAAAAAACATTACAGAAAGCCGAGAATTAGAACGAATTATGGCATTCAGATGAAGCAATATCAGGTCATAGACTTTTAAATGATAACGAGGAGATTGAAGTGCCTAATGAAGAGTTTAAATCCATAAAACTGTTTAAAACATTTGCGTCAGGTATTGCCACAATGATATGCCCAGTTTTCAATGCGTTAGCAGCCTATAATTTTCGCGGAAAGAGTGTTACGTTTGCGTTTCCTACTGTAATAATGCGTGTTTTTTATGTTCAAGTTGAGTAACTTTCTGTATTAAACTTGACTTTCTTGTTGTGTTTTCACTTTTAATTGAGCTGTTAGGCTCTATTAAACGTGTGCATGTCAAGCTTTTTTCAGTCTTTTCTGCTGATTTGTAAATTATTACGGTAAATGATAGTGGATGGTATGTGTGAGTGTATATTTTTTTCCTCTTACAATGTCATTTTCTTTGTTTTTTGGGCTTCGAAAAATATGCTAGCTATGTTCTTCCTTTTCTGCGTGATATAAGAAAATATAGTATCTATTTTTTTTCTTTTCATTTGATGTTGTGATGGGTGCTGCTCCCGAGTTCGGTGCAAGCTACTTTGGGAGGAAGGGCTTGTCAGGCTGTAGCCTTTTGCCCTCCACCTTATGTGGAAATGTACTTTCACCTCTTGAAATCTTTCTTTCAAATAAAAAACGACTTTTAAAAAAAATTCAGGTCGTGTTACTTTCAAAGAATGACATTTTGGTTGTGCTGTTTTGATCTTGAAGTCTGATACTGCTGCTTTGTGTTTAACACAAACGCAGTGCTGCACTTCACCCCTTTCCATTGTAGTTAAAAATGCATGCTTTGACTGTGTTTTTGGTTCAGTGTAGAAAGTCATTTGCTTCTTACTGTGTAAGCCGTAATAAAACAAAAATGTTTGTTCAGCATAAACGATGTCATCGAACATTACGGCAACGCGATGAATTGGAGCCACAGTGGTTGCTGTGCAAAAGTTTAGTAACATAAACTCATGGAATTCATTGGCTGTGTATTTGAGTACCCTTCTCAAATTCAACGCCGGTATCTCTGTACTTGTCAACAGCTCTTCTGGAGGTGTTACAACCGCCCATACGTTTAGGCAGATATAGAAAAACTGAAACAGAAGTGCTAGTGTTACTTAAAAGCTTGCGAAAAAAAATTATGTATACAAGTGGCAGCAGCAGAAGACCATTCGATAAACACTGACGATATGAACAAACTAGAATTGATCACAATGATAAAGTGAACATACATCGCAAGCTACACACGGTGTACACACGGCTTTGAGATTTTGGAACCTTAGAGACAGATGAAAATGAGGTTTATAGACGCCCAATGAGCAAAGTATGTCATAATATTATAAAAAAACACATGAATGTTATGCCGCGAACAACGCACTAGAGTCGCTCATTTGTCATTGCTTTTCTCGGTGGACTGTATCAATGCTGTGTTATCTGCGACCCCAGTGAAGTGCATGTTTTATTCATTATTTTTAATGCCACACGGATTATCTCAAGTGATAGGAAGAATGTTTCGCCCTAGCACCACTAGCCTAGAATGGTCTTCTTTTATCTACAGTGTTCTCGTACTAATTCGACATTTCAAGAAACACACGCGCCGGAAGATAAAAGTCCGTAGAACAGACGCCGCAGTATTCGATCCGAAGACACTTGACGACAAGCATGGCGATGCTTGACGCTATGCTTCCGCATGTAGAAGACGATGACCTCAACGCGGACATCCAGGCATATCTTCAGCGCGTGAAGCAGTGTTGCCAGCTCATTCGAGTTCGTACAATGGACCAGCAGCTGGTGGATGCCGGATGGTAAAACTTCCGTCGCCGAGACACCGAGTGTTGCTCAGGGAATCGTGTGTGGAGTGGGACTCGCATCCGGTGACGAGAACTCGGTGAGAATCTTCTGCGACTGTATTTCGGACCCGCCGTTATTCTACTACGCGTTGGCCAACATATATACGAGGTGATCCCCGATGGTGATTCCTGAACATCGTGACAATGCACGCGGCACGAATATGTGAACTTCGTTCCCCAACACCTTACTACGCCAGATATTTTTTGTGTGTTCGGGTTGTTGTTTTATTTTACAATTAGGTGGATGCACTCGTAAAAGAGGGGGGTTGTGCCGTGAACCATGCAACGCATTTGTTTATTTAGGTTTTTGGTTTTATCGCCCGACTGCGTCGAAGCTGTGTTATCCGTGCCTCAAGTGAAGCACAGGTGCCATTCCTTCTTTCTTATGCCGGAAGGAGTATCTCATTTTATATAGAGAATCTTTCGCCCTTACGCCACTAGCCTATAATTGTCTTCTTTTATCAACAGTGTTGTCCATGTAATTTGATGGTTTAAGGAACACCCGCGTAGGAAGAAGGCGCGCACAACAAATGCCAATGCGTTAGATTTACCGTCACCTTCCTACGCACATCACTTTGTTCACTGCTGCTTCGGTGCCTTTGCATGGTTTGAAATGTTAGGGGAGCACAAGTTCGCTCTAATCAACTTGTTTTTTCTTCCAGACAACTGTGTCATCTTTGGCTTCGTGACAATATGCGGATAAATTGTGAGATATTTTGATTGCTTTATTTTTCTTTGAAAATTGCAGCCAGATACCCCAGCTGGCATGGAGGCGTAGAAATAAAGCAGGCTGAAGAGAAGAATGGCCAGTTATTAAAACTGTGCTTAAGCGGTTCACTATTTTGCTTTCTTCAGATACTAATCAGTATTGGGAAAGGATACTAGCTTGAGTTGAAATGAAATGGGGAAGTGAACAGGCAAAAACTTACATCGGGGAGCGTTGTACAAGCAAAAATAAATTTATAAGACGAAGGCCTTCCTTCTTCATCGGGCAACATAGTAAGGTTTTTAGGCTAGTTTATGCTGCACCGCTACAGTTGCTGTCATTTAAGACCAAGTATGTGCAAATGCAAATGTATATTCAGTTGCAACGAAGTGTCAACGAACTATACTCTCTAAAACAACAATCTAAGACGACACTGTATCATACCTTCTAAAATGCAACTGCGGATGACGCCCGAACACTGGATTTAATGAATTTTATTCAGGTCAATTTCAGAATATAGCTATCTTTATGTGCTTGTGACCAAAGATCAGCAACTCTGTATGGCAGTTTCTGAATCCTCCTAGAATTCTTCAAGCAATGAACTGTGAATGTCAAGTTGGAAGCTACCTCTTATAATGTTAAAAGGAAGAGAAGGTTCTGGGTCTAGAATTCCAAATTGCATTATCACCGCTGTTTGAGAAATAATAGCTAAAGTTGTTCACACGTGCTACTGGACACATAGCCTATTTTTGACTCAGGTGATTCGAGTTTTTGTACAGTTTGTAACTAAAATGCATTTTTTTCATTATCAGAAAACTCTGGGTACATCTAAAAAGTGGTGGTGCACAAGACGAAGTTTAAAACAGTATAAAACATGACGAGGTATAAAACAAGACGAAGTATTACGATGTACAAAACAAGTTTTAGTGTAACAAACCAGTTTAAAATCGCCTTTTGAGCTAATCCAGATTGAACTATTCCCCACGAAGCTACTAATAGCCCCTCGTTGTTGTATTTAACAATATAGATATTTTTAACCATAGGTAAGCTTTATTGAAAGCAAACGCGGTGGTTTCGAAGTTCAAATTCCTACACAGAAATGCACACTTTTTAAATTCACGCTCCATTACAGCTCGTCCTCATTGCTTTCCAAATTTATTTTTGTCCGCGTTATTTGAAAATGTACATATCGGCAATTCGTGTTTCATAAACAGCATAGGGTACGTAACGTTAAAAGTGAACATGCCGTTCTCGTATAAGCTGCCTTTGTAAGCATGAACTAGTCGTGGTATTTATTCGGTTGATAACGCGCAAAACACAATGCGCTTTGCTAACGCATCTAAAGGGTTTTGCATTGCAAATACCATTCGGCTATGGTGTGCGTTTCTTGAAATAATCGACCTATTTTTGTGGGCAGCAATCTAGTTGAATTATTAAATGAGAAAACACACACACAGACATGCACACACACCCACACCCACACACACACACATATATATATATATATATATATATATATATATATATATATATATATATATATATATATATATATATATATATATATATATATATATTATATATATATATATATATATATATATATAAATATATATATATATATATATTGTAGCTGCGCGATATTTGAAACTCGAAGGGACTACAGATCGTTGTTTGAATTCTCGTGCGTTTGTCTTATCAGAAGTTCTAAAAATTATAATAGCATACCAACTCGGGTTGGAATGATGCAACATTACTTTATTACTTTCAATAGATATAACAGGTGTCACCCAGAATGGGGAAGAGCTCTTTAAAGTTTCAAAAAAGAAATAGAATGAATTACTGCAGTGTTTATAATTGATAGTTTAACCAAGGTTTTCCATGTCAGCAAGTACAGCAACTTTATTAGTTATACACATGTATTAAATAAATTGAGTTTGTTTGTGACTGATTGTGGTTGAAGAATGCAAATCTGCAGCTAGAAATGGGAAATGCAGCCGACATCATTTGGCAAGTACATCCGAAGTGTGACAGCAAACCAAATTTACGTAATGAATCAGTTTCCATTGAGCACCATTGCACGCATAAAAAACAGAGCGGGGCATCCTAAATTATAAAATTTGCTTTGATTAACCGAAAGTTTAAATTATCCTGCTTCAGTTATGGCCAGTTTATTTATTTATTTATTTATTTATTTATTTATTTATTTATTTATTTATTTGTTTGTTTGTTAATTTATTTATTTATTTATTTATTTTATTCATTGATGCATTCATCTGATATTTTATTTTCCTTTATTTATTCGTTTATGCGAGTCTTTCTTTATGTGTGTATTTACTGGAATGGGATTGCGGCAGTGTCAAACGAGTATGTCGGCTAACATAAATTAAGAAATTTCAGTTCCTATGTTACTTTTTAATGCTTTCTTGATTTTTTACAGAAGAATTATGAAAAATTGCCTTTTGGGTTAATATACCTAAAAAACTGCAGGTTCTTGAAAAATCAACCTTTTATTGTAGAAAAATATGACTAACCTAAATATTTTATATAAATATATTCCTGTTGCTTTTCATTAACTAACCTGGTCACAAATCTGTGAGGTAATCACAAGATGGCAACTTCTTTGAACAAATAAATGAGTCCTGACTAATAAACGTTTCAAAATAAACATGAATAAAGAGTTGTAAATACAGCCACCCAAATCTTCCTTACTGATTTCTGTCGTATGGCAAAAAGTAGTGGATGGCGTTGATATAAACAAGCGTTCCAGAGCATTGTTACCTCTTTTAGCAGAGCTAGTAAAAAGCTCGTGTTTTTTTCCTCCGCTCGCAGGAGTACCAAGCAGATTCACGTACAGTGAACTAGAATGTTTTAGTTACAGAAAAAACTAGACGACAGTGACAAGCGCTTTGCTCCTCCACCTTTTCCAATATTTCTCGTAGTAATGGTTCAGCTAAATGACTGGATGAATATATTTATGTCTTAAAAAACTTTCAAGCCTTAAAAGACCGAGGGTAGAAAATGTATTTTAATGGTTCAAGCACACCCTATCGTACGCTAAAGGGACTGACCAAAAGGGGTGTGCGGAAAAACAACCAGTATTCACTGTTACACCACTCTTCGGGAACCATATTTCTACGAAATTAAAAATCGGCGAATTTATAATAATTATCCTTTAATGAACACTAATACTTTAATAAAGAAAAATGTGTTTTAGCATACGAAAGTAAATTTATGAGTTGCGAATCCTTTACAAAGAAAGCGAAGTAGTGCCTTGCAGGGTGCTACTAGCGTCAGAAGCCTATTTGTTGCACTTAGTTTGCTGAGTTAAGAAGTGTTGTTTGCAAAACAACAACGCGAAATAAGGATCCGCTTATCATTTAAAATCTGTGCGATACAAAATCTTTTGCGCGAAATTTATGTACTGATATTGATATCGGATGAATCGACAGCCATATGTTCACTTTTTTTAGTTATTACGAACCCAATACCTAGCATCAAACCAAAGTTTATAAATTTAGAGCTGCATGTTATACACAACTAATGCATGGTCTTGATTTCCCCACTTATCATTTTCAAGAACAATGAAGCGTTAATAAGAATTTATGGACTGGGTTGTTATTCTAGGTTGCTTTTGGGTGTTGCTCCTGTTAATGGCGGAACAAACTTTGTGCAGTCTTTCCCAAGCTTTGGCAGTGTTTAAATGGCTTATGTTAGCCTCATTTGTTAGCGTTTTGGCACAATGGGGAGTGGTTAAGGTATGGTAATTACGACGAACAATGCACAAGAACAACTGGGAATTTCGCCATAGGCGTAAAGATTAAACCAAAACTGGTTTGATAACTGTGCCCCTTAGCTCTCATTTTAAGGGTGAGAATTCCGAAGCAATATTGTTTAGTGACAAACGTGTTATTACCGTTCATTAGCATGCACTTTTGAGAAGGGCCTCTCCTTACAATTGCTATTTGCTTTGTTTGGAATATTTCTTCGTTGAAATACCATGACTCGGTAGATAGCCACGTTCGCGTCCGGAATCAACAAGGACATTTGCGGACACTTACTCAGCTACTCCCTTAACTGGTGTTTTTAATATTGCCTAGCAGCTGGACACAAGAAATGAACCATGCAAGATGCGATCACTGTACATACATTTTTTACATGGTGTGGGGCATAAGACCACCCGCAAAGCTGTCTCTCGTTTCCTTCTTCCCAGGCGATTGAACCTATAGCTGTATTAGTTTTTTATTCATTCTCCTCGTCACAGACGACTGTCACATTAAAGGCACCAGTAATTGTGCAGATGCGGTGAGGATACATGATGACAGGAAAATGAAGGTGTGCTCATAGCCACGAATGAGTATCACTTTCATGGTCGCTGGCCCAGGAGCAGCAATGTACAGCCACTCAGCAAAGCAGCGGCCAATGGCTTCGAAGAACCGCTTGAGGTTTGAGCATTGGATCGGCGGCGTGTCCGGCTCAGATTGTGGCTGGTCATGCCAGAAGTCTCGGCTAGTCATAACCTGGGGACATGAGGCGGCGACATGATACGTACGTCTCACCCGAACAGAGGCGGACCGACGCCCCTGTTCAGCTGCTGCGTTCAGCTGCAGAGTTCAGCTGCTGGTGCCAGATTACGGATGAACTCCTCAATCTCAAACACGACATGTTACGTGGCCGTAGCGTAAGGTAAATGAAACATGGAAGGTGCAAGCGATGTCGTTACACTCCGCACACTACGTCAGACATGAAAGAGCCCGCACAACTGACTTGTTTTGCTCTCATCGGGAGCAATTTTTTTCTCACTCGCAGTTGCCGTCTTCTTTCCGCGAAAATATTTCACGTGTATTGGCTCACCCATGCCCGTTGTAACATTTTTATCTCTACTACTGCAACATTTAGGTACTACCCATCAGTAACATCACCAAGAAGGGACGATGTGCTCAAACTCGAGCACTTTTACATTATAGGGGCTTTGTGTTTCTTTACCACTGAAGGAATGCTCTGTGAATTTTGATCGTATGCCCATTTATTGCGCTATCATTAGTGTCGCCCCTTTTTTGGTAATACTAAAAGGGGTTTATCGGCTGGGAGATACAGATGTTCGCAGAGCTGCAGAACCGCACAGTGACCGAGAGAAAGCCGACAAACGAACACACCCAGAGTTGCGCAGACCAAGCTTTTTTGTTCGTTCATACGTGCGGCTAGTTGTCTGCTAGAGACATGGCGATGTCTAATGGCACCTAGCAATTACAAGGAATTTTCCGCAGTCCCTAATTATTGCGGCCCGCGTATCCTTATTAAAATAGTCCCCCCCCCGGGAATAAAACGCGAACCCGGCAGCTCATGGGGCACAAGACACTAGGGGATCAAAATACGACTTCAAACGCTGTGCACGAACAGTCTCCGTCCCGTGGCGACGGCGGTCGGAGGAAGGAGTCATGGGCTCTATGACGTAGTTCACCGGCAACGTCCGCTCGAGGACACGTTAGGGTTCGTTAAAGCGAGAAAAATCTTGCTACACAATCCCTTTGTGGTGGAGGGAATCCACAGCCACACAATCGATCCCGAAGAATACGTCGGGTGGGTAGCTGTGTCTTTGGGCCGATATTTTTGCACAAACTGATCCTGAGTCGTAAAGGGCCTTGCAAGCTGGCAGCATTCTTCCGCGTACTTGGCAGCTTCAGAAGCTGGAGAGCACTCGGAGTGATCCGGGTGGTAGGGCAGAACCGTACGAATGGTGCATGACGGCTCGCCACCATACAAGATGAAAAAGGGCGAGAAACCTGTTGTAGCCTGAATGGCTGTATTGTACGCATAAGTAAGGTAGGGCTGCACAAGGTCCCAGTCGTCGTGACCCGCTGAGATGTACATAAACAGCATGTCGCCGAGGGTGCGGTTGAAGGGCTCACTGAGGCCAGTTGACTGCGAATGGTATGCTCTAATGGTACACTGTACACTGTACGATGAACAACTCGGCACTCAGCCAGGAGGGCACGAATAACGTCTGACGGAAACCCCGCACCTCAACCAAAATGAAAGGGGGCTCACTGGCTGGTGGATACAAATAGCCGCAGAGGTCCAGAACCGCAAAGACACCGAGAGGGAGCCGACAAAAGATCACACCCAAAGCCGCGCAGACCGAGGTTCTTCTTCGTTCAAACGTACGGCTGGTTGCCTGCTAGCAACATGGCGATGTCTGATGGCACATAGTCATTACAAGAGATTATCCGCAGTTCCTAATTATTTCAGCTTTTGTTACCTGATTTCAATACGAACATTTTTTACTTGTACGTGTGTATACGTCCATTTTGTGTCCTGAGTGTATTCATTTTATGCACCACATGGAAGTCATTTTAGGCGATACATGTTCGCTTTCGGGACGAAGAATGCCCGTCCTAAAGCATAACTTGTGCGCTTGCCTTAGTGCAATACATAAAAAAATGGTAACACTATTTAAAATGAAGCAAAGCGTCTCAAAGCAGAGACTGCTATTAAAATAAACACTCATTTATGCCTTGCTGGGTGCAGAAAAACTAACACCAACATTCTTATACAAAGGAAAGATAGAAAAAAAAGAGAGAAAATCAGAAGTGTGCACTTAGTCCATAAAACAAACGGTAGATTTGCTCCTAAACAAATCTCACCCACCATTGCCAGTCCGGACACATAATTCGTATCTAAAAACCGCAAAAACCTTCTGCTTAGAAGTGCGAACACCAAAACGTGCTACTGCGTGAACAATAAACAAGTCAATTCAGTATCAAGTTTAATGAGTATATACAATTGTGGCTAGAAGTAAAACATTTCGACTGAAAAAAAATATTATCACGTCTCGATAAAACATTTTTCCCAAGCCGACCTTTTTTAGATTTTTAACATACAAAATTATAGAAGGCAACCCGGTACCTACGCATTTCGTATTCATGACCATGACAATAAATATAAAACCTATCCGAAATTCCTTCACTTGCCTTGATATTTTCAAAAGAAAGTAAAAAAACCCCAAAATATTTACATGCATAGTCGCGCACATAGTGCATTAGGAGCACATTTCGGAGCAGCTGGTATAAAATTTCAAATTACTTCTGATACAGTTATACACTATTGGTCCTTTCAGGAATGCACAAGAAACAGCCAGTCAGGAGATTTTCGCGAACATCAGCAGTATTCAGGATCTCACCCTAGCAACCTCTAACCACGTATATGCATAGAGTTAAAAAAGAATATAGTCCTATATACACGTTTACAAATCTTGAATACCTACAGAATGATGTACGTGATCATATAACAAAAGAAAAAGGCCACGTTCTCACCGTGAGGTGTATTGGTGTTCAGGCTGGAACGTAAGGTAACAAGACGGTGTGTCTCCCTGCCCAGGAATTTCCCCAAAGTGGGCTCAGTATTATTTCGCCTGATCTATTCACGTTGGTTAGTTGTCTCTATTGCAAATAAGAAATATTTCTTAACACTGGCGACATCACAGAAACCAATCACAGAATTTCTCTTCCCGGCAAATGTCTACCCACCACGAAAAGACACTCTTCAAAACATAATCAAGTGACCTAGTGGCTGCAGACTGGTTTTTCTATACAGTTTCCGACATTGCCCATTTGCTCCAAATACCATCAATTCTAGGCGAATTTTGTACCTAATGCTGTTTTCGGCCACATTGCAATTCGCGCAATTTTGTTCATTCTCAAACTTGGCTGGCGTGCTCGGCTCGGACCTGCCGAGCGACCTGTTCGCCTTTTCAACGAGAACCAGGTTGTCCGCGAGTACTACCAATGCATTGTAATCATGTTCCTTTCCTTTCCGCCTACATGAGATACCAACGTAAAAGCGTTGCACCAGCATACCCCCCACTTCGGACGTCGGTCTACCAATTTGATACATGCACGCGCACAAGCCAATAGCGGTGCGGAAAACTGTCTCAACCTTTATAAAAATCTATTACTTCGACTTTTGTTTGCGCAACAGGAAGACGATCGAAGACATAAATCGGCAGAAAATATCACATAATTGTAAGAGAAGGCGTTTTTATGCGTAGCAAAAGCGCTATATTTCCCATCAATCGTACCGGACGTTTAGACACACTGCAGTGAAGAAGTCAAAAGGTGGTTGTGACCAAATGTTGAGCCTGAATTTTTAATTTTTGATAAGAGGAGACGGAACTCTTGCACGCTACTGAAGAGGCGTGCACTCAGGACTTTCCACATTGAAGCAATAATTGTTCTGGAGCTGTACGTGTAGGCTGAAATCAAAATCCAATCGCGCTACTTCAGCTCACCACACCTTGCTTTTTGCGATAGTACACGAGACGGCATCCATTTGCACCAGCAGGATTGGATCCTGCGTCTGGTAGGTAAACGTCGTGGCCATTTTGTTCCCACCATGGTGTATAAGCTACACTCGAAGAGCTTATTCACGGGGCTGTTACGGCGGAAACAATCATCACGCCTTCGGCTGCACATGAACACGTGCCAGAGTAGACGTTGCACCTACAGGTGCGTTGTTGAGGTGTGCGCGTTCTGTTCGTTCGTTCTTATTCTGCGATTTACTTCTTTTCGCTTTTAGCAACTAAAAGGAGCAAAGGTTGTTGCGACAGCCAGGAAGGCGCAAATCGGTTGGAATCCTGGACTAAACCCTCGTGATGTTACAAAGGGTGGGCAAGCTTCACCACATTCAAGCCTCACCTGGTAGTGTGTGCTTCGATTCTTTTCGTTTATCAAAGGTATTTCGTGTTTTTCTGCCCATACTGCCTATGCAATGTATTTTATTGCTACGTTTGTACTGCTTTTCTTTCGCCATAAAAGAATGTGGGAGAAGGTTGATACAAGCTGCAGTACAATGACCTCAACTTCACCTTTTGTGAAGAGAAACAGGGCAAATCCTGCACTTTTGTAGGCCAATATTTATTTTTACTGTGACTCTTTTTTAGAGGTAAATGAGACGAATGAACAAACCTCAAGCCATGACCTTTCGCGAAATGTTTGTCAACCAGTAAAATTTCTAGCAGGACAATGTTGGCAGTGTATAAAACAACCTCGCTTCCCAGCTGTGAAAAAGAGCCATGAATTTGTCACAATTTTTGCTTGCAGCTTATACGTTGCTAATGGGTTCTAATACGTACGCATCCAGTTATCCCGGACAAGGCCATTTTCCTCCGGTAAACCTCAGAGAGGTAAAAAGTTTTTCAGTGTACCAGATATTAGTAATTCTTTTCACTAGTTTATCCTACACTCACACCTTCGCCGTCTCATACTGGCAATAGAAAATGAGTGTGGGTTACCCATTTTAAAGGTTTAGTCATGAGATTTTGCTTTTGTAAGGTACCACAACCTGGTTTTGAAGAGCGATATGAATGTTTACTGAAAACATTTCCTAATTGCAGACAACGCTCGAGGTTTCGAACTACCAGAAGAGCTGTAAAGGCCCACCATAGGTTTAAAATATACGTTGTACTATACCATAAAATTTCTTACCTACAAACTGCGCACTAAAGCGGGTGGCATCCCAACATTCTAAAATAGAATTGACATTTTGTTTACCTCACAAGCCACCAAAAATTGTTTCAGGAGATAGTTTTTTCGTATGAGGTTTGTTTCTGATTCCTTCCTCATAATTTTTCCAGTGGTAGATAGGATATGCAAGTACCCATCATTATCGCTGCTTTCAAACAAAAAAATAACCATTTGGTTATGGTTCCGTTTCACGTAAATCTTATGTCTACGCTTCAGTTAGGGTTAGGCTTAATCGCGCGAAGAAGCGGTTTTCGAACCGGTATAAAAGCCTAAACGTTTTCGTCAACACGTTTCACAAATTGAAATCCCTAGCGTATTAAAAAAAGCTTTTTACAATTATTCACGGCGAAAACAAAGTACAATTTTGGTCTTCAAAATGTTGATTTTTCCCATAAAATTGGCGTATTTTAATGTCAAGTTTAACCCGTTTGGCAGGACATAAAAGTATCCTACCAGCCACTTTTTAACAAAACCCCTAAGAGCACCTAACAAAACCCCTAACAAAACCCCTAAGAGCACCTAACAAAAGAGC
Source organism: Haemaphysalis longicornis (assembly GCF_048455015.1). NCBI lineage: Eukaryota > Metazoa > Arthropoda > Arachnida > Ixodida > Ixodidae > Haemaphysalis > Haemaphysalis longicornis. The sequence continues at coordinate 177,179,874 of NW_027526407.1, forward strand.
ACCTTAACAAAACCCCTAAGAGTAAGAGCACCTCTTACTCCAGAAGAGACTATAGTGTAAAAAACTCAAGAAACCATCAGCGATTATGAACCTGTAATTCCGAATGGTGCGCCTATATTTCACTTACACAAACTCATAATTTGGAGCCCATCTACGGTCACTGCATGGCAGAGGCATCTCCCGTAGATCTCCAATTATCCCGCTCCTGTGCAAGCCGCGACCAATATATTGCCGCAAACGTCTTAATCTAATCTGCCCATCGAACTTTCGGCCGCCTTCTGCCACACTTGCCTTCTCTAGAGTTCAGCTGTGTTACCCTTAATCACCAATGGTTATCTTGCATTTACATTACATTTCCTTCCCACACGTAAATAGTCTGCCTAAAATCTACTAATATATTTTCAACACGCCTTTGTTCCCCGATTCACTCCGCTCCTTTTGTCCTGTAGTGTTACACCCATCATCTTCCGTTCCACTGCTCGCTGAGTTGTCCTCAGTTTACGTTGAACCATTTTAGTGAGCCTCCATGTTTTTGCCCGTAGGTGAGTACCAGTAAATAGCAGCTGTCACACTTTCTTCGGGGACAATAAGGGGCTGCCACTCATTATATGAGAATGCCTCCCAAATTCAGTCTACCCCATTTTTATCGTTTCTATTATCTCTGCCCTATAGTTGGTGTGTCGGGTCACAGCTTAGCCAAAGTACACATATTCGCTTACGACTTTCACTGCTTCTCCACCTATATAAAATCATTGTGCTGTCCGAGGTTGTCATGGTTGCTTTATTTTTCTGCATATTTTCCGCCCACATTGGTATTCTGTTTGTCAGGTGCGGTAAGCATGCTTCGAAATTCATCCCTCGGGTTACGTAGCAAGGCAATGTTATTAGCAACTCTGAGGTTACCGAGGGATTCTCGATAACACTTACGCCATCTTATTCCCAAACCAATGTTCAGACTACCTCTGGTAAACACGCTGTGAATAACATTGCAGACATTGTGTCTCCTTGTTTGACGCGCTTCCACAGGTATTTTACTGCGTTTTACGTCTTTACTGCTACTTACAGAGGATGATGATAGCAGTGGACCCATTGTAGATATTATCTGGTAGTCCTATGTAAAGTTCATGTATACCGTGATTCCTCAATGCCTGAAAGCCTGCGGAAGTTTGGACCGAATCAAGTAATTTCTTATTATCTAGGAAAGCTTTATACAGGGATTGAGTATAACCCAGCTAAATCGCAATTACCATGCTGATCGTGTGAATATGATCTATCTTTGAAGAGCCTTTAAAAACCCGGTTTGTTCATTAGGTTGACAGGTGGGAGAAATTCTCTTTGCGATTACCTTGGTAAGTTCATTTTAGACGACTGACAGTTAGCTTAATGGCCTGTTTTTTTTTCATATCCTTCCACTCAGCTTATGTATTACTATGATTTTTACGTTCTTCCAAGATTCCGGAACACTCGTAGACATTACGCATTGCGTACACAGGTTTGCTAGTTTTTCAAGCACAATTTTCCCGCAAACCTTTGAGAGATGGGCTGTTATCTGTTCCAAACGTGGGGCTTGGGCCCCTTGCATTTCATTTAAAGCTTTCTTTATTTCTTCTGTCGTTACTGGTCAGATGTCTATCTCGTCTTAACTGATTCCTCGTTTGGTATTATCCTGGAAGTCTTGGCAAAAGTACACATCTCTACAGACGTTCTCAACTACTATAACTATTCTATCGTATTTTTGATGACATTGCTTCGCTTGTATTTAGGGTATATATGTGACTTTCCCCATCTCTCGACGCCCGTTGGGAGCTTTCAGGCTGCCTCCGTTTATTACCGCAGGCTCGATCCTCTTCATATTATACTTCCGTATGTCTGCTGTCTTACGGTTATTGACTAACATTGAAAGCTAGGTTAGTTATATTCTCTCAGATGGGGGAATATTGTCATTCTTTACAGTTTAATTTGTTAGGTCTTTCGTCACCTCGTATGATGTACCAGTATCCCGTCTAGGTATCACACCTCCGAATTGTACTGCACACTCCGTGATAATCTGTGTAATCTTGTCGCTGGCTTCCTGTGCCTTATACTCAGCTTCCTCGGTTGGAGCGGAATATATGTTCGGCACTGTAATCCTGAATTCCTCAACTGCCGTCTTACGGTTAGCTCAGGGATCAGCTTCTTTATTACTAGATTGTTACAGTCCCCCTTCAAATCTATCTTTATTAGAGATCTTACCACATGGTGGTCACTACACCTCGCCCTTCAGAGCACTTCCATAACCTGCACGACCCAAGGTTATCGCATAGTATGAAGTCTTTTACATTTTTATGCTCTCTATTCTGGCACTTCCTCGTCCCTTCTGGCTCTTATGTTTGCAGAAGGCATTCATGATGTGTGGATTATTCCGCTCTACCAACTGTACTCAGTCCCCTGTTATTTGTACAACCCCGACCATATTTTCCAACTTCCTTGTCCCAGACTGTTTCTTGCCTACTTTAGCATTGAAGTGTCCCATTACTACGCTACGGGGCAGTTTTAGTTTACCCATTGCGATTCCACATCCTTATGGAAGCATTCAACTAGCTGATCGTCATGGCTAGATGTAGGAGTGTAGCCCTGCACCGCCTTGAGCCTGTGTCTCTTATTCAACATCATGATATGCCTGTTTTTGTCCACTGCATAACGAAAGCTTCTCCCTGAGATCTCCAGCTACGCCTTTCTAGGAGCGAGTCCATGTTTGTCCTGCACGTTTTCGGTGCTCATCTCTCCATTGAGTTCTCGGTCGACCCCTATGGAATTTTATTTATTTATTTACTTATTCAAAGTACCCCTAAAGGCCCTCACCCAGGAGGGTATTACATAGGGGGTAGTCAGTGCAGCAGAAACAAACATATGAACAAAATATATACACTGGGAAAAATAGAATACAAAAAGGACAACGCAAGCGCGAACAAAAATTAGATATATGTAATGTTAGCATATGGTATATGTAATGTTATATGTAATTAGCGTTCTATTGGCAGCCACCCCCTCAACCCCCAAACGGATTGTACAGTCGGCCGGAAAAGTAACCCGGCCACCGCTCACGCAGCCGGAGCGGCTGCTGCGGCGCACCGCGGCGCTGTTATCTCGCTGTGCTCGCTTACGACGAGAGTGGCACGCTTGACGCCAAACTTCCCCTCGCCCTCGTGCGGGTGCTTGCCACGCTTGAAAAACTTCTAGTGCAGCGTTCGCCTTTAATCCAGCACATGGCGCAGTCGCGCTGCAGCGCACGGCCGCAGGGCCACAAACCGCGGCGCTAGGAAGGAACGAAAACCCGCTCTGCTTTTTGTACGCGGTTTATGTTCGCCTCATGCTGCCTATCAGTGCCTGTAGGATGCGTCCACCGCCGCTGGATTTTGGATAAGACGGCACAATGCACCGTACCGAAGGCTACCGTGACGTTCGTTTTTCCACGCCGGAGCGATGTTATAGTGTCGAAATTGCCTTTTCGGCATCATGTCCGGACGTGGGTTTAATACTACTTACAGGGAGACCTCTGAAGACCGATTTAATTAGCTAGTAGGATATTCTTTCGGTGACGAATTTTCTTTACAGGCGTACCGCCAGGATGAATGATTTCGAAGACGAATCGCAAAACATCAGATATTCCTGAAACTTGATTCATGAAATCTGACAGTACTGGCATTCAGCGGTCCTCAGTGGGGCGAAAAGTTGCCGGCTACAGCGACGACTTGGCCGACTCGCCTGGGAATGGAGTCGTACAGCGCCGCCACTATCTCGGGACGCCCGCGCAGCGCTTCCCACTCTTCCTTCACGGCGAGCCACAGCTGCTCCGCTGTGCCACCGCAAAGGCGTCGTGAGGCAAGCGTCTTCTTCAGCAGTCCCCATATGTTTTCGATGGGGTTGAGATCAGCCCCGTTAGGGGGCCATGGCAGCTGAGGCACGCCACAGCGCTCCAGGAGTGCGCTCACACTGCGTGCTTTGTGCACGGGGCTCCTATCATGCTGGAGCAGGTAGCAGCCATCCTGGAACGGCCCGTCCAGGACGTACGGGATCAGGTGCTCGGTGAGGACTTCACAGTACCTCGCCCCGGTGAAGGAGCCCTCGATCCGCACGAGTGGGCCCAGGCCGTCCCGACTGATGGCACCCCAGACACTGACCGAGCAGCGGCCGCTGCTGAGCACGCTGTGGGTGTAGGCGGGGTTATACCTGAGAGTATGGGAGAGCAAGCATTAACATCTGTCGGGTCCAAAAGCGTGGAGCGTCCTCATTCCGTTGCGGAAATGAAATAAAGATGGAGGCTTAAATTACACAAAATTTAACATTTTACCCACACTGATATGGAATACGCGCGAATGAAACACTTAAATGGTAGTCAATGCTGTACCCATGTCAAGTCAGGTGGTAAGGGGAAAATGAGGTAGCATTCTCCAGACTACGACGCGTTGCAAACCATCCATATAGGTTATTGACAGGTTAATCTAACTTAACCCGCGATTCCTGTGAGCCGCAAGGGTGCCAGTTCATACCTGCTGTTCAACGGACGCCACACACGCTGCTGTTGGTCCCAGCGTGTGCAGAAGGTAGACTCGTCCGTGAAAATCACCTCCCGCCACTCCTCTGCCGACCACTGCTCGAAAGCTCGGGCGAAGTTCAGTCGCTCCTCCCGCTGCTTCGTTGACAGGTGCGGTTTCTGAGCGGCAATGCAGTTCACGAGACCCGCCTCTCGCAATCTGCTCCTGATTGTGTCGCAGCAGCAACTGAGATCCAGAGCATCGCGGATCTCCCTGGAGTTGAGAAATGGGTCGACAACAGCGGCAGCAACAATCCATTCATCGTCTGCCAACGTGGTCACCCTCGGCCGCCCACTGCGCTGAGCATCACAAATTCTCCCATCTTCATCTCTATACGCTGTAAGAATGCGGCTCACCGATTTTCGCCTCCTACCGGTGCGGCGGCAGATTTCACGCTGAGGGACACCTTCGTGGTGAAGCCGGACGATCAGCCTTCTCTCCTCTATCGGCACTCGGGGTGGCATTCTGGCGAAGTAAAAAGCCCGATGCGACCGTTCGAGCTTTTAAAGGTTTTTTACACTGCAACTGGCCAATGAGCAGTCCTGGTTCAATTTTTACATTTTATTTATTAGAATGGTGTAGGCCAGGCGCTTTACGGTGGGTTCTGCTTTACAGATATGGGTGCGCTCTGCTACACAGATATGGTGAAGTCCTTCCATTGGCCAGTTGCAGTGTAAAAAACCTTTAAAAGCTCGAACGGTCGCATCGGGCTTTTTACTTCGCCAGAATGCCACCCCGAGTGCCGATAGAGGAGAGAAGGCTGATCGTCCGGCTTCACCACGAAGGTGTCCCTCAGCGTGAAATCTGCCGCCGCACCGGTAGGAGCCGAACATCGGTGAGCCGCATTCTTACAGCGTATAGAGATGAAGATGGGAGAATTTGTGATGCTCAGCGCAGTGGGCGGCCGAGGGTGACCACGTTGGCAGAGGATGAATGGATTGTTGCTGCCGCTGTTGTCGACCCATTTCTCAACTCCAGGGAGATCCGCGATTCTCTGGATCTCAGTTGCTGCTGCGACACAATCAGGAGCAGATTGCGAGAGGCGGGTCTCGTGAACTGCATTGCCGCTCAGAAACCGCACCTGTCAACGAAGCAGCGGGAGGAGCGACTGAACTTCGACCGAGCTTTCGAGCAGTGGTCGGCAGAGGAGTGGCGGGAGGTGATTTTCACGGACGAGTCTACCTTCTGCACACGCTGGGACCAACAGCAGCGTGTGTGGCGTCCGTTGAACAGCAGGTATGAACTGGCACCCTTGCGGCTCACAGGAATCGCGGGTTAAGTTAGATTAACCTGTCAATAACCTATATGGATGGTTTGCAACGCGTAGTAGTCTGGAGAATGCTACCTCATTTTCCCCTTACCACCTGACTTGACATGGGTACAGCATTGACTACCATTTAAGTGTTTCATTCGCGCGTATTCCATATCAGTGTGGGTAAAATGTTAAATTTTGTGTAATTTAAGCCTCCATCTTTATTTCATTTCCGCAACGGAATGAGGACGATCCACGCTTTTGGACCCGACAGATGTTAATGCTTGCTCTCCCATACTCTCAGGTATAACCCCGCCTACACCCACAGCGTGCTCAGCAGCGGCCGCTGCTCGGTCAGTGTCTGGGGTGCCATCAGTCGGGATGGCCTGGGCCCACTCGTGCGGATCGAGGGCTCCTTCACCGGGGCGAGGTACTGTGAAGTCCTCACCGAGCACCTGATCCCGTACGTCCTGGACGGGCCGTTCCAGGATGGCTGCTACCTGCTCCAGCATGATAGGAGCCCCGTGCACAAAGCACGCAGTGTGAGCGCACTCCTGGAGCGCTGTGGCGTGCCTCAGCTGCCATGGCCCCCTAACGGGGCTGATCTCAACCCCATCGAAAACATATGGGGACTGCTGAAGAAGACGCTTGCCTCACGACGCCTTTGCGGTGGCACAGCGGAGCAGCTGTGGCTCGCCGTGAAGGAAGAGTGGGAAGCGCTGCGCGGGCGTCCCGAGATAGTGGCGGCGCTGTACGAGTCCATTCCCAGGCGAGTCGGCCAAGTCGTCGCTGTAGCCGGCAACTTTTCGCCCCACTGAGGACCGCTGAATGCCAGTACTGTCAGATTTCATGAATCAAGTTTCAGGAATATCTGTTGTTTTGCGATTCGTCTTCGAAATCATTCATTCTGGCGGTACGCCTGTAAAGAAAATTCGTCACCGAAAGAATATCCTACTAGCTAATTAAATCGGTCTTAAGAGGTCTCCCTGTAAGTAGTATTAAACCCACGTCCGGACATGATGCCGAAAAGGCAATTTCGATACTATAACATCGCTCCGGCGTGGAAAAACGAACGTCACGGTAGCCTTCGGTACGGTGCATTGTGCCGTCTTATCCAAAATCCAGCGGCGGTGGACGCATCCTACAGGCACTGATAGGCAGCATGAGGCGAACATAAACCGCGTACAAAAAGCAGAGCGGGTTTTCGTTCCTTCCTAGCGCCGCGGTTTGTGGCCCTGCGGCCGTGCGCTGCAGCGCGACTGCGCCATGTGCTGGATTAAAGGCGAACGCTGCACTAGAAGTTTATCAAGCGTGGCAAGCACCCGCACGAGGCCGAGGGGAAGTTTGGCGTCAAGCGTGCCACTCTCGTCGTCAGCGAGCGCAGCGAGATAACAGCGCCGCGGTGCGCCGCAGCAGCCGCTCCGGCTGCGTGAGCGGTGGTCCGGTTACTTTTCCGGCCGACTGTACATCTGTTGTCCCCCATTCCGATACGTGACCAGCCTATGCCCATTTTCTTCATTTAATATCAACTAGAATGGCCTCCACCTGAGTTTATTCCTTAATCAAGTAGGGCATTTTACAGTTCTCAGCGTCACCCCTAGCAAAATGCTTTTAATGGCGCGTTGTTCCTCAGTTCCCTTTTAAGTAGTGGGGTGAGACCCCAAGTTTCAGCCATTAAGTCATTACTGGAACAGCGCAATGAATAATTGTAAGCTTTTTGAAAGAGAGAGAAAACATTCAAGTGACGATGTCTCAGTTTTTACCAAAAAAGCCCACCCCATGCTTAATCTACGTGTAATTTCCAGTTAATGGTTCGAATCAGCAGCTATTACCTTCACAAGATATGCGGCTTCTGTGACTGTCTTCAAGACTTCATTGCCTACATGACAGTACTGTACCTTGACGTGCTGTTTCAACAGTAGCTTGAATTTTTTCCCGTTGAGTTTTGAGCCTGCAGTCATACTTGCCAAAGACAATTGGCGGAGCATGCGCCGCAAGTTGTAGCTGCTTTGACGAAGAATCCAATTTCGTCTGCAAGACGTAGGTGACTGACAAATTCATCATTGTTTCGCACTTCGGTTTCCCCCCCCCCCCCCTTTGGTTTTCGAAACCGACCCTCCAGACATGCTGTAAATAATTGAGCCGATATTGTATCACCTTGGCCGACGCCCTTTTGAATAAGAAATTTAGAAGTTCTGTGATGCAGCCATGTGGTTCCTGTACATCTGTCGTATATTCGTATAATTGAGTAATGTGTGGCGCGTCGTCGACATGATCACGTAACGCCTTTATTACTGCGGAATGCGGCAATTAGTCAAATACGTTTTCATAATCTGCGAATGCCACGTGTAGCGGTGCATTATACTGTGAACACTTTTCAATTACCTCGTTGATCGAGTGAATACGTTCTAAAGTGAATACGTTCTACAGAAACCGGCTTGTTCCGTGGCTGTTGAAAGTCAAACTGCACGAATGCGGTTGTGAATTACCTTTCTAAACTATTCGTAGGTAACGGAAAGAGAGTGATGGGCCTGTTTTTATTACACTGTTTGGCATCACCTTTCTAATCTACAACTAAAATTGCAGACTTTCGCTCCTTTGGCACTCCTAACGAGCTCTAGTACTCCGAGAATATGGCTCCAAGCTTGGTTAGCACAACGTGGCCTCCCAGACACAATGGATCAGACGTTATGCCATCATTTTTTGGAGCTTTTCCTTTGTTCATTGCGTGGAGTGCCGCCGCTACCTCATTTGTTGTAACCGGTTGAACCTGATCTACAACAGTGACGAGAAAACTTGTCAGTGAGGGGTAGATGCAAATGGTTTTGTGTAGAATTCCTCGGCTATTTTTAATGTCATAAATATTGTTTGTTACGTAACCACCGGAGTGCCGGAGTGCATACATTTTATTTTTACCAATAGTGAGCATCCTTCTAGTCGCTGTCAAACTCCTTCCTTGTTTCAATGTTGCCTCAATTTTTGCGACATTGAAAGCACGAATGTCGGCAGTCTTGCTTCGGTTGATCAATTGCGAGGGCTCTGAAATTTCTTTTTTGCTCTCGTGGCTTGCGACTAACATTTTCGGGCTCTTATCAATAAGGTTTTTAGTTTCCTTTGACAACATGGATTTGATCGCGGGCTGTTTTTTGCTATAGCTAGTGCTGACTCCATGACCACTTGTTAAAATGGAAATTCAGAGTCCACTACTTGGTTGTAATTATGCAACACAGAGAATTAGCTGTCTAGTAAGGATCGGAATTCGTGCACTTTTCTCCTCCCGGAGGGCAGTTTAGGTATCTTCTGTTTTAGTATATTATTTCTTTCTATTCTTAAATCCAGGCTGATACGACTCCTGACCATTCGGTGATCACTTATTTTAATCGGCGTAATCACCTGTAAACCATGAATCTTCCGGGGACTACTAGTTAAAATGAAGCCAATTTCATTTGTAGTTTCCCCTTTTGGGCCTTTCGAAGTCCACTTTCTGTTTTTTTCCTTTCTTTGAAGAACGTATTCATAATTCGCCGATAATTTATCTGACATAAAAAAAACCTGCATATCTCCAGGGTTCTTTCTCGAACGTAAGCCAAATTTTCGTAATGCATGCTCCGCTATCGATTTTGCCACTATTTTGCCTTTGAAATCGCCCATAATCCCTGCGTACTTGTCTAATTGCCAATTCAATGTCTTTCTAGAATACGTCGACAGCTTCGTTCTTATAAGTGGATGTAGGCGCATAGACATGCACCACATGCGAGGTGTGCTTCTTATTGAGCCTACTAACGAGAACTGTAACACACTCATTATTTCTGTGAAATTCGAATATGCTGTAGCCATATGAACTAGAAACAAGACACCTGAGCATTGTGTTTCAGAATGCCCGTGATAACAGAAAATATCACCAGTAGGAAGCTCCACATATCCCGCCCAACCCTACTTACCAGGCTTAAACCTACTACATAACTCATTTAAAAGCAATAATAAACGTGAGTCGTTCGAATGAGTTCCAGCAAGAAATGTACAAATAAACATTTCACATCAGCGGCCCACCGTTACCAACGGATTCTGAGCTCGTCCTGCTCTACAGCTTGCCTTCCCGCCGCCTTTGTAGGGGGGATGCAACTGCTGGGGACTGGAGGCCGATAGTTTGGTTGTGTAATTATTGGAAATATTTTTGGCAAAGTGTAGTCAACCAGGGTTGCCAAGTTTTTGGACGGACAGGAAAGCCTGTTTTGTGTGCCAGGGAGCCTCACCTATCATAATTGAACCTATCTAGTAGAGCCTCCCGTGTTGTGCGGGGGCGTTTTGAACGGACCAGCCAGCATTTCGAACCTGATAATATAAAGGAGGGCGGTTTCTGAACATCGATATGCTCAAAAATTAGGATATGCTCCATTGATGCATGCAAGCTGTTCAGACCATTAGCTGTTCAGTCGCACTTTGTATGGGCTGAACGGTAATTGTGCAAATTGGAGGTAGTCTGCTTCCCCAAGTACTGTCTTATTACACGACCTTCTTACATTACATGACCGCGGGACCCACCGAAGGGCATACTTGTTTGCCTTTCTCCCCTAGACATGTGCATGAAAGTGCATGAACGTGCAATCCTCCACTATAAATAGGGACAAAGATGTTTTGCGGCAGGTACAGACAGCGCGTAGAGGTAGCGACAAGCTGTATTTGCGCTTTTCTCGGTATATGTGCATCAACGTGTAATAAGTATCTTCCACTATAAGGAAGGAGGCTGGTGTTTTGCGACAAACACAGACAGCATGGAGAAAAGTGACAAGCTGCCCCTGCTTGCTACGGGCTTTTCTCTGTCCGCAAGCGGGTTTTTCCTTTCTTATTAAGCAGATTTAAAGGACCGGGTGCACTTTTGGTAAAGCTATAGTATTCGTCTATGTTGCCAGCTACGATTTTATTCATTAAAAATTGCACTCCCAGTTCATTTATGTCCGCCAGACCATGTAACATCGGACGTGTCCATTGTCAGCACTGTAAAGGCTTCACCTGTTTTCCTTACCTTCCTAAGCCCTGATAAATAAATTTAAATCCTTCTAATTCCTCAAAAATCTAGGCTCCCGTCGCTACATGAAGTTCTCGTCGTAAAAGTTGCCAGGTTCAGTTTCCAATGGTGGCCTGTCCGGATACAGAGATCCTTAGCCCCATCAGCTGTGTCAAAGGTCTGGCCACCACCGAGGACAGTTGCTGCGCAGCCACTTGAGATTGAGGGCCGAGGGTGAATTTCCCTATTTATGAGAGGATGTGGCCAATAGAACACCAGGGTGACCAACCCTGTTCTAGTGAAGGAGTATTTCCGGCAATTTGTTACGGGGCGAGGCCGAACCTGAAGCCTCCTCCTCCATTAACAACAACAAGAGGAACTTTTTTCAATAGGAACTGAGCGGTACTGCGATTAAAACCATGGCCCTTCTGCACCGAGGCTAATGCTCTACCTCTATGCCACTTCATTAGAATATATATGTACATTTATACATACACACACACACACACACAGACATATA